>NC_067477.1:21874961-22174961 GCF_947179515.1 Apodemus sylvaticus
TGAACAAGGGAGGTCTCTCCATTTTCTGAGATCTTCGATTTCTTTCTTGAAAGACTTGAAGTTATTGTTACACAGACCTTTCACTTGTTTGGTTAGAGTTACCCCAAGATATTTTATATTATTTGTGGCTATTGTGAAGGGAACTGTTTCCCTAATTTCTTTCTCAGCCTGTTTGTCATTTTTATAAAGGAAGGCTACTGATTTATTTGAGTTAATTTTATATCCAGCCTCTTTGCTGAAGTTGTTTATCTGCTGGAGAAGTTCTCTGGTAGAATTTTTGGGGTCGCTTATGTATACTATCATATCATCTGTAAATAGTGATACCTTTATTTCTTCTTTGCCAATTTGTATCCCCTTGATATCTTTCTGTTGTCTTACTGTTCTAGCTAGTACTTCAAGTACTATATTGAATAGATATGGGGAGAGTGGGCATCCTTGTCCCCAATTTCAGTGGGGTTGCCTCAAGTATATCTCCATTTAATTTGATATTAGCTGTTAGTTTACATATATTGCTTTTATTATGTTTAGGTATAGGCCTTGAATTCCTGATCTCTCCAATACTTTTAACATGAAGGGGTGTAGTATTTTGTCAAATACTTTTTCTGCATCTAGGAAGATGATCATGTAGTTTTTTTTCTTTCAGTTTGTTTATATAGTGGATTACATTAATGGAGTTTTGTACTTTTGAACCAACCTTGCATCCCTGGGATGAAGCCTACTTGTTCGTGGTGAATGATAGTTTTAATGTGTTCTTGGATACAGATTGCAAGAGTTTTATGGAGTATTTTTGCATCGATATTCATAAGCGAGATTGGTCTGAGGTTCTCTTTTTTAGTTGGTTCCTTGTGTGGTTTAGGTATCAGAGTAATTGTGGCTTTATAGAATTAGCTAGGTAGTGCTCCTTCTCTTTCTATTTTATGGAATAGTTGGAGGAAAATTGGTATCAGGTCTTCTTTGAAGGTCTGGTAGAATTCTGCACTAAATCCATCTGGTCCTGGGCTTTTTTTGGTTGGGAGGTTTTTAATTACTTCTATTTCCTTATGTGATGTGGGCCTATTTAGATAGTTTACCTGCTCTTGATTTAACTTTGGTATGTAGTATCTGTCTAGAAAAACCATCCCTTTCTTCTAGATTTTCCAGTTTTATTGAGTATAGGCTTTTTTTTGTTTTTATTTTTGCTTTTGTTTGTTTGTTTGTTTTTGGTTTTTTCAAGACAGGGTTTCTCTGTATAGCCCTGGCTGTCCTGGAACTCACTCCGTAGACCAGGCTGGCCTCAAACTTAGAAATCCGCCTGCCTCTGCCTCCCAGAGTGCTGGGATTACAGGTGTGTGCCACCACCGCCCTTCGAGTATAGGCTTTTATAGTAGGATCTGATGATTTTTTGAATTTCCTGTTTCTGTTATGTCTCCCTTTTCATTTCTGATTTTGTTAATTTGGATACTGCCTCTTGGCTCTTTAGTTAGTTTTGCTAGGGGTTTATCTTGTTGATTCTCTCAAGGAATCGGTTTTGTTGATTCTTTGTGTTGTTTTCTTTGTTTCTGTTTGATTTCAACCCTGAGTTTGGCTATTTCCTGCCTTCTACTCCTTTTGGGTGAGTTTTCTTCTTTTTGTTCTAGAGCTTTCAGGTGTGCTGTTAAGATGTTAGTGTAAGATCTCTCTAGTTTCTTTACCAGGGCTCTTAGTGCTATGAACTTTCCTCTTAGCACTGCTTTCATTATGTCTCTTAAGTTTGGGTACAGTGTATCAATGTTTTCATTGAATTCTAGGAAGTCTTCAATTTCTTTATTTTTTTTCTGACCAAATTATCATTGAGTAAAGAGTTGTTCAGTTTCCCTGTGTATGTGGGCTTTCTGTAGTTTTTGCTGTTCTTGAAGACCAACCTTAGGCCATGGTCATCTGATAGGATGCATGGATTATTTCAATCTTCTTATATCAGTCGAGGGTTGTTTTATGTCCAATTTATATGGTTGATTTTGGAGAAGGTACCATGAGGTGCTAAGAAGAAGATGTATTCTTTTGTTTTAAGGTCAAATGTTCTGTAGATATCTGTAAAATCCATTTGGTTCATAACCTCTTTTAGTTTCACTGTGTCTGTTGAGTTTCTGTTTCAATGACCTGTCCAATGTTGAGAGTGGGGTGTTGAAGTTTCCCACTATTATTGTGTCAGTCCAATGTATGCATTGAGCTTTAGTAAAGTTTCTTTTATGAATATGGGTGCTCTTTCATTTGGGGCATAGATGTTCAGAATTGAGAGTTCATCTTGGTGGATTTTCCCCTTGATAAGTATGAAGTGTCCTTCTTCATCACACTTGATAACTTTTGGTTGAAAGTCTATTTTATTGGATATTAAGATGGTAACTCCTGCTTGTTTCCTGGGACCATTTGCTTGGAAGGCCTTTTTCCATCCTTTTACTCTGAGATAGTGTCTGTCTTTGTTATTAAGGTGTGTTTCTTATATGCCGCAAAATGCTGGATCTTGTTTGCTTATGTCTTTAGTCTGTTAGCTTATGTCTTTTTACAGGTGAATTGAGTCCATTAATATTGAGAGATATTAAAGAGAGATGACTGTTGGTTCCTTATTTGTTTGTTTGTGTAGGTGTTTTTTTTGGGGTGGGGGGCTTGTGGTCCTCTCCTCTTGGCTTTATTGTGAGATGCTTAATATCTTATCCTTTCCTTGGTGCAGGTACCTTCCCTGTGTTGGAGTTTTCCTTCTAGGATCCTCTGTAGGGCTGGATTGGTAGATACTTTTTGAATTTGGTTTTGTCCTGGAATATTTCGGTTTCTCCATCTATGTTGAGAGTTTTGCTGGGTATAGTAGCCTAGGCTGGCATTTGTATTCTCTTAGAGTCTGCATGACCTCTGACCAGGCTCTTCTGGCTTTCATAGTCTCTGTTGAGAAGTTTGGTGTAATTCTGATAGGTCTACCATTGTATGTTACTTGACCCTTTTCCCTTGTAGCTTTTAATATTCTTTCTTTGTTCTGTGCATTTATTGTTTTGATTATTATATGACAAGAGGATTTTCTTTTCTGGTCCCATTTATTTGATGTTCTATAGGCTTCTTGTACCTTTATGGCCATTTCTTTCTTTAGGTTTTCTTCTATGATTTTGTTGAAGACATTTTCGGGTCCTTTGAGCTGGGAATCTTCATTCTCCTCTATCCCAATTCAATTATTCTTAGATTTGGTCTTTTCATTGTGTCCTGAATTTCCTGGATGCTTTGGGTAAGGAGTTTTTTATGTTTCAATTTTTTTTTTGACAGTTGTGTCAATCTCTTCTATGGTATCTTCTACACCTGAGATTCTCTCTTCTGGCTCTTGTATTCTGTTGGTGATACTTGCATCTGTAATTCCTGACCTCTTTTCTAGGTTTTCCATTTCCAGGTTTGCCTCCATTTGTGTCTTCTTTTATTCTTTCTATTTCCACTTTTAGGTCTTAGAGCACTTTTTTCAATTCCCTCACCTCTTTACCTGCGTTTTCCTGTATTTCTTTCAGTGAGTTATTGATATCCTCCTTAAGGGACTCGATTATCTTCATGAGATAGGATTTTAGGACAGGTTCCTGATTTTCAGGTGTATTGGTGTATTCACGGTTTGCTGTGGTGGGAGAACTGGGTTCTGATTTTGCCCCTGTATTTTGGCTTCTGTTGTTTATGGTCTTGCACTTGCCTTTCACCATCTGGATATCCCTGGTGTTTGTTAGTCTGGTGTTTGTCTGGAGACTGCCTCTTTTGTCCCTAGGTTGTTTCAGGTTTTCAGGTAGGCCTGCAGCCTTGGCTTTAGTGGACCACCTGTGGGGCCTTTCTTCACAGGGGCAGAGAAGCTGCCGATCTGTTGCCCTGGCCACAATAGGTCTCCTGGGAGGCCTTCAGACTGTTGGATCTTCAGTGGAACAGTCAAGTTGTTGTCCAACTGCTCTGCAGTGGGTCCTCAACTGCTCTGAGTGCAGCAGGTCCTCTGGGATGGGTCAGGATATTGTGTCTTCAAGGGAACAGACTAGCTAGGAGTCTGCCCCAGCAGGAAGGATCTGGCGGAAGTGCAAAGGTATTTATTTATTTATTTGTTTGTTTGTTTATAAAGTTAGATGACAGCACAAAAGGTTTGTTTATCAGGTTATGGATAAAGCAAGCTGGGAAACATAACTAGAAAGATTGATGTGCCTGGCCCTGTTTAAAAGATTCTAATAATCCAAAATAAGGAGAGGATTACATTTTATCAATAGTGTGATCTTTTAGTTAGTAGATAGTCTCTTGTTTGATACAATTGAGACTTGCGGTTAGTCAAAAGGGCTGTAATGATTAAAGGATAGTTGTATGCATTTCTTGGAACACTTTTCACTTAAAATTTACCCATATGTATTCATTGCCAAAGCTTAGCTGTAGGCATATGATTTTGAGAACTGGCTCATAATGGTTTAATTTGCTAAAAAGTCATGCTTCTACTGATTCATCTAAAAGTAACAGCTTCAGATTCTTTCAAGTGTAATGAGAGCTTAGACATATTTGAAGTAATCCGACTACAGAGGCATCTTGGATTTAGTTTTGTCCTGGCCTTTCAGTCGTTTCACCCACAACTAACATTTTAGAGGTTCCTTTTTAAGTATCTTACTTTTAACTATCTGTTCAGAACAATCAGCCTATTTTTTTATATTCATTTTCTGTGGTTTATGTAATATTTAATGACAGTGCAGCTACAGAACAGCATATACAAAAAGCTTAACCCTGTGGGGCAGCTAGTGTCTGTGATGGGGGGGGGGGGATGGGGAGTGAACAGGCCCAGGTGTTTATTATGCCATGCACTTAGAGAGAGACTGCCAGTCTTGGGAACTCTAAGTGCAAGTCACTTAGAATTTCTGCTGTTTAAAAAAAGCAGTAGTTTGATATGAGCTTAAATAATAAGAGGTTTGTACAATATATAGTTTTAAATAGCATTAGAGAAATTGAGTGACAGGAAATGGGTCTCCGTGGTTGTCACCCTGAAATCCAGTGAAAGAACCATGCCTAGGTTGAGGGACTTAAGGAAGGATATAGCCAGAGGCTTTCTGAACAGTTGTCCTTAACTCTTTATGACCTGTGAAAGCTTCACTCAGAATAATGTATGTGAATAAAAATTAAAAGTTTACATGCCTTCAATTATATTTTATTGTTTCTTTATTACTTAGCTTTCTGTAGGCATTAAAATGCCTCCCAGAACAGTGAAAATGTTGCAGTTGTTTCCTTGGCTATCCATTTTCTAGGGTTTTGGCCTTTGTTGATTCCCTAGTCCTTGCCTTTGCTGATTTTTGGGCCTTTGGGGGAGTAAGAATATCATGGTTGAGGGAGCACGTGACAGAGACTACCTCATAGCAAACAGGAAGCAAAGAATAAGGAACTAGGTAATAATTACCTGTAAACCTCTTCCAGATAGTCCCTACCATCTCCCAGAATAGAGCCATCAGTTACCAACTAACTATTCAACACATGAGACTATGTAGGCCATGTTATATTAAAATTATAATACTTGGAAAATTAATTATTTATAGATGGACTATATTTTTGATTCCTGTGGTGTTTTCCTTTTTTTTTTTAATTTTTTCACTTTACATCCCAATCTAAGACTCACTCCTTCTGCTCCTCTCAGTCCCACCGCAGTCCCATGCTCCTTCTCCCCTTCTCCCCTCTCCTTCTCCTCAGAGAAGGGGGAGGATACCCCATGAGTACCAACCTGCCCCAGCACATCAAGTTGAAGCAGGACTGAGCGTATCTTCTCCCACTAAGGCCAGACAAGGAAGGCCAGCTAGAGGAAGGGGACCCACAGGCAGGCAGCAGTGTCAGAGGCAGCCCCTGCTCCAGTTGTTGGGGGACCCACATCAAGATCAAGCTTCATGTCTACTAAAATGTATAGGAGGCCTAGGTCCTGCCCATGCATACTCTTTGGTTGGTTCCGTTTCTGTGAGCCCCCAGCGGACCAGGCTAGTTGATTCTGTTGGTCTTGTTGTAGTGTTCTTGACCCCTCCATCTCCCTCAATCCTTCCCCTCACTCTTACACAAGACTCCCCAAGCTCTGCCTAATGTTTGGCTGTGGGTCTCTGCACCTGCTTCCATCAGCTGCTGGATGAGGCCTCTCACAAGGCTCCTGTCTCCAAGCATAGCAGAGTATCTTTAATAGTGTCAGGAATTGGCTTTCTTTCATTGGGTGGGTCTCAAGTTAGCTATTCTGTCACTCTCTGCTCCTTTTTTCCCCTGCACATCTCATAGGCAAAACATATTTTCCGGTCAAAGCTTTTGTGGGTGGGTTGGTGGCCCCCTCCCTCTACTGGAAGTCTTACCTGGCTACAGGAGGTGGCCAGTTCAGTCTCCATATCTCCAGCTGCTAGGAGTCTAAGCTAGGGCCATCCCCAGAGATTCCCTGGAGTCTTCCCTGTCCCAGATCTCCAGCTTGCCCCAGAGATGCCCCCCACCACCACCACATTATTTTCATTCTCTTTTCCAGCCTTTGCCTGCGTACTCTGGCCCTATAACTGATCCCACCCGTTTCCCTCCCTACCCCCATCCCACCCAATACTACCAATACCTTCATTCACCTCCAGTATCTATTTTATTTCCTCTTCTAAGTGAAATTCAAATATCCTCTCTTGGGCTTTCCTTTCTTAGCTTCTTTGGGTCTATGGATTGTACCATTGTTACCTTGTACTTTATAGCTAATATCCACTTATAAGTGAGTACATATTATGTGAGTCTTAATGGGTCTATGTTATTTCGCTCAGGATGATATTTTCTTTTTTTAAAAATGTGTAGTCCAGGCTGGCCTCGAACTCCAGATCCTCCTGCCTCTGCCTCCTTCAGCAAATCCTACCGGCCTGCGCCACCAGAGCCGGCAGGATGATATTTTCTAGTTGCATCCATTTACCTGAAAATTTCAGGATATCTTTGGTTTTAATAGCTGAATAGTATTCCATTGTGTAGATGTATCACATTTTCTTTATCCATTATTCAGTTGAGGGACATCTAGGTTGTTTCCAGTTTTTTACTGTTATGAATAAAGCTGCTATGAACATGGTTGACCAAGTGTCCCTTTGATATAGTGGAACATATTTTGTTTATATGCCCAATAGTAGTCTAGCTGGGTCCTCGGATGGAACTTTTCCCAGTTTTCTGAGAAAGTGGTTGTACAAATTTGCACTCTGAATAGCAGTGAAGGAGTGTTCTCCTTGCTCTACATCTTCACCAACCTGTGCTGTCATTTGATGTCTTAATTAGGGTTTTAATTGCTATAAACAGACTCCATGACCAAGGCAACTCTTATAAAGACAACATTTAATTGGGGCTGATTTCAGGTTCAGAGGTTCAGTCCATTATCATCAAGGCTAGAACATGGTGGCATCCAGGCAGGCATAGTGCAGGAGGAACTGAAGGCTACTAGCAGAATACTGGCTTCCAGGCAGCTAGGATTAAAGCCCACACCCACAGTGACACACCTACTCCAACAGGGTCCCACCTTCTAATAGTGGCACTCCTTGGGCCAAGCGTGTACAAACTATCACTTGTGTTTTTGATCTTGGCCATTCTAATAGGTATAGGATAGAATCTCAGAGTTATTTTGATTTGCATTTCCCTGATGACTAAGGACATTGAATAATATTTCTTTAAGTGCTTCTTGGCTATTAGAGAGATTCCTCTGTTGAGAATTTTCTGTTCTCTACCCCATTTTTAAATAGGGTTATTTGGTTTGTTAGAAGCTAATTTCTTGAGGTTTTTTTGTATATAGCAGATACTAGCACTCTTGTTGAATGTAGATTTGGTGAAGATCTTCTCCCATTCTATAGGCTGCCGCTTTGTCCTATTGACGGTATCCTTTGTCTTACAGAGTTTTTCAGTTTCATGAGGTCTCATTTATTAAGTGTTGATCTTATACCTGAGATATTGGTGTTCTGTTCAGGAATTTGTCTCCTGTTTATCAATATGTTCAAGGCAGTTCCCCACATTTTCTTCTACTAGATTTAGTGTATCCAGTTTTATGTTGAGATTTTATTATTTACTGATGAGATCACTCATTTTAAGGTAATCAGCAGAAGCAGATCTAAGAGTGCACACCTAGAATGTGGGCTGAATGGGCCAGTGTGATCATGAATCACTGGGCAATTGATCTGTACTTGAGTTTCCTCCTATATAAACTGAGATGCTCATCAGCACCTCTTAGGAAGAAGTTCTAAGAACTGAAAGAGTTAATGTGTCTAAAGGTTCTGAGAAGTACTTGGTTTTGAGTGCTTATAGCTTGCATCTCTCACAGGGTCCACATTCTTTTGTTTTCTTTTGTTGCAGACAAATGTGGTGTACTAGGAAGATGTTTCAGTGACACAGAAAGGATTCTTACTTTTCAGATGCTAGATAGATTACATAATTTCTAGCACTTTACAGTACATTGGCATGTGGGAGAAGATAAGTTGGTAGGGCCTGTGTATGTATGTAAGGTACGTGGAAGAACTAAGATTGCCTGGATAGGACTTTACTTCCTCCCCAGATTGTATAGCACCTTCTTCTGTTGGAAGACAAAGTATATATCATTGGAGTGGCTTCTATCTTGGTTTCATTGCTGCTGTACAAAATATGCTGTTCTAGCTTCATTCTTTAGGTTGATTTGTTAGATCCTGAAAGTTGTAATTTTCTTTTTTGATTCACTTCAGCCTTTCTGAGATCTCAACCTATAATTATCACACATACTTAAGTACAACACAAACTTTTCTTCAGAATATGCTAAACGTCTTATAGCACTGGTTTTATTATAATCTAGAAAGTCAGGTTCCTAGCCAGGAAGAATTTGATTTTTTTACTCATTTACTGATAGAATGATTCTGGAAGTCACTACTTGCATTTGAATCAGGGAGATGGCTGCTGCTGCTCCTGCTGTTGATGCAGCAGCTGCTGTTTAATTAACTTATTTTTCTCTCTTGAAGCTGGCACCATAATTATCCTGGGGACTTCTAAGAGGGAGACAGAGAGGTAGGGAGCAAGGGGGGAAGCCGAAGGAAGGATCCCTTTGCTCAGGCTGTGAGCAGTACCCTGGGGTTGGAGGACTCCTTTGCCAACCTAGGCCATAGACTGGAATGGGACTAGCTCTTCTCCACACACTTGCTCATTTGTTTGTCTTTCCGCTAGATCATGTCTTTTAGCCAATTTTATTAATTACTATGAACTTATCTCTGAAATAGAATACCTGAAAGTCCCACTTCACTGGTTGTGGTGCAGATTAAGTAAGTTGGTATATAGAAGGGCGTGCTTAACTAAGGACCTGGCATGGACTGCTCCCTCTCAAGGGCTGGAATCATTCCCTCAGGATTAGTCTAGTCTAGCATTAATCCATGGCATATCAAGTGTTGGTACTGATCTAGTTCTTAACTGAACTGAATGAAGTGGAGAGCCTTTCCCATAAAGCTTTCCTGCTCCAGTAGGTAGATGATAATAGAATTATGGGCTAAATACAGGGAGTTGTTAGCAAGGTAATAGTAGCAGTGATCTGGATTAAAACTGAGTCCAACTCAAAGTGTTCTCATTAAAGCACTTAATTTCTGAGTTGGAATTGAGCATAACCATTCCAAGATACATTTGAATTCAAAGCCTTCCTCCTCCTTTCCTTATCTCTCTTCATCTCTTTTCCTGCTCCTTCTTCCTCCCCTTCCTTATCTTCCTTGAGGAAATGCATTCAGGGAAGCTGCTCTACCCACAAGGATAAATCTTCAACTGGAAGAGCAGTACCATATACAGGATTGTGCCTCCCACAGTCTTTACCTATGAAATGCATGATGAGATTGACCCAGAAGTTACAAATCATTTCTGCCTAGAGATGTAAAGGGGTTTCTGTCTATATTGCCTTCAGTTCTGGGTATTTTAGTGTTTGTTAAGTGTAAATCCCTCCTTTGTTTTATATAATGTCTTTATATTGCTTTGGTTCTAAAAGAATAGATATATAGGAATACTTGGAGTACTTTGTTTATCTGAATTATTAGACTCTTATTAAGAACTGTCTTGGAGAACTGGGGAGATTGCTCAATGGTTAAAATGCTTACAATGCAAGTGTGAGGGCCAGGGTTTGAATCTCCAGAACCCAGAATCCAAAAATGATTGATTGGCTTTGTGACCTTTATTCCAGCAAGACTGGGAGATAGACAGGATTCCCAGAGCAAACTGGTTAACATATTGGTGAGCTCTAGATTTGATTGAGTCTGCCTCAATGAATAAGGTAGAAGGACAATCAACAATGATTCTTAACATCAACTTTTAACCTCCATATACATGTGAACAAGCATATTCACATATATGCAAATAAGTATACATGCACATCACACATGAATGTGAAAGAGGAAAAGGAAGAAAAAACTCTTGGAGACCAGAATCTCACCTAGAATCTCAGACATTAGGCTTATGTAGAAGGATATAATGTCAAGGCCAGGCTGGGGAACATACTGAGACCCCTTCAGGGGGAAAAAAAACAGAAAGAAAGATATCAATCCAGCGGCAAATATATACGTATATACCTCAGGGTTTTATGTAATGTCTAAAATGTCCTACTTGTTCCTGAGTTAGACTGGTTGGTCAGCTAGCTGACCATAATAACAGTTATTTTTTCAGACCTAAAAATATTGAGGAGAGAATAACATTTGGAGTGAATGCAGAACTTCATCAGCAGTGGCTAGATATGTAAATACTGGGGGCTAGAGCTAGAAATGTTTAGTAAAAGGCTAAAGAAATTATCAAAGAACTATTTGAAATAGCATCAAGCTTGCTTTTCCATTGAATGAGTGTTTGTGTGTGTTGGCTGGGAGCATTAATTTTATTTTCATAAAATACTATTCTGTTAATGTAACATTTTAATTTTTTTCCTTTTCTTCAGCTTATGGGAATTTTTTTCTTTTCTTTTTCAGCTTATGGGAAAGTATTTCTAGTTCGTAAAATAAGCGGCCATGATGCTGGAAAGCTGTATGCTATGAAGGTTTTAAAAAAGGCAACAATAGTTCAGAAAGCTAAAACCACAGAGCATACAAGGACAGAACGACAGGTTCTGGAGCACATTAGACAGTCGCCATTTTTGGTGACATTGCACTATGCTTTCCAGACAGAGACCAAGCTTCATCTCATCTTAGGTAAGTGTCCAGCGTTGTCATACTTTCTCTGAAAATATTTTTCTTTAGATCTTGAGGTAGCATAGTTTGGACTTAATGAAATTGTTTTGCCTCTCATTATCTTTGTGGTGGCCTTTCCTTTAGCATCTTGCTGTGGAAGTGAGACTCTCCCCTACCCCAGCGTGCAGAACTTTGTACACCTCTATTCCACACTCTGTGATTACTCTATGCATCCAGCCAGTGTACGGGATTTGATGACTGTGCAGGCCCTGATTTGTACCTAGTTCTCAAGAGCGCACAGTCTGGGTTGACCAGGACAGTTATGGAAGCTGAGAGTGGGAAAGCATAAAAAACAATGTTATTTCCAGGAACATTTCTCATGTCCTGGTGGGAAGCCTCTATATAAAGGGAGTACTCCGCTAATCCCTAAACCCTCTCATTTCCCATAGGTATTTTCTGAATCCTTTCCTTCCTCCCTTTGCCTGTTGTTTATGATCTTTGGGAAAGCCCCAGCATATAATGCCATAGAAGGTCCTACTAGAAGTGAATGACAACACTCTTGAGTGTTGCGCTCCGACATGGTTGAGGATTTCATGTTACCATTTGCAAATTTGCACCGTAACTTCCTCTTGGAGTTGGTGTGAGAATTAGATAGGCTAGAATCCCATGCTGCTCTGGAAGCAATATCTATTTACGTGCCAAAGAGTATAATTGCATTACTTAATCTTCATCATATGTGACCCTCACAGCAAGATCCCTTGGCCCTGCAAGAACCCCTCTTCAGTTTGTTGAGGTCCTGGAAGCTGCATGTAATGAACTTGCATATCTTGTATAACCTTGAAAACTAAGACCAGGACTCAGGTCTGACTCAGTGTAAAGTGTGTTCTCT
Organism: Apodemus sylvaticus; assembly: GCF_947179515.1. Taxonomy (NCBI): domain Eukaryota; kingdom Metazoa; phylum Chordata; class Mammalia; order Rodentia; family Muridae; genus Apodemus; species Apodemus sylvaticus. The sequence goes on from NC_067477.1 coordinate 21,886,944, forward strand.
TTTGGCGAAACAAAGCTGTCTCCATTTGTTGATTAGTAGTTAAGAGTTTTTAAATATGTGTGAGGCAATTTTGTTATATGCTCTTATTATCTAAAATTTGGAGTTATTTTTCTGCCATGAAGTTACACATTAGGTTAACTATGCAGTGTTTGTCATCAACTAAGAATCCTAAATCTCATATGAGTATGAGATACAATCTCTCATGTCCTATTAGAGTGCTTAACAACTTCATCTTCTTCCCATTGTTACAGTCAGTGTCAAATGGCCCTGCATTCTGCCCCCGTGTATGTCCGCTGTATTAACTGACTTTTTATTTATTTTGTTAATTTTCTTATACATTATATTTTGATCATGTTTTCGCCATTCATATGGTTTTTCAAAAGACCTTTATTGTTAATTGTTCCTCCATATAGACCTTCCTGCATCCTGCTCTCCCATCTCCTTCTATGTAATTCTCCTGTTTTCCCTTTTATCTCTCTGGTATCAGTATTCTATTTCCCCTCCTTTGAAGGTCCCCTCCTCACCCCTCACAACCCCAAGTCCCTATCTAGGTTCCTAACCTCTGTGGTTATTTGGATTGTAGCACATATCACAAGCTCAAAAGGTTGTCTTTTGATCCATATTACCTCAGTTAGGACGATTATATCTAGCTTTATCCATTTACCTGCAAATTTCATAATTTAATTTTCTTAATAAATGAATAGTATTCCACTGTATAAATGTGCCACATTTTCTTTATCTATCAGTTGATGGACATCTAGGCTGTTTCCATTGTCTGGCCATTATGAGTAAAGCAGGAGTGAACATGGATAAGCAGACATCTCTGTAGTAAGATGCAGAATCCTTTGGGTATGTGCCCAAGAGTGGGTTAGCCTGATCTTAAGGTAGATGATCTATTCTCACCTTCCTAAGGTGCCTCCACATTGATTTCTACAGTGGCTGAACCAATACGCACCTCCCGGCAGAGATGAGTAAGTGTTCCCCTTTCTCTGCTTCTGCGCCAGCATTGCTGTCTTTTCAAAACTGATTATAGCCATTCTGTTAAGGGTAAGGAGGAATTGCAGGGAGTTTTAGTTTTAGTTTCTGATTCATGAAGATGCTAACCATTCTTAAATGTTTCTTAGCCATTTGTGTTTTCATCTTTTGAGAAATCTTCAATTCTGTACCCCATTTTTCAATTGATTTTTTTTTTCTTTCTTAGTTCTTGGAGTGTGTAGTTGCTAAATATTTTTCCTATGTTATAGCCTGCTGCTTTTCTGGAATGATAGTGTTCTTTGCTGTAGAGAAGCTTTTCTACATCATGAGTTCTCATTTATTAATTGTTGATCTCAGTGCCTTTGTCATTGGTATCCCGCTCAGAAAGTCTTCTCCTGGGTCAATGAGTTCCGGCCTATTCCCTGCTTTCTCTTAGATTCAGAACACCTAGTTTTCTGTTGATGCCTTTGATCTATTTGAAGTTGAATTTTGTTCAGGATAATAAGTATGGATCTATTTGCACTCTTCTACATGCAGATATCCAGTTTGAATAGCACCATTTATTGATGATGCTGTCTTTTTTCCTAGTGTGTATTTTTGGTTTCTTTGTAAAAAAAAAAAAATCCAAATATCCAGAATTACATCTGGATCTATAGTGCAATTCCACTGATCAATGTATTTGTTTTTATGCCAATGGTTTGCTGTTTTTATGACTATAGCTCTGTAATACAACTTGAAGTCTGGGGTGTTGATACCTCCTGTAGTTCTTTTATTATTTGGAATTAGTTTAGCTATCCTGTGTGTGTGTGTGTGTGTGTGTGTGTGTGTGTGTGTGTGCTTTTCCATATGTAGTTGAATATTGTTTTTTACTTGTTGAAAATTGTGTTGGAATTTTGATAGGGATTGCATTGAGTCTGTAGATTGCTTTTGGTAGGATGGACATTTTCACACTATTAATCCTATCCAGGAGCATGGGAGATCTCTCTCTTTTGATGTCTTTTTCAGTTTCATTCTCCAGTATCTTCAAGTTTTTATTATAGAAGTCTTTTGCTTGTTTGATCAGAGTTATCCTAAGATCTTTTTGAGTTTATTGTAAAAGATATTCTTTTTCTGATTTCTTTCTCAGTCTGTGTATCATTTATGTATAGGAAAGCAAGTGGTTTTTGTGTGTTGTTTTTCTGTCCTGCTCCTTTACTGAAAGGGTTTATGAGCTGTAGAAGTTTGCTGATAAAATCTTTAGCATCTTTTATGTGTACATTCACATCATCTCCAAATAAAGATGCTTTGATATCTTCCTTTCCTGTTTGTATTCCCCTCGACCTCCTACAGTTGTTTTATTGCTTTAATAGAAGACTTAAGTACTTTGAGTTTTTTCTGTTTAGGATAGGTGTTGACTGTGGGCTTGCTTCACATTACCTTTATTATGTTGAGATATAACCCCTTATCCCTAGTCTCTCCAGGACATTTTACCATAAGGGATGTTGCGTTTTGTCAGAGGACTTTTCTGCATCTAATGAGATGATCATTTGTTTGTGTTTTTTGTTTTGTCTTCCAGTTGGTTTATGTGGTGGATTACATTTATTAATTTATGTATTTTTAACCATCCTTGCATCGCAGGTATGAAAACAATTTGATCATGGTAGATAATCTTGTTCTTGATTTGGGTTTGCAAGTATTTTATTGAGAATTTTTGCATCTACGGTGTATGGTCAATGATTTTTTTATTAATCATTTTATTCATTTACATTTCAAATGATGTCCCCTTTCTCGGTTACCCTTCCACAACCTCCGCCTCCCCTCTCCTCCCCTTTGCATCTATGAGGGTGCTCCTTCACCCACTCACCCATTCCTGACTCACCCCTCTACCATTCCTCTGTGCAGGGGTATTGATATCAGACAAGGCCATCCTCTGCTACATATGTATCTGGAGTCATGGATCCCTCCATGTACACTCTTTGGTTGGTGGTTTAGTCCTGGGGAGCTCTGGGTGGTCCAAATAGTTGATATTGTTCTTCCTATGGGGTTGCAATCTCCTTCAGTTCCTTCAGTCCTTCCCCTAGCTCTTCCATTGGGGTCCCTGGGCTCAATCTGATGGTTGGCTGTGAGTGTCTGCATCTGTATTGGTCAGGTGCTGGTAGAACCCCTTTAGGATCTTTAATTTTGGTTTTGACATAATAGTGGCTTTGTAAAAAATTAGAAAATGTTCCTTTAGTTTCTATTTTTACAGAATAATTTGAGGAGTATTGCCATTAGTTCTTCTTTGAGGATCTGATCGAATTCTGTGCTGAATCTACCTAGCTCTAGCCTGTTTTTGCTTGGGAAATTTTAAATTATTGCTTCAATTTTACTAGTGGTTATGGATCTGTTTAAATTGCTTACTTCATCTTGATTTAACCTTGGTTAATCGTATATATCAAAGTTTGTCCTTTTTAACTTTTTAAAATGTTTTCCTGATTGATGGAGTGCAGGTTTTTAAGGTGTGTCCTTAATGTTCTCTGGCTTTCCTCAGTGACTGCTGTCCCTTTCTCATCTCCAAGTTTTATTAATTTATGTTTTTTCTCTCCATCTTTTGCTTACTTTGTCTAGATTTGTTTTTGAATCTTGATGATTTTCTCAAAGAACCAGTGCTATTTCATTTATTCTTTGCACTGTTTTTGTTTTTTATTTCCTTTTTTGTAATTTTAGACACGAGTTTGATTATTTCTTCCCATATACTAGTCTTGGGTGTTATTTTTTCTTATTGCTCTAGAGTTTTCAGATGTGTCATTAAGTTACTAATATGAAATCTTTTCAATTTTTCCTATAGGCACTTAGTATGAGCTTGACTCTTAGAACTGGCCCTCATTGTATTCCATTTAGGTATGCTGTGTTTGCATTTTTATTCAATTCTAAAAAGTTTTAGATTTCCCTCTTAATTTTTGTTTTGATCTAATTTTCATTAAATAATGAGTTGTTCAGTTTCCATAAATTTGTATACTTTCTGCTGTTTCTGTCGTTAATCCATGGTGGTCACATAGGGTGCACAATATTATTTCTGCTTTTTAAAATCTATTGAAACGTGCTTTATATGCTAATATAAATTTCTTCAATTTTAAAGAAAGTTCTTTGAGTTGCCAAGAAGAAAATATATTCTTTAGTGTTTGGGCGAAATGTTAGGTCCATTTAATTTATGATGCTATTTAACTTGGTTTTTTTTCAGTTCAGTTTTACCTGCCTATTGTCAAGACATAAGGGGTGAAGTCACCTACCATCACCATGTGAAGATCAATATGTGATTTGAGCTGTAGTAGTGTTTCTTTTATGAACTTGGATATTCTTGTGGTTTGATGCATAAATATTTTGAATTGCAATATCCTCTTGGTGAATTTTTCATTAATGAGTATGTAATGTTTATCCCTATCCCTGCTGATTAGTTTTGAAGTATATATTATCAGACATTAAAATGGCTACACTGCTTGCTTCTTGAGTTGATTTGCTTAAAATATTTTTCAAGACTTTTATCCTGATGTAGTGTCTAGGTGTGTTTGTTAGATGCAACAGAATGATGGATCCAGTTTTCTAATCCAACATGTTAGTCTGTCTTTTTTATTGGAAAATTGAGGTCATTAATATAGTTATTAATGAGCAGTATTTATTGATTTCTGATTTTTGTTGTTGTTGTTGTTGTGGTGGTGGTGGTGGTGGTGGTGGTGCTTCCCTCCACACCTTATTTACTCTCCTGGGAGTATTTATTCCTTGTGTCCACTTGGTTGTGTTAACATCTTTAAACTGAAATTTTTTTATTAAACTAATAAAATTTATTTTAAAATATATAATTCAGTATTGACATTTTTAAGTCATCAAAGTAATTTATAATAGTTAAATGCCTCCAAAATATACATAATATCTTATGAAGGTAAAAGTAATATGCACTCAACCAGTTTTTAAAATCTATTTGGAACATTAAACATGGTAGAAGTAGAAAAAAATCTCTTATGAAGTCTAAACTGAAATTTTCTTTCAAATGTTTTCTGTAGAGCTAATTGGTGAACAGAAATTGCTTACATTTGTTTTTTATAGTAAAAAGGTTTTCTTTGTTTGTGTATTGTGATCACTCAATATACTGGTCTGAGCTTGTATCTATGCTTTTCTCAGAAGTTGTTAGAACATTCATTTGTCTCTTCTGGCTTTCAGAAGGAAAAGTCAGGGTTATTCTAATGGGCTTGCCATTATATATGACTTAGCCTCTTCCCCTGGCAAAATTAATACTCTTTGTGTTCTGTACATTTAGTTTTTTCATTATTTTATGTTATGAGTATTACTTTTCTGGTCCTGTCTCGTTGGTGGTCTGTATGCTACATTGATAATCTGCATGAACCAAAAGCTGGTAAGAGTCTATACTCCTCCATCGGCATTATTGTATTGTAGCCTGCCCCTCCTTTTTCCCTGATTCCATACTCTCTCCTTTCTTCTGCCTGGATCCCCTTTTCCCTTCTTTTGTTTTCTATTATTTATTGCAACTACTTTAGTTTTCTTTCTTTAAAAATAAATTGTATTTTAAATTTAAAAGAAGATGGGAATTTGATTAAATTCAGTAGCTCCAAATCATCCCTTTTTAATCACTTACTCAGTATTATTTTTAATCTCAGACAGAATCCCATAAACAAATACAAATAAAATAAGGAAATGTTTCTTCAACCAGCCCAAGAGTGGAATATGGCCATGGCAACATTTCCATTCCACAGTAATTTCCGTGCACTAGAACACATCTAGTCCACATAGATTTACTTGGGACACTTGTTCTTTGTCCACATTGAAAGCCACTTTTTTAGTTGAGTTTAAAAATGAACTTTCCAGAAATTCAGAACAAGAATTTATTATACACTCCACTTCGGATCAGTTATTGTTCAAAGTATTCTGATACTAGGGATTTCCAAATAAGGTGCTGTGCTTAGTCCCTCTGTCGGTCTCTAAGACCGCCCTAACAACAGCACTCGCTAGGTGGCTTACCCACGTGGATTTATTTTCTCAAAGTTCTAGTCACTGCAGGAGTCAGGTGTTGCAGGAGTGCTGTCCTTTATGACTCATAGATGACTTCCCTCTTTTTTCCTCTTTTATATGGTCATTCCTCTGTGTGTGTGTGTGTGTGTGTGTGTGTCTGTGCGCATGCGTGCGCGCCTCTGATACCCTGTTATTTATTTATTTTTAAATGTAAGTTCTGTTCCTGTAAAGATACTGAGCTAATGATCTCATTTAAACTCTAAATATACTCATTCTCAGTTACTTGGATTAGGGTTGTAAAATATGAATTTTTATCCTCAGTCAGATCATTAAAATTTGTTAAAGTTATTTTGTTGATAACTGACTTTATCCAGTGTTTCTGTGTGATTATAGCAAGATTTTACATGTTTAACTCTTTAAGGTCCCAGCTGATGTCTTTGTCTAATAGGAAAATACCATAGATATTTAAAACAAATAGAGAATAGCACATTTAAAAAATCTGTTATAAAAAAGTATCTCACACACATACACACTATAGAATAAGTTTTATTACCTTACAGTTCTTGACTGAAAGTTTGCCTTCTTGTTCTTCAGTCTCATGATGATGAAAAAGTAGTATGTATTCAGTAGTAATTGTTTCTCAGATTCTGAACTTTGATTCCGCCCCCCAACTAGGCTAGCAATATTTGATACTCTTCTCCTGTGATGTGGGCAGTGTCACGATGCAGTCACAAGGGACAAACATCTAAAGCTCTGCTGCATTGTATTGCTAAGCTAGGCTATTAAGTATATTAGGTACATTTAATGCATTTCCAACTTAATATTTCAATTTAAGTGGCTTTATCAGGACAGAGCACTGTCATAAGTAAAGAAACTATATATATATCCTTTTGTTAAGACTTAGAATAGCCTAATAAATCTTTAAAATACGTGTATGTTTGATCAAAATGAGTATCTTGTGTAATTAATTAATTTTAGTGAATGTTGTCTGCCTTTTCTGTGGTGGTTTGAATAAAAATGGCCTCCGTAGGCTTTTGTATTTGAGTGCTTAGTCATCAGGGAGTGGCAGTATTTGAGAAGGATTACCTGATGTGGTCTTGTTCAAGTAGGTGTGCACTTGTTGGAGGAAGTGTGACACTGGGGTTGGGGGTGGGCTTTGAGGTTTCAATAGCCCAAGCCATACTCAGAGTCAGTCAGTATATCAGTCTGTCAGTCAGTCTGTCTGTCTGTCTCTGTCCCTGGATCAGGATGTAGCACTGTTACTACTCCAGTGCTGGCCTACATGCTGCTATGCTCCCCACCATGATGATAATGGAAGCCATAATAATCTAGTCCCCAATTAAATGTTGGTTTAAAAAGTAAGAGTTGTTTTAGTTATGATGTCTCTTCACAACAATAGAACAATGACTAAGACATTTCCCAATTAATATATTTTTATTTTGTTCAATACTCAGTTGTTGAATTTATCTACAGCTTTCAAATAAACCACCTTAAATGGAGTATCTAAGCAATGATATAGACTTTTTTAGACTCGAATGTTTAGAATTCTTACAGATCTAGGGATCTGGGAAGGGCATTTCTCTACTGCTTTGGCTGTTCCCATTTGCATGCATGTAGTAAAAGAACTAGCTGAGTGAGAAGATTCATGGTAGATAGTTTCATACCTGATACTTGGTGTTATTGTTGGCTGGCCCACTTTGGTTCCCCCAGGGCTGCTTTCCAGCCTTGCGGACAGCAGTTCAGCTGCTTCCTCCTGACTGGCAGTCTGAGAGTGGCACGTGAAGACTGGAGGAGACTGCGCAGTGCATTCAGGAGCTTAGGCGGTCCTTCTATCAACACATGATCATCCCAGATTCATATCTTACTAAGAGGGAACTGTAAAGAATTTGTGGTCATCCACCAAAAAAATGTGTTCAGATGTAACAAATTAAAAATGGTTTGACCAATCCAGAAAAACTTCCTTACCTATGTCTTTAAGCTTATTCTGACTTCTGTTGAATTTGGGGAGTTAGATATGAAGGCTAGATAGATTGAAGTTAGACAATTGGGGTTGGACTATACAGTAGGAATTGCTGTATATTTTATATTATAAAACATTAGGAGAAATCTGTTGTCTGGTCGTTCCTAATGCAGAATGCAACAATTGAATTAGTAGATGGCTGCATGATTCCTTCACTCTCATCTTATATTTTTTCCTTAGAAGCGAATATGTTCTGTGTGGTGTTTTGGTAGTATATGATTTCAACATACTAAAACAGATGGTTTATATAGCAAAAAATGTATGTAGACTTGTTCTTTCAAATTTCCACATAGGACTCCTTCTGCTCCATTGTGTACTGGTACAGTTCCCTAATGCTGGATCCTTAAGTTGTTTGCAGTCTTATGTTGACACTTCTGGGTTTAATTTACATATACTTTGTTTTCAACTTTTATAGAAAAGACATATGGGAAGAATCTGTATTCTAACCTTCTGTGATTATGTCGATATCTATTGTATGAGAGTATACATTTCTATACAGAGTATATCACCAAATTTCTGGATTTGAATCTCATAAACAAAGAGCAGAGTGTCATTGTATGGTCAACTTTCTTTTTACTTTATTGTGAACATGACCTACTCTATCTTATAGCTGATAGATTCCATTTTTCTGCATTAATTTTATATCTTGAGATCTTACCACCTTATTCCCTTTCAGCCCATCCCAGGACATATTGTTCAGTTTCTGTGATGTTTCTTCATATCTTATTTTCCTGATGTTTAACTCAAGGAGATTTATAGCCAAAAAAGTTATGTAGATAATGTTTTTAAGGATGTTTTAGAGATTCAAGTCTAGGCTATCATCTGGCTTAGTGCAGAATGTTTGACAGGCCTTACTCTAGGGCGATAAAATTTGCTTGGTTGGCACAGGCTTCTCCAAGTAAGATAATTATGATGATAGTAGTATCTTACCAGATGCTATCTGTGACATTTGTTTTTAGTAGCCAGTTATGGAATAGACTAGCATTTTCCAACAGAACTGAGCATGTATGATTGCTTCCCACAATACGCCTTAATTATAATTATCTCTCCTTTGTTTATATTCTATCATCCATTCTCTAAATCAGGAGGCAGTACTTTTTCTGACCAGTATAGGGCCAGATGGTAACTATTTTAGGCTTTGCAGGCTTTCAAGTCTTTGTGACCATAGATTGTAGTAAACAAATATAGTACAGTTCCAGTAGAATCTTAATTATAAATTGGTAGTGGACTAGATTTGCCCTCTGAGTTATTTGCTGTCCCTTGCTCTAAACTCATCTGTTGAAAGGGGTGTGTGTGTGTGTGTGTGTGTGTGTCACACACACACACACACACACACACACACACACATGGACATGTGGAAGTCTGAGGTTGTTGACATTAGATATCTTCTACAATCTGTCTTCACCTTTTCTTTTGAGACAGGGTCTTTCTCTGCTCCTGGATCTTATTAGTTGGGCTAGCTTGGGGATTTAATAGAGTCCTTATGGATTCTCTTGTTTTGAACTCTCCTGCTCTAGGAGTGCAGTTCTGTGCCTCCATATCTGGCTTTTTTTTCATGGGTTCTGGGGATTAAACTCAAGTCTTCATGCTTACAGAGCAAGCCATTTACTGAGTCATGTCTCCAGTTCAATTAAGTCACATTTTTGTTGAAAATGTTGTTATAGCTGCTTAGGTTCCTTTGCTTTATCTTAACTATATGACATCTTATATATTTGATGGAGTTTCTCCCTTTTGCATTTCTTGCATCTTTTCCAAATTTTTCTGTGTCCAGATACAAGAAATATAAAAACATTTTCATCTATTTTCTGGTTTTGGAGCTCATTATTTCAACAGAAGTTGAAATTCTATGTGGAAAATAATTGTACAAAACAGTTTTTTCTTTTAGTAGTCTCTGAAAATAGTGATTTTTTTTTCAAAACACCAGCTGATCTTTGACTTTAATAATCAGTCAAGTTAATCGGTAAGATTCATCAGACATAAAAGAAGCAAATTACAAGTATATTTAGCACATTTTAACAAATGCTCCCTCAGTCTTGTAGACAATTCTGTCCTGATGTGTCATCCTTTCAATAGGAGTTAGATGTTTAAGATATTGAAGTTCATGTTTGAGTCCTAGTTTCATCTCAGAAATTGCAAAGGTGTTGATGCTTGATTAGATGGAAACAATGGTTCATTGTGCATTGTAGTAGCTGATGTCACAGAACAGACAGGAACTGCTGTCACACATTCCTTCTTTTAGGTAAATATAACTGATTCACAAGAGAAGGCTTCCTGTGGTGGTTTTGATGAGCTGTAAGGTGCCATCACATGAAGAGTAGGCATACAAAAGTAGAAACGAAAGTATAGCATGTGTGATTGGAGACTGAAAGCAGAAGAGAGGCTTTCCTTGAGAGCAGGAGGTTGTAGTTTGCCTGTCAGCTCTGCTGCTTGCCCTCCCACAAGCAGGCTTGTAGAAAGAAGCTATGAGCAAGCCATCCCTGAAACAGCTCACGGGCTCCTCCTGTGGCTCTTGCACTGCATCCTCAGTGGAAACTGCATTGGAGGCTTCTATAGTTCCGACAGTACTTTACACCTTGCCCCATTTCTCCACGTGTAATAAAAGCAAGTGAGCTTGAGAATGTGGGGGGCGGGGGGGATGTTCTGGGCCTAACATTAGGTGGTGTGTACAAAGGCCATGAAAACCTGTAAGCGTGCTCCATCAAAGAAAGATGTCCGCTCTCTTTCAACAGGGAGTTACCCACTTTACTCCAATAAAGGGGCTTCTTGTCAGTGATATTGAGTGCCAGGAGAGTCCTTCTTGCTTCAGTCCACACACATTAAAATGGGAAGGATACAAAGATTAATATGGCTCCCATGCAAGCAGGACAGGCAGTTCCAGAGAAAAAGTTGTTACAGATACAGCAGAATCTGACCGTTTTGTTTTGAAATATACCAAGTGGATAAATAGTCTATGCTTAGAAGACAGTAATTTTGATTGAAATAAAGTATCATTTTAATCTAATGAAGATACTTTGTGTTTTTTATTCATAGCAAGAGACTTTATTTGCAATGGTTGTTCTGTTTAATAAACCCTTGAAAAGTTTGATTTATGTTATCTGTTCTTCAGAATAACTCTGTAGACTGTGGCTACTTACTTGTTTAAAGGGTTTTGTTGTTAATGTTGACAGTTTCAAAGATATATATACTGAATTCTAGTTTCTCTCTCTGTCTTTCTCTGTCTCTGTCTCTCTATATATATATCTATCTCTTGCGCGCATACACACACACACACACACACACACACCATTACCTTATTTTCCCCTGGCTTCTTCACTTCTTCGTTTCTCCTTCCCAGTAAGCCTCCTTCCTACATTCCTGTCTTCGTGTGCATGTTACCCACTGTATTTAAACAGGACTTCTGCATGAGCTTGGCTAAGTTACTTACTAGGCGGCTTTATACCACCAAAGAGTGACACTCCCTCCTCCAGCCACTCTTAACTATGCAATCCTTCAGGGAGTTGTGAGGCCTTGTAAACTCTTCCCCCTTCTGTGATGACAGTTTGAGGACCCTAATCTTGTACGGAGAACCACAGTTGCAGTGAGTTTATATAGAAGATATGTTCTGTTCAGAAGATGTTTTACATCTTAAATTCTTTTTGCCCTTTCTTCCGTGATGTTCCTTTAATGTTGAGGGTATGTATATATGTGATATGTACATCCTTTTAACAGCTGAGTACTCCATAGTCACTTATTCTTTGCACTTTAACCAGTTGTGAATCCTAGTATTTAACCACTACAAAAAGGGCTGTATTAGGTTATAAATACAAAGATAGGTCTGAAGAAGGCAGTTCTTACTATATGTTTAGCAAAATAATAATAGTAAGTTCTTCTCTTGGGACTATGGCATCCATACATTGGGCTCCTGGCAGGGCTTACAGTCCTAGATGAGTTCTATCCTGTGGGGCAGGCCTTACCTCAGCCAGATGTTGTCTCCATGGCATTCATGCCAGTATTGCAACAATCATGCCAGATTGATTCTTACTGTGGCTCAGAGTTTATCTCTGGGTAAGAATCTTCAAGATTCACCTTCTAGGAGCCTTCATAGAATCTTTCAAACCTAAAGCTTCATCGCTGCCTTCTGCCCATTTGCAACGGCTTACCTGACTTCACTGAAAATTAATCAGATCCCATTCCTGCAAACTCAGATTTACTTAAAATTATCTGTATCTTGAGACTGTTTCATAGGTTGACTGAATATAGGTGTTGTGATGGTTAGTGTAAATTGCCTATTTGACAGAATCTGCTTGGGAGATGAGCCTCCAGATATGCCTGTGGGGAATTATATTGATTATGCTGTATATGAAGAACACACACTGTGGGTACACCATTGCATGTGTGAAATCCTAAACTGCTATATAAATGTAGACGTGAGCTGAGCAGCAGCCTGCAGCTGTCCTCTGCTTCATGATTGGATGTGCAGTGACTGGGTGCTTCACAGTCTGACACCATGGCTTCCCCACTACAGACAGTGTGTACTTTTAAAATATGAATCAGAATAAACCCTTTCTCCTTAAGGTTGCATTTATCAAAGTATTTTATCACAGCAATAGGGAAAGAAATTAAGACTCAAGAGTTATAGGGGTTTTGTTTTGTTTTTTGACACATTGTTGAATATAAATGACTTCTAGCTTTAAGAAAAATATTTTATTTTTAATTATGTAAATAAGTATGTGATTGTGTGCATGTGGATGCAGGGTCCAAAATGTTCAGAGAGGGATTCAGAACTTCTGGAGCTGGAGTAAACCTCTGATGCCCGACGTGGGAGCTGGAAATTGAACTTAGGTTCTTTGTAGAGCACTCTAAGCTCTTAGCCACTGAGCCATCTTACCAGCTATAGCTTCTGCCTGTTTGCTTTTGTTTTTTTGAGAAAACTTAATAAAAACTGGCAGCATTTACTAAATTACTATGTAAATATCTTGTGACTCAGCAATGTAGTTTTTGGTATCCAACCTACCAAATAATACCTGCCCAGCTACATAAAGTATATCTTGAGAACATTTCTTTTTCCAGAATCACAAAGCAGTGGGGGTTTGATAGGAATGTGGCATCTATTTTTACAGTCACTTTTCAATTGCTTTAGTATTTACTTGCCACCAAGCACCACTATGGGTACTTTTTAGTATGACAACTCATAAGTCTTTGCAGGCAGCCGTTAGGGATTGGTGTATCATCTTTGTGATACAGATGAGGTGACTTGAGCTAGATGGCTGACCTCTAAAGAAGTATTGTGGCATCTGTGTGTCCAGCTCCTGTGTTATTTTGGTGCATCAGGAGAAGCACATTTATTTTAGTAACAGATTGTGAAAAACAACTGCAGTGTCTATTTTTGTTACTTTTCTTTATCTTTCCCAGTTTACCCTTCTTCCTATTTAATAAGTCTTCTTACCATGTCATCACACTTGGGTCACTCCATTGCTTAAAGAAGCTCACTCACTTTCATTTATTTGAAGCAGAATAATGCATGTTAAATAGTTTTTTTTTTTTTTTTGTCTCTGGCAAATGACTGAATTCAAAAAGGAAAGATTTATTTTGGCTCATATTTTACCCTATAGTTTGCTAACTCCATTGTGTCTTGGCTTGTAGAAAGGCTTAACATCATGGTGGAAGGGCATGGTAGAAAAATACTCTTCACTTATACCATTCAGGAAACAAAAAAGTAACAGGAAGGGGCCACAGCCAAGATATACCTGACAAAGACCTGACCACAGCAACATTTCCTCTAATCAGGCCCCACCCTACACCATCTTTCAACAGTTTATTTGGATTTTTGAATTTATCAATTGATTGTTAAACTGTTAATAGATTCCTCATGATCTTGTGCTCTTTGGACATGCCTGCATAGGCATACCCATAGGGGTGCTTTAGTGCAATCTCAATTCAATCAAAAATGCGATCAAGATTAACCATGACATACTCTTAAATTCTTAGTCAGGTTTTTAGACTAATCTGACCATCCTGTCTCCTCTCCTACCCAAGCTCCTATTAATCTGCTCTCCTGCGGTGCTGTGATTGAGCTAAATGATTCACCCACTCCTTTGTAAACATGCATTTCCTGTTTAATTTTTTTTCTGTTTGAAAACATTTTCAGTATTTCCTAACAAAGTGCCAGGTGCTTTCTCTCCAGCCCTGGTTCATCTCTCCAGCCCTGGACGATCCCACTTTTTCTGGAGTTGTTTGGCTTAAATGATTTGATGTCTGTAAAGTGCTTAGTGCCAACCCTGGCAGATAGTGATCCATCAATTTAACTATCAAAATAAAGTTGAGAAAAGTACAAGATGGAACTAGAACATCTTGTTGTGGTGTGAAGAAGAAAGTGCAATGGGCACAGAAGCAAAGCTCTCCCCTGTGGAATAATACTGACATAGAGAGGGGAAGGGAGTTATAAAATCATCACTCCACACTAAAATGAGTGGGTGATAGTTTAGTGAGAAGCGAAATATTTTTGCATAATCTCAGTTCATTTCTTCCTAGTTTGCCAGTTGAATACAAGGAAAAACATAGTAACTTTACAGTGGAGAAAATTGACAATCAATACTTTAATGATTCTAAATTAATGACATGATCAAAATTAACTTTAGTCTTGGGAAAACTAATCTCCATTTCCCATGTGGTCTAAGAAGATAGGATCGTCCATTGGTATTTGTTTTAGGAGTTTATTACTTTCATATAATCATGACAAAACATATAAAATCTACATTGAATGTTGGTCCACACCCAGGATGTATCCTCTTCAAAGATGTCAGGAATATGAAAAAAAAAGGTGGAAGTGTCCACACATATGTTATGTAATTTCTAATGCACTGTGTGATCTCTAGCTGGATTTTAGAGTGGAATAAAGTTATTACAAAGACTACTGAGCAAATGACACAATTTGAGCAGGAAGTCTAGATAAAGTAACATTTTTATGATGTGGTTATGTGAGAGAATGTCTCTGGAAAGTGTGTTAAGAAAGATGTATATATTGTAGTGTCTATTATATTAGTATAGTAGATTATACAATATTTCTCAGAACTGGACATTTGATGGTTGTCAGCCATCTGAGGTTCTAATCCCTGCTGAGAGCTTTGACTATAGATCTTCTCTCTTACCCATTTCTCATCTATCTGTCCGAACAGGTAGATGGATTAAAATGATAACATTTCAGGACAAGTTTAAGAGGTTTGCAAATCTGCAAGCATTCTTGCAGGCAAAGCCAAGTCCTATTTGTTTCTTTCTCCAAGAACACACAGCTCTGTTTTCACTAGTCTAAGACACAAATTGCTGCCTTTGAATTTTCTACCCGAAAAATCTACCACTGATTATTGTACTTTAGCACAGCCTTAGGGGGGGAAATTAAAGTGAGAATGATGGCACACACACCTATAATCATAGCACCTGGGAAGCTGAGTTAGGATGACTGTTAGGCATTCCAGGGTACCCTGAGCTACATAGTGCGTACCAGGCCAGCCAATACTCCATAAAACTGATTTACACTAAGTGTTAACTATACATTTTTTTCTGAATCCTACATATAATCCCCATAAAATGTCTATTCTGGGGTTCTTTGACTTCAAATGAGCCTTCAGAAATTTAACTGGGGCAAGCACATAAGCTTGAAGTGGAAACTTGAGGGTTCTTTGGAAAGTCAGTTCTGTCAGATGGTGCTTTGCTGGGGCAAAGGTATGAAGGCGTGTTTTCCTGAAGCAGACACAAGTGAAAGGATGTTTTTTTTTTAAAGCAGACACATGAAGGAACATTTCACTGAAGCAGACACAGGTAAAAGGATGTTCTGCTAAATCAAGCAGGACAGGTGATAAAGGAGTCTTGGCCAACAACACACAGGGCATGTATTGGTCAGCCTCCATAGAGAGAAACAGCAAAAAACTTCTGGTGATGTGCTGCGGCTTCTTGCTGCTTCTATGGACTCTGGCTGGTTGGCAGAGTGATGTCAGCTGAGACAGACACACGTGGAAACAGATGCTGAGGCAAGACCCATGGGGGACATGTGATGTCTGGAGTGCATATAAATAGTACTCAAGGGCCGGTGAGAGAGGCTTGCTGAGGCTTGCGGGTAGCTGTGCAGCACTTGGTGTCTCGAGTCTTTGCTGATCTTCGCTTGCTGAGAGAGACAGAGCCAAGAAGTTCTGGTGTCCCTGGTGTTCGCCATGGTCTCACTGGCTGACTTGTGCTGCTTGACTGAGGCCTGGCTCTCTGCTGATTCGTGTTTGCTGAATCTTGACTCTACTGAACTGGATTGCTGGTATATCCATGAACTGAACTGCTGATGTCCTGACAACACAGATGGGATTTGCTCCAAAGGACTATTTCTAAACAGGTCCACCTCCCCCATATATTTTCGTTTCCACTACCTCTGTTGGGTAGTGGGCTGGAAGAGAGATTAAAGCACTTAAATACCATCATAAAAAATAGGGTTTGACAAGACGCAATTTCAAATGATGCTCAAGAAGAAGGAAGGAGAGGCCCCTGGTCCTGGAAAGGCTCAGTGCAGCAGTGTAGGGGAATACCAGGACAGGGAAGAGGGTAGGGGGTGGATTGGAGAACAGAGAGAGGGAAGAGGTCTTATGGGACTTTCAGGGAGGGGGGATCCAGGAAAGGGAAAGTCACTTGAAATGTAAATAAAGAATATATCAAATAAAAAAAAATATGGTTTGACAGAAAGTCCCAGATGCCAGGAAAGCAAGAGCCTCCCAGGACCCCATGGGGAAGACATTAACTGAAAAACCCCACAAAGGGGAGAGAGAACCTTTAGAGACCATATCCAGAGGCTTGGCATGGTCCCCTGGTTGAGGGATGGGGACACCCAACCATCTCCAAAATTTTAACCCAGAATTGTACCTGTCTAAAGGAAATATGGGTCAAAGAGTGGAGCAGAGACTGAAGGAAAGGCCATCCAGAGACTGCCCCACCTGGTGATACATCCCACATGCAGACACCAAACCCAGACACTATTGCTGATGCCAAGAAATGCTTGCTGACAGGAGCCTGATACAGCTGTCTCCTGAGAGGCTCTAACAGATCTTGACCAATTCAGATGCAGATGCTAACAGCCAATGAGCACAGGGACCCAATGGAGGAGTTAGGGGAAGGACTGAAGGAGCTGAAGGGGTCTTATCTGGCATCAGTGGGAAGGGAGGCCCATGGTGTCTGCATGTGGGATGGATCCTGTGAAGGCTTGATGCCTCAGTGTAGAGGAATGCTAGGGTGGTGAGGCGGAGTGGGTGGATGGGTGAGGGAGCACCCTCATAGAAGCAGGGTAAGGGGGGAGATGGGAAAGGAGGGGTTGCAGAGGGGAAACGGGAAAAGGGGATAACATTTGAGATGTAAACAAAATATCCAATTTAAAATAAAAGAAGTAGATGGCAAGAAATAATCAAACTCAGGGCTGCATTCAATAAGATAAAAACAAACAATACAATTTTAAAAAGTAAGGTTTGAAAACAACTAAAGTTCATAAGATAGTGAACGAATATGGCCAAAATATGAAGATTACATGACCCTAAGTAATTTAAGTATTGCAAAGTAGAAGAGTTGATGTCAGGTAGTTTTTCTGAGAGTAATTAGCAAGGCCAGCATTGTGAGAAGGGGAGCAGCAGCAGGGCAGAGATGGGGAGAAGGAGCCTGCAGCGTGGGACAGTGTTCCTCAGCTTCCTCGTTTCCACTCTCCACAGAATCAGATGGATGACTCTGAATTTATTTAACCTCCACGTTTCATTTGCCTCTGACAACTGCTGTATGTTCTCTAAGATTATAATATTACTTTAATAGTACCTACTTTATAGTGTTGTGAGGATCAGATATTTCCTTCCTGAATAGAATCAGTATAAAGTAAGTGCCCGGTGTCTAGAGTTGCTCTTCTTAGACTAGTCTCGGAAGCAGTAAGTCATGTGCAGGCCAGCCTCAGATACTGGACTGAGCTCCTTTCAGGAGCTTTTTCTCTGTCCCTGATTCTAGGGAATTAAGACTACTTCTGTGCGGGTATCAGCAAGAGTGTGCACTGACAGTATCACTCAGTCTATGTTTGTTGTGATTTTATTTTGTTGTTGATTGTAGTATAAACTAATAAAGAGGCAAAAACTAAGAAATCACAAGCTATTCCTACAGTGTTCATAGAATAAGAAACTAAAATGAGCATTGGCTTAAACAAAACAAACAAAAACAACTCAGGTTTACAGATTGTACCGCAAGTCAGTATAGACTTAAGAACATTTTTGATAATTTTATCAGGAAGGTGGCTTAGGGCAGCCGAGCCCCCTTGGCTAGGAGTCCAGCAGGCGGCTGGACGTGTGTAACTCTGTCAGCAGGTCTCACTCAGACACACTCAGCCAAGGCTTTATTGCCTCTTCAACGTGAAATGTGATTTGTGCCCAGCTCAGAAAGTCCATCGATCTAGCCAGTGCTGACTGATGAGTAAAGGGCTTCCTTGATAAAGGGCTGAGAACCCTCAGCTGCTGAGGTCAGAGGGGATCTGACTACTTGTGCTATCACTGACCATTTTTGAAGTGGTGTGGCTGCAGTTTGCTTGCAGTACTTGGTGCAGATGCTGTTTCTGTTTGTTGTTTTGAGATGAGACTTTGTCTTTCTATCTCAGACTCACCTTGAGTAGGTTATGTAAGCAGGCCTTGAACTCAAGATACTCCTGCCTCAGCCTTCTGAGGACTGAAGGACAAATATTTACCATTATACCTGGCTCAGTGCTCTCCTTTGAGAGAAATAAAGTTTTGCAGTTCACCTTGGTATACCACTATCACCAGAGCCCTTTTCTGTCTGGTGTGTTGTTTCACTGCCAGGTGGGCATGCTTGAATTTCACCCAGAAGTCTTTTATTTGAATGTGTGAAGTGTGAAGGCCTCAGAGCCTCAGTTTCAGTACATCCTTGGTAATCAGCTCACTGCATACAAAATGTTCCCTATTACAGTTCTGAAGCTCTGAAGCCCACCGGCCCAATTATAATTACAGTTAAATTGTAGAATAGATGTGCAAAACTTGGTCATATAAGGGTAGATTAACCAAATGCTCAGGAAAACATGGCTTTGTGTGAGTGCTTGGGCCAATATAGCATCCAGGTCCAGGAGTTGTCCTCTGACCTTCATATGTGTGCTGTGATATATACACACTGGACATATACACAGCAATAATAAAGCTTTAAAACATGATTTAGGTTACAGTTGATAAAGGCTATAGCCTTTTTATTATCTAATATCAAAGAAGTATGTTTTAATTACTGCATTCATCTTTCTAAGTATTTCCCTCCAAAGGCCATCCCAGAGGTCAAAATGTAGTTGAAGGGTGACAGTGTTACAGAGCTAAGGAGTTAGAAATGGTGCTTTGGGGCCAATAGAGGGGCTGTTGGTTATGGAAGAGGAGAACCCTGCAAACAAGGGAATGAGTGAGAGCTGGAGGAGTCACAACTGCTGAAGGCAGAGACACTGAATGGAGGAGATTCCAGTGGCTTCTTGATTTGGGGGACAGAGGGTTTGGAGTTAATTACTCTCAAGATGTTTGGACTTGGTAAACACAACAAAAGTCAAAATTCTAGAAGGAGCATGCTCTAGCAGTGAAGATCTGTACTGAGGTTGCAGAGAACCTTTATTCCATTCCAGAACTCAGGTTGAGTACCTCAGCTACCTGGAATTCAGTTCCAGAGAAGTTTCTGGTTCCATAGGCACCTGCACTCATGTGCATTCATGCACGCGCGCGCGCGCGCGCACACACACACACACACACACACACACACACAAATACAGAGAGGGGAAGAAGGGAGGAGGGGGGGAGGCATTGTATCTCATCTCTTTTATCCTGGCACCCAGGATGCAGAGGCAGGCAGTTTTCTATGAGTTCAAAGCTAGCCTTTTAGGGCTACATAGTGAGACCCCATCTCAAACAAACAAACAAAAATGATGACAGTGAGGCATTCAAGGGCTGCACAAAAAGGGCAGAAAGATTAAATTTTAAGCAAGGACCTCACAGTCTCATATTTACTTTGTGTTTTCACAGCAAAGCCAGCACTTTTATATATTGAAATATATCCAGATTTTAAAATAGAATGCTTACAAACTTACTGTCAATCCTGAGATTCGTGAGAGAAAAAATAGTTCTACAATTTTGAGCCAAATTTGAAGCATGCTTTAATTAAATACTGGCCTGGTTGATGGACTCTGGCCAGGTCTGCCCTTGGGTTCCCAGGGAACGGCCACAAGTCACATTTTGCAAGGGCCTAAAAAGGCAAACCTACATTTCATTGCATATCCCACCAGGTTTTATCAGGAGCAAGTATCCATCCTAATATATTTTTTGCCTGTGTATCTCCCTCCTAGATACGGTCAAGCACATCTGGTACAGATGTGTCAAACAAACTTTTTTAAGGAAGTAAAAATCATGTGGCTTATTATTTCTCAAGAACTACAGCTCCCAGCATACCAAGAAGTTATCTGTCCTTGGGCAGTTGGGACTTACAAGTTAACTTTGGCTCTTATGTTACCCAACTGTCCCAGCTACAAACAAGGGCCAGCTCCTGAAAACTGGCTTTGCATGTTAAAGGTAACTCATAAACTATCGTCAACTAAGATTAGCTCTTAACCATTCTGACTGCATGGTCCCATTCGCATGAAGTGCTTGGATGGGGACCTTTGCCATGAACTTGTCCTAAATTAAACTACTCTTTTTCTTTGGTCAGGACCCACTGGCTTGATTTGCTCGTGGACAGTGTTGTGTCTCCCATCTGGCTCAAGCTGATGTTCCTTTAATGGCTTCCCCTGTAGTCTTCTGGGTCTAGTCTTGTCCTATGGCTTCTGGATCTAGAACTTGATAACAGTGCTATTCCTGGCCTTGAATAAAATAAGAAACCATGAATTTATTCAGATATAACTAAACTAAATGTTTAATGAAGTCTAGGGTAGCTATATACTTTCAAATTACCTTTCCAAAAGTGAGTGTTAATTATAAATATGAAATGTGTGTTCTTTTTCTCTGTATACTAGACAACCCAAAGAAAGCCACCTTACTCAAATGATCAAAGTAAAAATCATTGATAGTAGGATGAGTTGAAATAATTCACCAACCAAGAAGATAGTGCAAGATAAGTGTGCTCCCAAAGATGCACACCTGAGTATGCTACTGGGTGGGTGTGAGGCCAGCTCTCAGTGTGACAGGGCCTACAAAGTGACACTCCTGTAACCTCAAGTGCCAAGGTTATAGAAACCAAGGAAAGAATAAGGACTTGTTGCATATTTGAGAAAATACATTGCAGGTTGAACCTATTCACTATAGAAGATACTTGTGGAACAACTTAAGTAAAAAATTAAGGTTGTGGATTAGATTGTAATGAAAAATTTATGTAAACTTCCTGATTTGTAAGTGGTTATGTTGTATGAAAGTGTGTATTATTGATAAGGCATCAGTTTGGTTGGTTGGTGACTTAGCTGTTTTGTAAACAGAGGTCTACATGCTGCACTTAGAAGTCTTCTGTGTGTTAACAGTTGATTTAAAGTAAGCAATGACGTTCAGTTCTATATACTAGTATAAAACAGGTATAAAGTGAAAAATGTAGAGTATATTTTAAAAATATATTATACTTGGCTAATAAATTTACTCAATAGATTAGCATGCTTTTTAAAATTTTTTCCTGCTTAGAACTATACCATGTTTAACAACTCAATGTTGTTACAATGCTGTTTTCTGTTTTAACTGTATTGAACTATGCATGCAAAGTTGTCCATATCAAAACCTCAAACAAGCCTTTTGTGTCTGTAGAGAAACAGACTTTATAATTCCATGCAAATACAAAACAAACTAGAAAAACGGCTATCCTGAGCATGCTACATCAGAAACATAGCAGGCATGTTTATACCTTTCCAGTGTCAGAATTTATTGAACTGCAAATTCTCATGCTATGTTGGTTTGCTGGCTGCAATTTACATAGTATCCCTGATTTCCGTTGATGACTAGTTGAGGCAAAAATGGTTTCTTGGTTTCTTTTATTATAATCTTAAGTTAACCATTAGGCTAAATACTACCTATCATAGTAAATGGATCAACCTATGTAACTGTCTATGTGGGTTAAGGTTAAAGAAGTTGCAGCAGGGAAAGAACCCAGGTATCCCTCAACAGAAGAGTGGATGCAAAAAATGTGGTATATCTACACAATGGAGTACTATTCATTCAGCCATTAGAAACAATGAATTCATGAAATTCTTAGGCAAATGGATGGAGCTAGAGAACATCATACTAAGTGAGGTAACCCAGACTCAAATGGTGAATCATGGTATGCACTCACTAATAAGTGGATATTAACCTAGAAAACTGGAATACCCAAAACATAATCCACACATCAAATGAGGTACAAGAAGAAAGGAGGAGTGGCCCCTGGTTCTGGAAAGACTCAGTGAAACAGTATTCGGCAAAACCAGAACGGGGAAGTGGGAAGGGGTGGGTGGGAGGACAGGGGAAGAGAAGGGGGCTTACGGGACTTTCGGGGAGTGGGGGGGGCTAGAAAAGGGAAATCATTTGAAATGTAAATAAATTATATCGAATTAAAAAAAATCTTTAAAAAAAAAAAAGAAGTTGCAGCAGAGTGCAAGAGGACTTCCTGAGAAATTCGAAGCAGATATAGATGCAAAGAGACTCACTACAGGTATGTAAGATACTAAGACCCTGCTAGGAGCTTTGCTGGCAGTTTAGCTTCAAAGTCTAGCTGTAAGGAGTCTCAGGGTAAAGTGGAGCTGCCCAGACAAAGTATAGGATAATGGAGGTTCTAGAGATAAATCACAGAACCAGATCTAGACTAGACCTTGAGTAGGTCCAGTCAGCAATGGGGACGAGCACACCCGAGGCTCCAGGGAAACTTGGGAATTCAGTCCCTTGATGTGTACAGTGAATAGTCAGGTGACAGGTTGGTGAGGGCTTTTGATAGCTCCTCTTCCTGGGGTCCAGATGTGAGCATTGTAACACCTCTTCCAAAGTCTGCTCTGTGCAGTAAGTTCTCAGGCCTAGTTTTCCTGGTGTGATTTTTAATATGCCCATGTGCTCATATAGTCCAGTTTTACTTTGATAAATTTATAGGATTTTACTTGTTTTATTTTTAGAGATAAATTAATTTTGTGCTTTGAAGGTAATGCTGGAGAGAGAGTAATTTTAAAATTTGTGTGTGGTTGTGTACACGTTTGTGTACACGTGCAATTCAAGTGTATATGCATGTGGAAGCCAAAGGCCAACCTTGGGCATTTCCCACAGTTGTTTCTCTACCTTTTTTTTTTTTTTTTTTTTTTTTTTTTTTTTGCCTAGGCTGGCCAACAGTGAGTGTCAGGGATCTGGCTGGCTGTCTCCCCAATCACCCTACTCCGAGTGCTGGAGTTACAGGCATGCCCTGAATTGCCTGTCTTTTTACCTGAGTGCTATGATCTCAGATCAGGTCCTCATGCTTCTGCAGACACCTGACCAACTGAGCCATCTCCTTGTTTAGATGCCTGACAAGGTGCAGAGTCATCCTGCCACTGCTGTTTACACTTAAATTGGAGTCAAATGAGGCTTGTAAAGTGGAGACTCTTGGGGGCAAGGCACAGCTTTAAGGAAGGTTCTTACAATATGGAGAATCTTAGAGCAGTCTGATCTCAACAATAGCTCAATAAAAATACAGTTCTGTAAAAAGAAGACATGGAGAACAACTGAAATATCTGAGAGGTTGAGGATTCCTTTCCTCTAGCACCTAATACTGCTAAGGTGCAAACTGCTCTGGCTCAGAGCTCTGGTCAGCCCAGCTCTGCTTTGTTTGTAGGGTGGGGTTCCATGCTGTTAGAGGGAAGCTGAGCAGGGATGGCCCTTAAGAGAGTCTGGCCACTGTCCTAAGGAGGTTTTGGTTTTGGTTTTTGCTAGAGGAAGAGGTAGTTCATAAGAACTTGAGCACTTCCTTACAAAACTGACTATTTGAGGCACAGTGTGCATTAGGGTGTGGTGGTGATTATGCAGAGTATGGTAACTAACTACTTTATGGCAATTAGTGGAATCTTTGGATGAAGGCAATTTAAAAAGTCCTCCAGGGGTAAGAATAGCATTCAAACACTGTCCTCAGACTACTCATTTAAGAGCCTGGATTTATTGGGCCAGGCTGTGGAACAGTTAGTGCCCCAGAGAATTATTGGAAACAATTGAGCAATCAGATAGTAATTAGTGAAGCCTCGAAGCTGTTTGTAATACTAGTAGAGGTAGAGAAGCTAGCCAGTGAGGGAAATCTGTTCTAGTTCCCAGGGCTCTGTTCTCTGAGGGCCAACATTGGAGGTCTTATATTGAAGATCAAAGAGACTTGACTAAATCACCAGGACAAGCTATTAAATAAGGAAAAAGCCAAGACAATAAAAACAAGCCAAGCTGACTTTAATGATACCAAGCTGGGTATGGGACTTCTACTTGAAATTTCAACATTTAGAAGTCTGAGGCAGGAGAATCACCACGAGTTTGAGGACAGCCTGGGCTACCATGTACAACTGGCTCAAGACAAAACAAACACATCCTTCAAGGGCGGACTTAGGGGAGTTGAAATCAGTTCATTATTTTGATCTCCCACAAAAAAAGAAAATGAAAAATAACTAGGAAGATGAATGTATAGCAAGCAATAAATATGTACTTGCAGAGAAAGAAATGTAAGGTAATAATCATATCACCTTTTTAGATGTGGAACATACAGTTCCCCTCAGTATCCTTGGGGATAGAGGTTTGGGGACATAGCCTCTCCCTATAGATAAGAGCCAGCAAATGCTTGTCTCATCTTTTCTAGATTGTTCATAAAAGCTTACATGGTGCAGATAGTTGTTATACTATATTGTTTATTGAATAATGACAAAAAATGAAAGTCTACAAGTTCAGTTCAGACACAAACTTCCTCCCAAATATTTTAATCTGGAGCTCGTTGAATTCATAGATGTGGAATCCATAAGTTCCAGAGTGCCAACTGTGAATAGTTGTACTGTTTGAAATATTAATAGCTAGCACAAAAAGGAGTGAGGATAATGCCAATTAGTACTATTTTATATATTGCTATATCAATATGTAGCAAGCTAGCAAGAGAACATTATAAGATAAAAATCCTTTTAAAAATTAAATATGATATATGTTAATATATATCCAATTGAAAGATACAGAAATAAAAAACAACAGAACAAAAAAGGGTATGTGTAAAATGGCAAACATAAATCTAACTGTAATCAATAGCAACATTAAATACAAATAGCTAACAATTATAACTAAAAAGCAGAAGTTTCAGACATGTGTAAAAAGGATAAAAAAATTGAACTGTAGGATGTTAAAATGAGGTACCCTACAGATTTTAAATATATAAATATTCTAAATGGGAGAGATAGGGGAACATGAAAAATCATGTAGACAGCAACCACAAAGAGAGATAGTGTCAGGTCCAAAGGAAATATGTGTTTGATGAATAAAATAAATTTGATCAGAGTTTATCTGTTCTTATAAAGGTATACTCAGGGGTAGGCAATAGGCAGAGAAGTTTAGACTATCAGCAGCTTGGTTTTGTTAAGAGGGATGCCTCCTTGGAAGGGGCCTCATATATTCCTCTCTGGAGTTTTGACACCAGATGAATGAAATGAGGACTTGACCCCTCCAAGGTGTGGGTAAGGTGAAGGATTTTATTGTAGACATAAGGGAGAGCACAGCCAGAGGCATCGGTCGGGAAGGGTCTAGAGCAGAGAGAGGAAGTGGACTGAGCATGCCCTATGGGCTGAGTGTGGCTGGAGGGGGCTGGTAGCGAGAGAGGAAGAGAAGACAAGACAAAAGAAGACCAAGAGAGTGACCAAGGACTAGGAGGAGGAGGGCATGAACCAAACCAAGAAAAGTTGGTGGCTGGAATGTTAGGGTTATATAGGAATGAGAAGCTAGGCGAAGGAAGCAAGGACACTGACCTGGAGAGGGGCAGGGGAGGGGGAGGGGATGCCAGCCAGAATGACTCTGAAACAAATAACTTGCTGAGAGGGCCTAGAGGCCAGCTTGGGCTTTAGTGTGTTAGTGGGCACCTCAGTTAGCCATTTGACCTTGGTTTCTTTGGGACCAGACAGATAGTTAAACACATCTCAGACAAAATGGTCATAAAAACAAAACAGGATATTACTAGATATTGGATGGGACATTTCACAGTGTCTAAAGGGTCAAACCCATTAGTAAGATGTATTGATTATAAATAAACATGCATACCAAATACATAAAGCAAAAACTGAAAGAAATGGAAAGAGAAATGACAATGCAATAATACTATCTTACTCCAATAATTATAAACACACCTAGGAAAATGTCAAAAATGAAATAAAAATCAGCACTTTACCTATACTTATAACAGGCTTGTATAGAATTTTCTTAAGCAGCCCCAGTAACAACAAAGTACAGAATATTTTGGAACAGTAACAAAGTACATCTATTTGGAACATTAAAATAGGCCATATTCCACACGATAAAACCTCAATAAATTTAAGGAGTTTAAAACATTAAGAAGTGTGTTCTTTGAGTACAGAGTAATAAAATTAGACATCAGTAGCAAAGAGAAATGTGTAGTCCTTACAGATGCAAATTCAGCAACACATCCCAAATTAAAAAAGGAAGTGTGTCAAAGAACAATCATAAAATAATTTAATGAGAGAATATGAACATAAGGCTTATTTAAACCTTTGAGGCACTGCTAAGGTCATGCTTAGTGGCACATGTATAGCTATAATCACCTAAGTTTAAGAGAAAAATTACAGCACCATAGTTAGTAATTCAGCTCTCTACATTTAGCCAGTGCAGAAAGAAGAGGGAACTAACTCAAAGCAAAGAGAAGAGAGGTAAATAATAAATACTAGAGGACAATGCAACAGAGACCATGAAAACAATAGAGGTATCAATGAAAGCCAAAGTGGTCTTTGAAAAGAAAAACTAATAAGCTTTTAACTAAACCAACCGATTTTTTTTCTTTTAAGGAGTAAATCTATAAAGTCAGGAGTGATACAGAGGATATGACTTTTGAATTAGAATGAATCACAAGAGAATTCTATGAACACCTAAGTAAGAACATACTGTTTACTGGGTGTTAAGGTAACCTAACCAGCCAAGAAGAGTGGCCCATGGCTATAATCCCAATACTTGGGAAGCTGGGGCAGTGGGATTGTATGGTTGAGGTTAGCCCGGGCAATTGCTTAAAAAGCAA
Source organism: Apodemus sylvaticus (assembly GCF_947179515.1). Taxonomy (NCBI): domain Eukaryota; kingdom Metazoa; phylum Chordata; class Mammalia; order Rodentia; family Muridae; genus Apodemus; species Apodemus sylvaticus. Next base: position 21,914,140 of record NC_067477.1, read on the forward strand.
ACAGATGAATAAATTAAAAAGGAAGTAAAGAATTCCTAGAATAATACAGAGTACTTAAAGTGACTCAAGAAGTGATCTCAAGGAAGTGGAGGCATACTTGAAGAGAATTCAAGGTCCAAGTGTCTTCATGGGTGAATGTAAACTAAACATTTAAAGAAGAAATACTTCCCAACTTGACCTCTGAGGCCACCATTATCTTAGTATATAAACCAGACAAAAACATCACAAGAAAACATGAACTAATCTCTCTTATGAATAAAGTACAAAATTACTCAACAAAATTCTACCAAACAATTTAGGGATAAGTAAGAAGGATTATATATCATGACTAAGCAGGATTGGTTCTAGGAATACAATACTGTTTTAAAAGCCTTGACTCAATTTACCATGTCAGTAGAAAAAAAGAACTATATGTTCTCAGTAAACACAGAAAAACCATTGGCTGAAACTCAGTGTTCATTTATGATGGTAAACATTTCCTAAAACAGGCAAAGAAGTGAGCTTTTGGATGGGATGAAAGCATATATAAAACAAAGCAAAGCACAGGGAACAGTTTTAGTGATGAAAGACCAAGTGTTTCTCTCCTGAAATCAAACGTGGCATGAATATCCATGTTTACACTTCATTCAACAGTGGGCTGGGGAAGGTCACAAAAAGGCCTATAGGTAGCAAAGTAGGAAGAAAACCTTAAGATGACATGATCGGATAAAGCCTTAAGGGATCCATTAAAATATTAGGATCAATAAAGAAGTTAAGCAGAGTTGCAGGATATAGAGCAACATACAACTAAGTTTTGATATCTTTACTTTTTAAACATTTATATATTTATTTTATTTGAGTGAGTACACTGTTGCTCTCTTCAATCACACCAGAAGAGGGCATCATATCTCATTACAGATGGTTGTGAGTCACTGTGTAGTTGCTAGAAATTGAACTCAGGACCTCTGGAGAACAGCAGTTTAAGTGCCCTTAACCCCTGAGCCATCTCTTCAGCCCCTAAGTTTTGATATTCTTACAGTTCCATTTAGTTTAGAATAAATACGGTAAAGCATTTGGCAGTAAAGAAGTGTACAGTTCCAAGAATGAAAGTGATCAATGTAAATGAAAAGAATGGCATCTTCAAGGAATGTTAGGGGCGGCAATCTTCCTCAGTTGAATATCAAAATTACTATTCAGCTCATCTCAAAACTTCAGGTCATTTCTTTATAGAATTAGCAAGGTGAACCTAAAATTCAGGTGGAGACTTAGGGAGCTGAGGAGAACTATAATAGTTTTTTTAAAAAGAACCAAAATATAAACCTCACTTTGTGACTTCAAAATATATTGTAAGCCAGGTTCACATCTGTACATCTGCTGCTTGAGAGAAAAAGGAAGAAGTGCTTGAGTCTAGGAGTTGAAGGCCAGCCTGAACAATACTGAGACTTTACCCCAAACAAAAAGCCAAAACAACCAAACAACCAAAGTAGAACAAAACAACCAAATAACCACACAAGTACTACAACAGCAGCAAAAGGCTAGTAGCACTACTATGATTGTAAAAATACAACTAACTCCACTGTAAGGATAGACCTGTGATTGACATGGTTCTAGAGTTCAGAAATCCTTACATTGACAGTCAAGTGGATTTTCAGCAAGAGTGACAATGAAGAACAGTTGTTCAACTAATGGTGCTGGAACAACTAGATAGCTATGATACAGTATGAAATTGGGCCATACCTCACAATGTAAACAAGAAGTTAACTCTAAACTAAATGGTCAAAGATGAAAGGTAAGAATCTTAAGAGACTATAATTGCTGTAAAAGTCTTAGACAAAAACAATGGCAAATTTTTGTGGCATTGAATTTTGTAATAATTTCTTACACATGGCATCAAAAGCTCAAGTAGCTGAAGGTAGATAAACTAGAATTTCTGGGGTTTGGAGGTGATTAAATTGATTAGAGCCTATACAACTCTGAATAAACAAACAAAATCATTGAATTTTGTTCCCACTTGAAATGGGTAAAATTCATGATGAGTTAATTATCTCAAAAACAAAGCAGTCAGTGAAAGTGATGTTCATGTGTGCTTCACAGCAAAAGATGTAGAGGTGTGAAGTGGGTCCTTTAAACGCCAAAGAACACTACATGTTCAGGGAATGACAGCTGAAACTCTAACGAGATGTGCTACATGCCCAACAGAACCAAGACAGGGACTCAGCTCTGAGTCTCATCAGTTTCTACTGCGTCTGCTTCTGGCTACAGCACTTACTGTAGCTTCTGCTGTAAAATTCCTTGGGCTGCCTCAGTTTCCATTCTGACACTGTTAAAACCTGAATGAATGGATAGAGTTGCCTATAATATATGTAACATATATCTGTAAAAATACTAGTTTTTATGAATGAATGTTTAAACAATCTATCCCAGAAGTAGGAAAATAGGTAACTTGATTTATTAAGCTTGTCTTCTTGGACTTAAAGTTTCTTTTTCTTGAGTCTTTCCAGCAGTGAAAACACACTTCCTATATCCCAAGCAACAGTAATTCACAAATAGCTATTGGCTCTGTTTAATAAATAAAGAATTGGGGATTAGAGGGACTTAATTTGCTCACAACAGTGCAACAGTAGAACACTGTCTATTTTGGGTCTCTCAGTTACAAATCTCTCATTCCTCTGAATGTGTCACATTGCCTCTGAGACAGGAGTATGTTGGAGGTGTTTTGTTTTGCTTTACATTGGACTGTCCTTTGGCTTTAATAACTCTTTTCAGAGAGGGGAACCATCATTAGAGGTTGGTATTTGTATGACAAGAGAACATAATGGGGTAAAGAATATAAGCAAAATGTATGACACATAAAAAGATGTCAGAATGAAACCCATTGTTTTGTATGCTGACTAAAAATAACAGAAAACAAAGATACAAACAAAACAAAGGACAGCAGTAGAAATTAATTTTTCTTAAGAAAGCATCTGTTGAGTGCTGCATGCAGGCATTTGTCGTGATATAGTGTGGGGACTATATTGGTCTTGATGCTTAAAACTGCAGTGTAGCATAGAAAGTAGAGCGAAGACTGGGAACACAGGAAGAGAAGTACATTGGTAACAAGGTCTGTAATAATATGGTGATGTCATGAGGGAGCGGTTGGCTCTGTAGAACATGAGCACAGAAGGTGAAGTGACTGAATTGAACATTTGAGACTATGTGAGAATTTGTCCTTTTATAGGTAGATATGTATTTCTGTCATGATGATGGAAATTTAGGCTTAAGTAAATAACTACTTAAAAATAGAAAAATCCACTGTTCATTTGTAGGAATGTTGTGTTCCTTTATAATTAATTTTGTGTTCATCTACATTAAAAACATCTTAGTAAAATACAGAAGCCTCAGCCAGGGAATGTTCTTTGTGGTTAGTTTCTGATAAAAGTAGAGATCAAATTTTTTTAAGAAAAATTATTTTCTTGTATCATTTTAAACTTTATAATAGTATTCTGTTGTTACCTAAAGTCATCCATTTCAGTTTTTCAAGTAATATCAGTGTTTCTTTCTTTTCCTTCACTGAGGCCACCTTTCTTCTTAACTTTAGCCATTTGCCTCCCTTTTTACCATTTCCCTTGTGATAAATAGAGCAGATTGAAGAGAAATGGAATCTCTAGGCTTTGAAGGCTTTGATGCAGCCAGCCCTGCTGTGCTTCTTTTCCCAGTATTTCTTCTTAGTCCGTGCCATATGGAGTCTCGAGACTGCTACCTGCTGCCTAACTATTTCTTTCAAAATATGCACAGACAATTGTGGGAAATAGGGAATCTATCTACAGGTCTTAACACTAACGATTGGCAGCCATTTTATAGAGCAAGACAGGATTTTGTCTGTGTTCTTTTGGGGATCTGTGTGGGGTTTTGCAGGGGAGGGTTTGGTTGTCATGTGGCTGATGTTTGATAATCTACAGTAAGTTACACACTGGTGGCAGAGGACTTGGAAAAGTATTCTTAAATCTGTGTGAATTTTGTGTCGTAGTTGTAATGGCAGTGCTCCTTGTACGTTAATTTGGTTAGTTTAGGGTGATCGTTGTTTTAGGAAATGGTATGACAATATGAAATTAATAATGCTTTCTATGAAACTGTCATATACTGAGACTTACACAAAAATAAATTAATGGTTAGCCCAGAGTGATTAAAAGGAGTTATTTCCTCTCATTTATGAATGCAAGTCAAAGAAAGAAAAAATATATTTCATTTTTAGATTATATAAATGGTGGAGAACTTTTTACTCATCTTTCTCAAAGAGAGCGTTTCACAGAGCGCGAAGTGCAGATCTATGTTGGAGAGATTGTGCTTGCCCTGGAACACCTGCACAAGGTAAGGCGCTTCGTCTTCCGAGTTTCCTTTTCAATAGTCTGTGAACAAGACGTGTTGATGGAGCTAAACAAATGGATGTTTCCACATGTTGTCTTGGGCTTGTGAATGTTACTGTTTTCTTAGTTTCATAGTTCCTTTCTAAGCATTTTACATTTTGCTGGGCTTGGTATGGTATGCCTACAGTCCCAGCACGCTGGAGGCTGAGGGAGGGATCATGAGTTGAAGCCAAACTGAATCACAAAGTAGCACCCCAACTCAATAAATGAACAGAAAATAAATTCTTGTCTATCGTGTTTTGAAACATAAAAACATAATAAAAAGAAACAAAACAACTTGAGTTTTTTTTCTTATTGTTTGTCTTTGTTTGAGCTATTTTTCTTATTGATTGAAAAAAATCCCAGTACTTTCATCAGGGAAAAAAAGTCTTTGGTTTTTAAAATGAAGCCCAAGCTGTACACTGTATTTCCTTGGTTGTAACATGCTCCACGGCACAGCCCATCTGTCGGTACTCAGAAGGCACTCCCGGGTTTTGCTGCTGATTTGCTGTGATTCGCCCCTCCATGTTAACTTCCTCTGCACCCGCCTGCTCTGCTCCTCCCCATTGTCTCCATGTGACATGAGCTCACATACTGAAATTTCTACCTGGCCAATCTGTGGTCTTCTTGGCACTCTGTACAAATTAAACTCCATGATACTCTTAACCTTTGGTCCATGAAATTTGTCTTAAGTTAATTAGAGAAACAGATGGCTTCTGTGTTGAAGCAGTGTGTATAGTTTTCTTCAGAAATAGAAAATGCTAAAGTAATTTATATCAAAGGTGTACAAGTTCATAAAGGAACACTATGATTTGAGTCACTAAATTTCAACAATTCAGTTATATTCTGAAGCCACTCTTTGTCATGTCTGTCATCCCTCCCTTAGTTAAGATGAACATATTAAAGTAGAAATATGTAACAGAAAACAGAGGTAAGAACTCGAGAAAGTCAGGGAAGACATCTTGGGTGCAAGGAGTTTTGATCAAAACTGAGTCAAAGATGGAGATAATAGGAGAGACTAAGAAAAGATTCTGAGAAGTACTTAAAAAAAAAAAAAGGCAGGAGTCCAGCAATGGCTGATCTAACCCGAAACAGAAACAAGACCAGATAGGTAGAGGGAGACAAAATCGTTACCTTTAGAAAATTCCAGCACCTGGGAACTTCAGGGACCAGGGTTGTGAGTTTGAGGTCATCCTGGTTTTATGGAGCCGGACCCTGTCTCAAATGAAGAGTGAATAAAACTGTGTGAGAAACAGGAAGAAAAGAGAGCTAGCAGTGGAGAGGAAGGGGAGCAGGGACAATAAATGACCATTCTGTGCTTCTTTTCATAGAATTTTCACTATGGTGACAAGCTTCGTGGCTATGCTTTTTTTGGGGTGATATGATTTAGTTTAAACATTTTTATATCAGAAATATTACTATTCAGAGTAAGCTACAAAGACCTTTGTAGCTTATAATTAGGTATAATATTTTATAATATAAAATGACAATAAAACTCACCATAAGCACTAAATTAAAAGCAAAACACAAAGACAAACAGGTAAGCTGGAAAACAGTCTATAAATTATATACTTCAATTGATTCATTTTATTTACAAAGGAAGATTCCATGCTACTCATTATTACTAAATAATAATAAAAACATGGATGTCAATAACAGAATGGAACTGGGAATAAATTTAATAGATACACAATGAATACAGAATAGTAACAAGTTCTAGGCTGTCTAACCCTAAAAAGACGCTCAGACACAAAGCCAGCAATGCTAATCTTGAGAGAGACGCTAGTACTAAGTCTTCTAGGAAGAGAGAAAGTACACATTTATTTGGAAGTGGTAAAGTCACGTGGACTACATAATTTGTTTCTAAAAGTCTTTTCCAGAGAGGCTGAGCTGTGGTGCTGCTGGTTGGATGTGTGTGGTGCTTCAGTCGAATGTCTGCTCAGTGCATGCTGTGTTCTCCACTTTAGCTCTCAGAGGAAAATGGCTGACTGATTTTTGTTCTTGTTTTTGCCTGGGGGGTGTTGTTTTGGATTTTGATAAGGGAGGTATAATTCTGATTTCAGTTTTGAGACATTATTAGAAATCTGTGTTTTCCTATATTTAATACTGAGGAAAGCAATATTTCAAAGTATCAAAACATTTAATCCATGCAGCTATAACTAACAACGTAGAATAGAAAACCAAAGTGGATCAGTTGGTCACATCTTAGATTTACATTTTACAGTTGAATGTTTTACTATGCTGCTTACATGAGAAACAAAACAGGCTTACAGTCTTGAACTGTGTAACATTTTCACTCAGTGATGGGCCAGGCATTTGACTGACCCATGGGACTGTAACGGAACTTTTTTCCTGTCAATTAGTGGTTTTGTAGCTGTCAAAATGCTATATTTGATCCCATCCCTGTTTACGCGAGGCTGGTGTAAATAAACCTGCCGTGGTCCCATTCATATAATAGTGCAGCAGCACGTGTCATTCCGTACAGCAGAGTAGAGCCTGGTAGTGGCCAGTAGCTGAGCATGCTCCTGATTCATGTATTTAGTATGTGTACATTAGCCACCATCTTAGAGGGCTTACTGTAAGCAGTCTGCTGTCTACACTGGCAGCAGCTTTATGCATCTCGTGTGTACTCTGTGGTCCTTTTTGCTTGATTTGCCCACTTGTTTTATTCTTTGTGGCCTCACAAGGAATAGAATTTTTTTTCACTACACTATCAAGGTTTGTGTAAGTATACCTTATTTTGCTTTCACAGTCAAAATCACCTAACAGCATATTTTCCAGAACATTCCCTTGTCACAAAGCAGTGCATAACTGACTGTATAAGTGTTATTTAATAATTTGTTTTGCTGATTTAGAACTAAACATCAAAATTAACTTGTGCTCTTTAACCTTTATGTTTAAGAGCTTATTATTCAAAAAGCCTTTATTAAATGCCTGACTAATACATTGCATTATACAGGACACCAGATAAGTGTATAAAACCTGAAAAAGTAGACAGTGCAAATATAATATGATAAGTTGTAAATCCCTATGAAATATGTACAGGTAAGTACACAGTTTGAAAACAAAGAAATGATCAGCATAGGCTATGGCTCTTTAGGAAGGTTTGTTAAAACCAACTCAGAGTTGTAGACAATAATTGTCCAAGAATGCCTGTGAAGATGATCTGGAAAGAGTGTGAAATAAGGAGAGGAGAGACGGAAAAGGGCAATAGTCAACAAGGAGACCCTGGAGAAGCTGGACCCAGGAATAGACCCTCACCACAGAGAGAACTAAAACATTTGGAGAGCTTGGGGAGGGCAGCACCTGAGCCCCAAGATGGAGCATTCGCTCACAGGATCCCTGAGAGCCACAGAGCCCTGAAGAGGACCCTCCTTAAAGGTAGACAAGTGATACATTAATTCATTTGGAAAGTATTTTAAAATGCACTTTGTTTTGTTTTGTTTTTACAGTTGGGGATTATATACCGTGACATTAAGCTTGAAAATATTCTACTTGATTCTAATGGCCATGTGGTGCTGACAGATTTTGGTCTGAGTAAGGAGTTTGTGGCTGATGAAGTGAGTATTATATTTTAATTTCAAGTTAGTAATAGCAGAATGTAAACAAGTAAATATGTAATTGGACAGTAGTACTGTATGGGTTGCAGGTTTTTGTGCAGGCTTATTCAAATCTGAGACTGCTCAAGTGCCAACTTAATGTCACAAATGAAGGACATCATACCTGCCATGCTGTGATGTGTCACAGTCAAAACATAGGCACACAACCCAGTTTATTCAATGTCCCTGAGGGACAAAAGTCTCTGTCAGTGGTGGCACATCTTTTGCATGAATGGCAGGTTCCCTAGCACAGGCCCTGACCCACAGAAGACAGTAAGGTGAGGCATATGCAGCCTTGTGCACAGGGACAGGTTCACGAGGATACTCCAGTCACTTCACCAAAGCCTGTGTACATTACTCAGTTTATTTTTATTTTAATGTTGACATATTCTCTGTGGTGTGGTATAAAGATTCATTAGGAGTCTCAGAAGGGGCTGCAGATTCTCATGTAGTACAATGTTAAGAAAAAGAGGAAGCATTTATGTTTATTTCTAGAGCAGAAAATCAGGCTACTGCAGAATCTGCATAGCAGTGCTGACGTGAATGGCTCATTGAAGAATACTGTGTGGGAATGACCTCTGTATCAAACTTGAGGAAACAGAAGGAGGAACTGTTAACATTTAAAGCAATGAATAGAAATTAGTGAGAAATGGGGAAATGTTCCAGCAAGGTCCTTATGAATAGAGATACCAGCCATCAAGCCTGAGTTTGATCCCTAGGACTTACAGAGTGGAAGGAGGGAGTCAACTCCCTCACAATGTCCTATGACACACTCTGTCTCTCTGTCTCTGCCTGTCTCTCTCTCTCTCTCTCTCTCTCTCTCTCTCTCTCTCTCTCTCTCTCTCTCTCTCTCACACACACACACACACACACAGATGCGCGATTTAAAAAATAATCAAAGGATAGCTTCATTAGTATCTCAGAGAAGTCAAGACACTTCATGGTGTGATGATTGTAAAGCTAGCAGTATTGTATTGTGGTGAACTAAATCTGAAAATAACTATAAATATTCAATGGCTTGTTGCAAAAATTTAGGAAAAGATACAGTTTTAAATTTTAAAAGATTCATAGCCACACATACCCCTTAACAGCCTAAATACTAACCATTGAAGAAAACTCTTAAAAACTGATAGGGCCGGGCAGTGATGGCACATGCCTATAATCCCAGCACTCTGGGAGGCAGAGACAGGTGGATTTCTGAGTTCGAGGCCAGCCTGGTCTACAGAGTGAGTTCCAGGACAGCCAGGGCTATACAGAGAAACCCTGTCTCGAAAAAACCAAAAATAAAAAAAAAAATTTAAAAAAATTAAAAACTGATAGGATGCTGAGGTGTCCTTCACAATCAATGGCTTTCAGCAGGGGTCCAGGAAGGGATGGACTCATCTCTGTTTAAGGGAGAGAGCACTGAGAGGTGGTCACTCCTGTGAGTATGTACATAACACAAGTTGGACTTTTTTTTCTTTCTGGGAGTGGGTCATGGGGGGACAGGGAAGGATCAGGAAGTGAATGTGATAGGGATGTATGATGAAAAATTTTCAAAGCATCAATGAAAATATGTTAGAAAAGATTTATAGTTATAGCCAGGCCTGGTGGCTTAGATTTACAATCCCATCTCCTTGGGAGGCTGAGGCAGGAGACTGTCAGGTTCAAGGCCTGGCTAGACAACAACGTGACCTTAAGAGCAGCCCAGGCAACTTAATGTTGAGCTTAGTTTCAAAGTAAAAAATGTTGAGGATGCAGCTCTGATGTAGAGTGCTTGTCTAGTGTGTGCATGGACCTATAATTGATCCTAGAATGGTGGACAAATGGATGTTAGGTAGAGAAAAGACATACAGGTAGATTATTGTTACAACATAGCTTCTTATTATAAAGCACCAAAAAAATTCATCACACATTTGACAGGGTGATCACTGAAAGCAAGCTGATGCTCGAACAAGTCTTTAATACCAATGAAAGGTCTCCCTTTGGCATTGATGCCCAGAAAGTCACTGGTCACAGATAGTGATACAATTCCCAAAGGAATTAAAATGGCCACAAATAGAGTAAAACTGGAGTGTGGCGTGTTAGACAGATTATAAGCTTATAGTAGGAGAAGGTTATGTCCTTGGGCTGTTTTTGGAGATGGATTTTTTACCAGTCCATTACTGTACTGATAAGAAAGCTGAATCACTAGAGACCTCTTTTTTTATTGGGTTCACTTTTTTTTTGTACTAGTACACAGTGGGTATTTTAAGGAAGCCCTAGATCACAAAGAAATGATCACAGAGAAATAAGTATAAAAATGCTTGCTTGAATGGCATGCTAGTACAGTGAGCATAGGCGTAGGTGTGGATCAACTGCGGATGACATATCATTTCACCCAAACTTATAGTACAGGCTCTAGTGACCTTTAAACCTCTTAGCAGCCAGCCCAGGGGTTCTGGACCAGTCATTGTGCTGCCTGATTTTTTTTTCTGCATTAAGGGAAAATGCCATATATTTAGTATAAAATACATGCTTGTGAATAAATATAAAAGAGTGATTGTTCAGTGGTTGTGTATAAGCAGAGAACCAGTAATGAGGGTAATATCAATCACAGGTTGTCCACGTGGGTAGCTGAAGGAGTGATAACACTAGCTTTCTGATGGGTCAGCATGTGTCAACTGCTTCCTGCATAATATCATTTAAAATATCTCAGAGTTATATTCAAGCTCTGTCTGTCTGCTTCTATCTCTTATATGTATGCGTGCATGTACAAGCACACATACACACACACACACACACACACACACACACACGCTGTATATAAAATATAAATATATCCCCCAATTAAAATTTTGTCTTATTCAAGATACCATTTTTTCTTACCACATATACATTTTTTTTACTTTTTTTTTTAATTTTTTATTACTTTTTTTACAGTCCAGTCTTTGCCCCCCTCCCAGTCTGCCCTCCCACAATACTTATCCCATTCCTCCTCCCCCTGTCTCTAAGAGAATGTTACCTCCCCCCCCCCACCAAACCTCCCCACTCCCCAGGGCCTCAAGTCTCTCAAGGATTAGGGGTGTCTTTTCCCAGTGAGGCCAAACTAGGCAGTCTGCTGTTGTATAGGTGTTGGGGATAGGGTTGGGTTTCAGACCAGGTGCCTGGTTGGTGGCTCAGTGTCTGAGAGATCTCAGGGCTTAGTTGAGGCTGCTGGTCTTCCTATGGGGTCGCCCTCCTCCTCAGCTTCTTCCAGCCTTTCCCTAATTCAACCACAGGGGTCCCTGACTTCAGTCCAATGCTTGGGTGTAAGTATCCTCTTCTGTCTCAGTCAGCTGCTTGTTGGTCCTCTAGGAGGACAGCCATGCCAAGCTCCTTTCTGCAAGCACACCACAGCATTAGTAATAGTGTCAGGCCTTGGAGCCTCTGCTTGAGATAGATTTGGGCCAGTCACTGGACCACCTTCCTCTCAGTCTCATCTCTATTTTTTGTCCCTGCAGTTCTTTTAGACAGGAACAATCTTGAGTCAGAGATTTTGACTGTGGGATGACAACCCTATCCTTCCACTTGATGCCCTCTGTCTTTTTACTAGAGGTGGACTCTGTGAATTCCCTCTCCTCACTTTTGGGCATATAAGGCCCCTCCCTTTGAGACCCCAGAGTCTCTAGGTCTCTAGCACTTTTAGAGGATCCTCTCCCTGCTCCATCCTCCCCCCCCCCCCAGGTTTCTTATTTCCATTCGCTGGCCCTCAGGGCTTCTCTCCTGTTCTCCTCCCCTCCCCTCCCCATACCTGATCATGTTCCTCTCTTTCCCTCCCCTCCCATCTCCCACCCAGATCCCTCCTTCCCTCTGCCTCACATGATTGTTTTCTCTCCCTCCTAAGTTGGACTGAAGCATCCCAGGACACTTGGGCCCTTCTGCTTGTTAAGCTTCTTGAGTTCTGTGGATTGTATCCTAGGTATTCTGTACTTTTTTGGCTAATAATGCACTTATTAGTGAGTACATACTATGCATGTCCTTTTAGGTCTGAGTTACCTCACTCAGGATGATATTGTCGAGTTCTGTCCATTTGCCTACTGTCCTCGTTCTTAATAGCTGAATAGTATTCCTTTGTGTAAATAAACCACATTTTTTGTATCCATTCTTCTGTTGTGGGACATTTGGATTGTTTCCAGCTTCTCTGGCTATCACAGATAAGGCTGCACTATGAATATAGTGGAACACATGCCCCTGTGGGGCATCTTTTGGATATATTCCCAAGAGTGGTATAGCTGGGTATTCAAGTAGATCTACAGGTAGATCTATTTCCAGTTTTCTGGGGAATCTCCAGATTGATTTCCAGAGTGGTTGTATCAGTTTGCAGTACCACCAGCAATGGAGGAGTGAGTTCTCCTCCTTCTCCACATTCTCACTTAGATGAAATGATTTTCTAGACAGATATCATGAACCAAAGTTAAATCAAGAGAAGGTAAATGATCTAAACAGGCCCATATCCCCTAAGGAAATAGAAGTCGGTGAAAGTCTCTCAAAAAGCCCAGGACCAGATGGCTTTAGTGCAAATTCTACCATACCTTCAAAGAAGAGCTAATACCAGCACTCCTCAAACTATTCCATAAAATAGAAACAGAAGGAACACTATCTAATTTATTCTATGAAGCCACAATTACTCTGATACCTAAACCTCACAAAGATTCAACAAAGAAACAGAACTTCAGACCAGTTTTGTTTATGAATATTGATGCAAAAAATACTCAATAAAATTCTAGCAAACCAAATCCAAAGACACATCAAAACCATCATTCACCACCATCAAGTAGGCTTCATCCCAGGGATGCAATGTTGGTTCAATATACAAAAATCCATTAATGTAATCCACTATATAAACAAACTCAAAGGAAAAAAAAACACATGATCATCTCATTAGATGCTGAAAAAGCATTTGACAAAATACAACATACCTTCAAGATATCATTTATATGTGATAATATGCTAGAACCTAGGTTTTAAAAAAACTAATTTTGAAATCTAAAGCACTTCTGGTGTCAAGCATTGTAGCTAAGAGATAATTAATCTGTCCTCAGATCTGACTGCTCTTTGGAATTTTTGAAAACTAGTCCTGAGTGTCTTGTTTAGGATTTTTGTTGCTGTGATAAAACATTATGACCACACATTACTTGGAGAAGAATGGGTTTATTTTATTTTACAACTCTCTGGTCATACTTTTTCACTGAGGGAAATCAGGACAGGAACTTGGAGGCAGCAATTAAAGCAGAAGCCATAAAGGACTGTGCTTACTGACGTGCTCCTCCTGGCTTCTCAGTTGGCTTTCTTATACAGCTCAGGACCACCTGCCCAGAGTTTGTAAAATGCTCCGCCTCATGGACTGGGCCCTCCCACATTAATATTTAATCAAGAGAATATCATACTAACTTCCTACCGGCAATTTGGTAGAAACATTTTCTCAATTGAGGCCCCTCCTCTCAGGTAACTCTAGTATAAAGACTAAAAGTTCTAAATTTTTATTATAGGTATATTACTTTTGTTTACGCATCAGTATGTGTTTATTAATCGCTTCCAAGCTAGATAGTAAAGTGAGAAAAATAGGGAAGATCTTCACCTTCATTACACTGTGTTGTAACTATAAGTTTTCTTGACTATAAAATCATAGTTACAGATTTAAATGGATTTTGAGAAATTTACTTCCATTTGATTTGTGTGTGTGTGTGTGTGTGTGTGTGTAGTTGTAGGTGTTTTTCCTGTATGTATGACTGTACACCACATGTATTCCCTGCCTGTAGAGGCCAGATGAGGGTATTGGATTCCTGGAACTGGAATTAGATAGTTTTGAGTGGCCTTGTGGATGTTAGGGTGTTAGAGAACCTGGGTCCTCTGCAAGAGCAGTGACAAGTGGCCTTAACTGCCAACTCTCTCTCCAGCTCTACTCCCAAGTCTGGTTGTTTTTTATTTTAAAACAATTTAATCCTTTATAAAAATTTTAGTGGCAACTTTATTAAAATGAAGAGGATTACATGTTTATTGTTTCCTCTTCTCTAAACCCTACTAAAGTAGAAAAGAGAAGTGTGTGTACACTCTTCAAGGAAAGGGCAGATAATGGCAACTACATTTTGGTCAGTAAGATGGCAGCTTCACCTGAATCCTAGACCAGTAAGGGAAGAGGTTCAAAAACAGACTGCTTTGTATCTCAGACTCCTTGTAGTTGCACAGGAGGGATAGCCACCAGTTGTTTCTCAAGTAAAAGTGTAGATCATTAAGGGTCTGAGGATTGTTTGGGTGTCCTGTAAGAAAGATATGAGTCCCTGTATCCTCAGGTCCTAGACCACTCTTAATTAGGTACCTATGAGGGAAGATGGTAAAGGTCAGATGGACTGTATTCAAGGCAAAGTTGAGAGTGAGGATGCCATATGGAAATTACTGGGAAAACAGAACATGACACCCTGTAGTGTCCAGGGCCCACAGCCTGTTCCAACACCTCACCATGAGCACAGTAGTGTCTTAGACAGGGATATAGAGGATTCCCACTGAGAAACCAAGAGCAAAAAAAATTAACAGATTGGGGATGGAGAGATGGTTCAGTATTAAGAACTTTGCGTTCTTGCAGAGGACCTGAATACAGTTCCCAGGACCTACATGGCAGCTCACAACCTTCTTTAACTCCAGTTCTGGGGAATCCGATATGCTTTCCTGACCTCAGACACACTTCACATACACATGTTCAGGAAGAACACTCATACACATAAATAAAAAGTAAGCTCTGTTTTAGAAAATGACAGATGCTGTCATTTGGGGATTTTAAGAGTGAAACTTCCCAGCCACACCTCTGCAGAGCAGTCTGCAACCCGATAAGCCCAGACTGCATAGAAGCATGTCTGTGGTGGTGTCTCAAATCTGTGATTATTTTTATAATATATATTTCAGTGCAGGAGATTCTTTTGAAGTGGCATGTTTAAAGTATCTCACCACACTGCCAAAGTGTCCTTGGCATGTGGTGTGTGGGCTATCCCCTGACAGAGAGACCTAATAATTAATTTCTTCTCTCTCCATAGATGCACACATCCATTTGCTCATTCACTCTATGTGTGTTTGTTGAGGACCCTTCTACGTGCTAGATAATTAGGCTAAATACAAAGCTGAAAAAAACCACTTGATGAATATTTATAGGCACATGTGGCTGGCTATTTAGCAGTAGGAGAAAACATACTAGGTTCCTATAGAATAGTGAAATGTTGGGAGTCAAAACAAAAATCAAAGCTGACCAGAATTAGGTAGATCTTGGATAGAACAGTCACAGATCAGCAAATGTCATGTTTGGCTGCAGCTATTGCTTTTCCTCTTATGATTGAAGGGTCCTTGTTTCCAGGCCCAGTACTGTCCCCTAAGAGAGTGCCAGCATTTGTTGTTTAGATGCAAAAATGTTAAGAGTTCAAGCTAAGCCAGAGAAGTAAGTCATTGATAAGTCCACTACCTCACTAACTGCAACCAACTAAATTTTGACAGAAAATTACACTCTTGGGTTCTCACAGCTCACTGCCAGCTCATTCTTTCTCTTGGCCATAAAGGTCATACTTCAGGCTAGATCTCAGCTTATTCTCAGGTTATTCTCAGGGATCAGATAAGAATTTTCTTTTCTGGAGTCTTCTAAAACTTGACCTAATAGCCTTTTGTTTCCCACCCCACCCAGCACCTATTTATTAAGTATGCTGACCCAGCCTCTTCTCTTTTTAACAGATACCTCCTTGAAACTGTTCTGTTTGGGTTAGCATTTCTTTTTGGGTTCCTTTTTGGTTCATGTGTCAGCCCAAGTCACTTATACCTGAGTCTTGTAGCAGCAAGTGGGTCCTTTCCCCCATCCCTTCAGCCTGACTATCTGGATGTGCTTCATCTCATCTTCCACCCTCCGTTCACTTTGGTCACTCAGCATTCAAGCATGCCCAGTAGCTTCTGTTTTAAACAATTTTTAAATTGGGCGATGATGGACAGATAGATTGACTTAAAAAGACAAAACAAACAAAAATCCCTGGGTGTCTTATTTTCCCTCTAGCTCTTTTGCTCCTGTTGTCTGTCCATATGCCTGTGTGCTTAGCTCTTTTGCTCTTGTCCATATGTCTGTAGACTGCCTCTACTTACATGTCGGCATTCCTAAGTCTACTCCTTACTGGTTGACTGATGCCGTCTCGTCAGTATCACTCAGTGCTTTTTCCTTCCTTGCCTTGCTTATTTGTTCAGTATTTTTAAACAATAAATGACTTTTGACCTTGGAGCTGCAGTTCCACCAGCCTCTGCCTTACTGCTCTTTGCAGTCTCTTCTGCTACCTGAGGCTTCTCCATAGCTTAATCTCAGGTCTTGTTAGCTGTCCTCTCTCCTTATATGTATGTCATCCATATGTACTGCTAACTCTGATCTCTCTTCCGGGCTCAAGCCCTAAATATGTCTGTAGGCGCCTTAAACTCTACATTACTAGAATTGAACAGATCATTTCTTACCCAGATCTGCTTGTTTCATAATCTGTAAATTCTGGCCTTACTTGATCTGGGAAATGTACTTATGTTTACCCTTTTGCAACTTACTTTTTAATGTATGTTTAATGTGTTTTTAATAGCAAATACAGTTTTAATAGCAAAATCATTTCTTTTCTTTTTCTTTTTTTTCTTTTAATTTTCAAATGATACCAAATACCTCCTATATGCTAAGTGTTATAAGGGATCCTAGAAACAGAATGGTGACCCCAACAAATCATGAACATATATTTTAGAGGTATTTCACATATGTGTATGTGTGTGTGTGTGTGTACATATATATATATATATACATACACATATATGTATATATATGCATGATTATTTCTAGATAGATTTTGCTAATTCAGGATTATATACAGAATATTTATTTTAGTAATTTTAAATATTTTATGTTATAATGCCTACTTTTTATAATTTGATATCTTTTATTGGTATTTTTTTTTTTTGAGACAGGGTTTCTCTGTGTAGCCCTGGCTGTTCTGGAACTCACTCTGTAGAACAGGCTGGCCTTGAACTCAGAAATGCACCTGCCTCTGCCTCCCAAGTGCTGGGATTAAAGGTGTGTGCCATCACTGCCCGCCATGGTATTTTCTTTTTTAAATTGTCTTTTATAATTTTTATTTTCTTTTTCTCAAATTTTGGTTAATCCCTGAAGGTTCTGGAAGTAAAAGAAAACATAAATCTCTATAGACTAGGCTATGTCATTCATTAGTGTTGCTTTGATCATTAAAAATGTTTGCTGGGTGATAGAGAGATGGCTCAGCAGTTAAGAGCATTTGCTCCTCTTCTAAGGGACCTGGGTTTTATTGGCAGCACCCACATAGGCAGCAGAGGATGGCCTAGTTGGACATCAAAGGGAGGAGAGGGTCCTGCTCCTGGAAAGACTCGATGCTGCAGTGTAGGGGAATGCCAGGACAGGAAAGCAGGAGAGGGTTGATTGGGGAACAGCGGGAGGGGAAAGGGCTTATGGGGTTTTCAGCTGGTGTGTGTGGGGGGGAACCAGGAAAGGGGAAATCATTTGAAATGAAAATAAAGAACATGTCTAATTAAAAAAAAATCACTAATGGGAAAGGAGTGAAGGAGCTAAAGGGGTTTGCAGCTCCATAGGAAAAACAATATGAACCAGCCAACCCCCCCCCCCCAGAGCTCCCAGGGACTAAACCACCTACCAAAGAGTACATATGTGGCAGAGGATGGCCTTGTCGGGCATCGATGGGAGGAGAGGCCCTGGGTCCTGTGAAGGCTCAGTGCCCCAGTGTAGGGGAATGCCAGAGCGATGAGGTGGGAGTGGGTGGGTGTGTAGGGGAGCACCCTCATAGAAGCAGGGGAGGGGGAAGGGATGGGGGTTTGTTGAAGGGAAACTGGGAAAGGGGATAACATTTGAAATGTAAATAAAGAAAGTATCCAATAAAAAGAATATAAAATTTAAGAAAAGATCAGCAAAGTCACGTTCATTATAAAAAACCCAAGACACTGATTTGTCCATAGCATAATAAATATTGATAATTTCATTAAAACAAAAAAAGCAAACTGGAAGTAGGGCAAGGTTTGAAAATGTCAAAGCTCGCCTTCAGTGACATACCTTCTCCATCAAGGCTAAACATCTAAACTTCCTCAAGCAGCATCACCAATTGGGACCAATTAAAACACCAGAGCCTAGGGAGACATTTCTTTCAAACCACCACACTGGACAGGGGTTGGGTCCACACAAGCATTTTCACATTAAGAAATATACAGTGACTATGTCAGTTTGGGATTTCCTCTATCTTTCTACTGTCTTGATTGATTTGTAGTGACATGTATTCATGATGGATTTTCATTTACACATGTTCCTGGAAAGCCTACTAGGTCTCTCTTAATTACTCCTGTCATTCATTTGCCAAAATAAGTGACTCTGGATAGTAATGACTTTTTAGGTAAGAGGAGGCATTGGAAGAGCCCTAGCGTCGGAAGTACAGCTGTGGCTTCAGTCTGTCCTCCACTTAGAACAGTATACAACTGGGCCAACAAGTTAACTCAGTGAGATTAGGGACTTGATGCCAAGCCTGACCACCTGAGTTTGATTTATGGGACGTACAGGGTGGAAGGAAAGAACTGACTACACAATTGTCCTCTGACCCATGCACACTTAAATAAACATAATAAAATAGAAAAGACATACTATAAAATATTTCAGTGTTAACATATTTAACTCTAGCCATTTGTGAAGTTTCTGCATGTGCACCGCCACGCTCCCCCCTTCACCCAAGACATCAGAGCAGAGCAGACCCTTTGTCTCCTCCAAAGAGCAAGGACACGATGGCTCCACAGTTCCCTTTTATTTTTTTTTATGGCATAAATGACTGATTCTTGTTAACCTCACTCAGGATATTGTTTTCCCCCCTCTCTAAGTCGATGTATATGAGACAACTTTTGAATTGACATTTTCCTAGAAACTTCTAAGTACTAAATACTCCATTTGTTCATATAATGTTAAATATTTAGTTTGCTTGAAAAATATTTAGCTGACAGTTTTATCTTAACTATTTTCTTTATTATGTTGGTTTTTATTCTGATGAACTGCTGTTGGATGCTGGTTTCCCTGAAATAGGCCTTGGAGCTCAGGGAAAGCATTTCCATGGTGTGTCCACTAGAGGGCCACTGGCCACTGCAGCTGTGGATGAGGTGTGTCTATCAGTTTAGGATTGTCTCATTTATTTTCTGAGAAGCAAACGAAAAGTGTTTAAAACTCTGTTGAATGTGAGGGACTTTTAAATCCAGAGGAATTTAACAGAATTTACCCTTGGATAATAAGATTGAAAATTCATGATTAATGTTTACATTCTGTACATTTCTTCGTACATTTATCAGATTTTTGATAGATTTCATATGTTTTTATCATAATCACCCCTCTCCCACATCTCTTTCCAGATCCTCCTTACCTCCCTACCTCTCTAACTTCATTCTCTCTATCTCTATCTCTGTCTCTGTCTCTGTGTGTGTGCGTGTGTGTGTGTGTGTGTGTGTGTGTGTGTGTGTGTGTCTGCCTGTCTGTCTCTATCCCTATCTCCCTAACTATTTTTTGTTTGTTGTTAGTTTCTTTGAGACAGGGTTTCTCTGTATAGCCCTGGCTGTCCTGAAACTCACTCTGTAGATCAGGCTGGCCTCGAACTCAGAAATGCACCTGCCTCTGTCTCCCAAGTGCTAGGATTAAAGGCATGCGCCACCACTGCCCGACTTGTCTCCCTGACTCTTAAACTCCTGGGCCTGAGGCTTGCTCTGAGGTGTGGTCAGTGTACCAGCTGTCACACCAATAAAGAAATAGACATTTCTTCTCCCAGCAGCAATTAAATTCAATAGCTCTTTGACAGTAGATGGGCCTTGTACCCGTCTCCCTCCTCCATGCTAGGGTTTTGTCCATCTTGAGCTCTGGCAGGTCTTATGCACACTGTCACAATAACTGAGAATTCAAATGTGTATCTGCCCTGTTGTATATGAAAAGAAATTACAGTGACCTTGAAATTATCCACTCCTACTCTCTCTGGTTCTTGCAGTCTTTTTGGAGTGTGTGTGTCGGGGTTGGGACAAGGTCTCACCATGTAACTTTGGCTGGCCTAGAACTTGCTATGTAGACCAGGTTGACCTTAAATTTGTAAGAGATCCTCCTGCCTCTGCCTACAGAGTGCTGGGGTTAAAGGCAGGTGGCACTATGCTCTTGACTTTCTAATATTCTTCCTGCTTTTTCCCCACATAGATGCTTGAGCCTGGAGAGAGGGGTGTGGTAAAGGCATCCTGCTTAGGACCAGCACTCCAAACTCCCCGAGTCTCTGCGGGTGGGTGTCTGAGATAACTGTCCTCACTGCAAGGAGCTTCAGTGGTGAAGGTTGAGAGGCCTTCATTGATGGGTAGAATAGCAAGTCATTATGAGTCATTTTGTGCTTTATCCATTTAGAAGAATAATTGTAGTACATCTCTACCTTGCACATGTGTATGTGTGCACATATCCATGGCATGGTGTACATATGAAAGTCAGAGAGCAAAAATAATTCCACGCCGTAGAAACTTAGCAGTCACACTTTCAGTTATGTACATTTTCCTTTTTGTCCTGCATATTCAGGAATCTTTGTCTGCCAATGTTCAGTCAAGGTATGGAGATCTGATCGTGAGCTAGGGATACAAAAGTTCCTCCTCTGCAGAGGCAGCAGACAGTAACATGTGTGTTAGTCAAGTACTTAGGTAGTATATCTGTAATAGGTAGCAGGGAATCACATTCAATAAGAAAGAAATGGAAGGATCTATACTGGAGATGCTTTGCTATGAAGGGGACACATGAGAAGTGACAGTGGCCACAGGGGTATCTTAGCGATTGTGTAGAACAAGTGATGGTTAGAGTAGTGGGCTAAGGATGTGTAACCACGCAGAATCAGATTATCCAGGTCAGAAAGGCCTTGTAAGTACTACAGTGTCTCTGTACAGACCAGCAGCCACTAGAGAGTCTGAGGAGCATGGCCTGAACCAAGCTGTTTTAGAATGTATCTGCTTGGCATGGGTGGTAACTCAGAGGGGGACAGGAAATGGATTGAGTTGAGGAAACTCTTATAGTATCAGCAAAAGATGGTATTGCCTTGAGCCACCATTGATGGGGAGGAGTTTCAGAGGTCATTAGATCTGGAGAGTATTTTGACAGTAGAATTAATGGAAAATTTTATGAATTAGATATGGGATATGAGAGAGCCTGAAGAATCTAAGGTAGCTGCTAGAGCAGCTGAAAGGGTGACTTTACAGAACTTGGGGTGGGTTAACCAGTTCAGTTCGGTAAGCTGAAGTTACATGATCCATAAGACATAAATAAAAGCAGGTACATGGATTCTATAATTTTCTATTTTGTACATGCATACTATTATCTTGCATTTTAAATGTACATGAATGGTTGTGGTGTGTGTGTGTATGTATGTGTGTGTACATATATACTTGTTTGTGGTTGTGCATGTGTGCATGTGAGTACATGTTCATATGTGTACATAGAGCCCAGATGTTAATGTCAGGTGTCTTCCCCTATTACTCTACTTTTTTTTTATACAGAGCCTGTCACTGAACCTCAGTTCATTGAGGCTGGCTGGCCATGAGCTTCAGGAATCAGCCTGAAACACAGGAACATTGTTAATTGTGTACATAACTGCATAATTCTATAAATTTATAGATTCATCTGGATGTTTTATGTAGATAACAATATTAAAAGAATACATTGAAGTTGAAAGATAGCTGAGGTGGTAAAGTGCTCACTGTGTCAGCTGAGGCCCTGAGGCCCGTCCCCAGCACCCACAGTGAAGGCTGAGGCTGCAGGCCTATGCTTGTAATCTCGGTGCTGGAGAGGTACAGACAAAGGACCCATGGAGCTCACTGGCCAGACAGCCTAACCTAGTGGAGGAGCTCAGGGTCCCACTGAGAGATGGCATCAAGAATTATGGTAGCCTAAACGTGTTCTGAACAAAGGCAACACCAGTGGACTTGCTAATGTGGAAAGGGCGAGGCTCACCAGCCCACCACACATGCCACATGACAGAGACACTATTTATTTACAAGTAGCAACGATTTGTTTCTTTTCTATTTTCATGTCTTTTAGTTTGTGTATGTTTGGGAATAGCATATATACCACATGTGTGTGTGGTACCCACAGAAGCCAGAAGAGTCGGTTCCCTTGAAACAAGAGTTCCAGATGGTTGTGAGCCGTCACGTGGGTGCTGGGCACCAAACCCAAGTACTCTAAAAAGGCAGAAAGTGCTGCTAACCTTTGGCTCATCTCATCAGGCCCAGTATTTATGTTTTTGATAGGTAAACTTTATTATTAGTCTTTGCAGGCTTGTTTTTCTCTGACAAAGCATCTTCCAATTCCTAGAACACACTTTACTTTTCATGAATTTTTCTCATTAGCTTTTTATATTAATATCTTTTAGAAATGTTAGAAGTTTTTCTTAAGTTTGTTAGAAAGTTGCTGAGCTATGGTAAGTTGCTGAGCTGTGGTAGTGCATGCCTTTAATCCCAGCACTTGGGAGGCAGGGGCAGGTGGATGTCTGATTTCAAGACCAGCCTGGTCTACAGAACAAGTTCCAGGGCAGCTAGGATCACACAGAGAAACCCTGGAGAGAGAGAGGAGAGGGGGAGAGGGACGGATTGAGATTTAAGTTGATGAATAGTTTTGCAAACATTTTACATAGTTTACACGCTTCTGTTTTGGTGAGTGATGAGTGCATCTCCACAGCTAGCATGGCCCATGTGTTTTGTTTTCTATTTTCATGACAGGTAGCTTACAGACTTATATAAATACAGAAGTATATTTAGACTTTAATTTTGAATCAGTTTTGGTAAGTTGCTGTAATTTTATATACAATACTACATTGTGTCTAAAATTCTTGTCTTTCATTTGTTCATAGAATTTCCTTATTGTTTTAATATTGTTATAACTTCTGTAATCTTTTCTTTTCTTAGATATTTTCTTTATTTATATTTCAAATATTGTCCCCTTTCATCATTTCTCCTTCCTCCTATCCCATCCCCCCTCCCCCTGCTCACTAACCCACCCACTCCTGCTTACCTGTCTTGGCATTCCCCTACACTGGGGCATTGAGCCTTCATAGGACCAAGGGCCTCTCTTCTCACTGATGACCAACAAGGCCATCCTCTGCTACATATGCAGCTGGAGCCATGACTCCCTCCATGCGTACTCTTTGGTTGGTGGTTTAGTCCCTGGGACCTCTGGGGTCCTGGGTGGTTCATTTTCAGTCACTAAGGTTTGCAGTTAGTGGTTCTGCCATTTGCCTGTCCTCCCGTAGTCTTGTGTAAGACATGCCCCACTCAGCCACAGGCTATCCCAGTTCTGTAACTAGTTTCTTTGCTTCTTTATTCTCTGTAAGTTACTTTGGTGGTTTTTTTCCAAAGCTTAGAATTTTATAGTTATCTCACTACTAATTGGCTTTTTAAAATAATAAATAAGTACTTCTAGGAACAGCCTTTAGCTATTTTTAAAGTTCTGGCAATGTTTTATTTTTACTGTTTTAAAACTCTTTGTCATTTTGTCTTTGGGTGATGGATGCATTATTTAGAAGTTGATTTTAAGAGAATGAGATTTATAGATGTTGCTGTTAGATAAAATAGTACATGACTTAAAATATAGTACAGCCTCTCTTGGTGATGAGCCCCCATTTTTCCAGTGCAGAGTGGTCGGCCCTGAAACCATACATACATAAACAACAAAAACAGGCTCAGCAGATTGTATTTATACATATTTGTACATACATACATACATACATACATACATACATACATACATACATACCAATAGCAAAATAAAAGGTAGCTGTCAGCTTGAGAGTGGGGAGACATGAGGGGTTTGAGCAGGTAGCTGGGATGGGCTAGAAGGAAGAAAAGGGAAAGTGATATAGTTCTATTTACAGCAAAAAGATTTAAAAAATAAAACATTTCTGCTAGTGATCATCACATCTTTCTGGCACTAACCAGTACATATACATCATATACTTTTAAAATCAGAGTTATAGATAGTGTTTTAGAGAAGGAAATCCAGATTTTTAAGGCTTTTAATTTGAAGTTTGTCTGCATCTATTCATTGTATGTGTATGCATGTATGGGCACACATGCCACAGTGCACATGTAGAGATAAGAGGAGGACTTACAGGAATCTGAGTATCAAACTCAGGTTATCAGGCTTGCTGGCCATTACCTTTATTTACTAAGCCATCCTACCTGCCCTAGTGTGAACTTTTTATCAAGTTAAAATTTGATTTTTATTGTCTTACACTGAGAAGGAAATCAGCATAATTTTAAATATGTGAAGCAAAGCCACTTATAAATGGAAATCAAAGTTTTACAAAATTTTCTTATAAGGTTAGTTTTCTACACAAAAATTAAGAAGCAGTACCTTTAAGCTCATCATTTTTGAGTTTCTAAAACTTGATTTAGCATTTGATGTTTTAGAGATATCAAATAAAGCTCAAGAGCTATGTCTGTGGTTCAGAGCGTTTGCTGCTCTTGTATAGGACCTGGGTTGGATGCTCAGTACCCACATGTGGCTCAGTCTTCTGGGACTCCAGGTCAAGGAGATCAGGGCCCTCATCTGGCCTCCTCAGGCCACAGGCAAAGACTCATACACAAAAAGTAAAAACTACTTTTTAAAATGATGCTATCAAGTAATAACTACAATTCATTCATTTTTTATATATTGCTGGAGGTTGTGTATGATGTGTTTTTGCTTTGTGTTCAAAAAGAGATAGAGCATAATAAGTGCTATATTAACTTAAACATAATGTAAAGGATTTTTAGATGTTTTTAATAATCTGATGAATACACCCTGAAACACATTTTTCCATGTAATAAACTGTTCAAAACTTTTGCCTTTTGTATACAAATTTAGGTGGAATTACTTTTATTCCTGTCAATCCTTCAGTAGTTGCTTCTGTAATAACATGTGGTGGTGCCATGCTGAGACAGAGGTGCAGGGCATGTACATGGCTTACGCTGGCTATTTACAGCTCCGCTCTGCGCGCCAAAAGCAGCACTAACTCCCTCTGGTCCCTCTGGTCCGCACCTGGGTGGCTCCCTTCTGTCCCTAGAGGGAATAGTAGCTTAGTGTCCACAGGATCCAAAGGGAGCAAAGTCAATCATCATGTTAGCCTTATTCTTAAGTGTATGTGTGTTATGATTCACAGTTTTAGTTCATAGTGCTTAAAAGCATTGTTCCTGTGGTTGGTTTGCTTGTTTGTTTTAACCTTGAACCAATAAATCGGGCTTCTATTATGTCTATGTCAGTTTCAGTAGTAGTCATTCTTCATAGTTGCACCTGGGAAATAAAAAGAGAGTGCTTGCTTTTCTTGAAACTGATTGAGGAATAAAGTATAAATCAGAGGTCTTTCCCTAGGAAAGTTTTGTAAAAACTGCTTCATGATTTTTTTTTATTAAAATGGGGGGTCTTCATTTTATAGCCCTGGCTGGCCTAGAACTCACTAGGTAGACCAGGCTGGCCCAAACTCAAGAGCTTCACCTGCCTCTGCCTCCTGAGTATTGAGATTAAAGATGTTCATATACCACCACATTTTTATGCCACCAAAGTGCTCTTTAAGTTTTCTATATAAATATATAAATGTGTAATATGTCTGTATGGGAGAATTTTTTCCTCAGTGTAATTTTAGCTTTTTCTTTCATTACATTGGGATGATCTGTTGGTCATTTTAAGATTTTCTTCAGTTTGTTAAAGCTAATTGTGAGGCTGATATAATAACTTAGCCTCTTTGAATTTTTAAAGTTTTATTTTAAAAAATCAACAGCTGACATTAAGAGACATTTTTCTAAGTCATCAGTTTTGTTCCTCTTTTTTTTTTTTTTTAAAGATTTGGTTTTTTCAAGACAGGGTTTCTACATATAGCCCTGACTCTCTTGGAACTCACTCTGTAGACCAGGCTGGCCTCGAACTCAGAAATCTGCCTGCCTCTGCCTCCCAGAGTGCTGGGATTACAGGAGTGTGCCACCACTGCCTGGCAGTCTGGTTCCTCATTTAAACATGCCGTTAGCAGTGCTGACTGTGTAAAGTGATGGGGAAGAAGAGTTTTCACCTTGTTTTCCTGTTTTTGTTCCCCTACTTTCTCACTGGCCTTTGACCTTCCCTCAAGTTTTCCAAGTTTTGCACTCACTTAACTAAAATATTAATTCATGTTATTCTACTGGGACTATTTCCATTCCTAAAAGAGAATGATTAAAGAAATTTCTAACCGAGATGCATGCACCAAGAACAAAGAAGCATCAATAAATGGATTAATGTGAGAGAGGGTTGATGGATACTAACTATCAGTGTCTCAGGCAAGATGTTTACCCCGTGCCCTTTGGAGTAGGCATAAGTCTGTCCTGGTACAGAGGACTGTCAGGCAGATCGTACCACTGCTACTGTTGCTGTAACTCAACCACTGGCACGTTTTCCTTGTCATGCTAGCTTGAAATCATATCCCCTTTTTGTTTGTTTGTTCAAGACTGAAAGAGCATATTCCTTTTGTGGAACTATTGAATACATGGCACCAGATATCGTCAGAGGGGGTGATTCAGGACATGACAAGGTATGTTCTACTTTTGATCCTTCATTTCGTATTTCTAGAAATTGTGCAGTAAGAGTGAATCCTAGTTAATAACTTCCTGTATAGACCCTTAATCAGAGCCATATTTTTGATTTGTTTCTCCGTTCTGTATTCTTGAATACACTATGAGTTTTCACATTTTGTATTAAAAAAACACAAAGTTTAAGAAATTTAGGTTTTCCTTTTAAGGTTTTATTGAAGTCTTTTGTAGAGTGACATTTTTGTTAAAGTTTGGACCTTGAAGTTATTCTTCAACAATTATATATATATATATATATATATATATATACATGGAATTTATTTCTATTGGCAGAGCTTAAACGAAGCACCAAATGTTACTCCATTAAAATTTTTTTCTGTTGTATGAGGCTTATTTGAACCAAGAATAATATAAAAGTATGACTGAATACCTAGGCTATGTATGTAGCCCCTCTGCATCATGGGGAGAGATTTTGAACAAAACTTTATTGTCATGGCTAAGTTCTTCAGGAAAAAAACAGAAAAAGGTGGAGGTTGTGTTTGCCACCTTTGGTTAATAAATCCTAATGAGATATTGAGAAGCCACTGAACAAGAAAACTACTCATTTTATTCCTGGTTTGCCTTTAACTTTACAACAATATTGATGCCTTTGTTGATTTTTCATTAACAGAAATATCATTTTTCATAACCTTGAAAAGGAAATTCTACACTTAAAATACAGTCTGTTTTCCTAATCCTAAGAAAGCTCAATTTTTTTTTTGCCTTATCCTCTTCCTTGTATATGTGCCCATGAAGAGATAATGAAGAAGCTGTCAGCTCTAAGTTGTTATAAAATCTAGCTCATTTTTCTGTCGTGTATTAAAGGCTAACCATTTTCTATCACTTTTGATTTATTAACAGCATTTCCAAGTGAGTTTGACTGGTTTGTCCTTACTGTCTCTCTCTCTCTCCTTTGTTCCCTCTCAATACACTTCATATACAGTCTCATTGTCTATGGTGAATGCTTGGTCTTGTCTTTATGACCAGTCCCATGTTGACCAAGCACATTCTCAAGGGTGGTGGTCCCTGTGACCCATGGCTAGACCCTGATCTCAGGTGTGTCTTAGCCAAGCAGCATGGTTTCATGCCCCATGCAGGACATTCTGAGAGCACTGACTCTGCTGCCATGGAACTCCTTCTGAGAAGTCGGGAGGTAAAATGCTGGTGTAGTCTGCTTCATGGTATAATTTAAAGCTGTCATGCAGTTTAATGTAAATTTATAACTTAGATTTTTAAATTTTTCTACTAAAACTTAATGAAACTGGGATAGATGGCTTAGCAGTTAAGAGCTTAGTGGAACCAATTTTCAACTAAGAAAACTTTGCATTATACCTAGAATTCCTGCATGGTTAAGATCCATGTTATAATGAGCCAAAAACTATTCTCTTGAATATTCATTGTTCAGATAATTTGTAAATGGCTTTCCAGTTTAGAGTACATTTTATTTTCTATTATTTTAAATCTCACCATAGGTGGGGATACTTAGATATATTCTGTATAGAATTGACTTGTAGGGGGATATTTAAAAATAACACCCTTGTGTGAGATTCATATTTTTTGCCTTTGAGTTTAAGGAACTCCATCTGGTTCTTTCGGCATGAATGCTTTATAAAATGTGGTTGAAACTTTTTCCTACCGATCCTAAGTCCAATGTTCCACCTATCTTAACTTTTAGAAAAACATTTTAAGTTAAATTGTTTTAAATTAAAAATGGTAAAACTGACTGATTTAGAAAATTGTTGCAGCACTTTCTGTTCTAGGAATATGTAGGCATTTGTCCTCTAAATATCTCTTATATGTGGTAACTCAGTACTCCTTGCACAGAAAGTTATGAAAACTGTTTTTTGTAAAATATTTTTAAGTATATACCTTTATTTGGGTCCTTTTTTGTAATATATATTTTAGTTACTAATTCTACAAAATGGACTTGTTATTGTTTTCTAGGCAGTTGACTGGTGGAGTTTGGGTGTTCTAATGTATGAGCTACTAACTGGAGCATCACCTTTCACTGTTGATGGAGAAAAAAATTCCCAGGCTGAAATATCTAGGTAAGACTTAAACAAGTGCCATAAGCGTAACCTCTGCAGGTTTCCAGAGTGTTACTCCTTCCTGTTCATTCATAACAACTGTCACAGCTGCAGTGTTATGTTTTTGTCCTATTTTCACTTGAATTTTCTAACATTGAGAACAGATTTGACAGAAGTAAATATTGAGTCCACTTCAGTGAACTTGAAATAACAGGGATTAATTTGTGTTTTTGCCTAAAACAATTTTAACGATGGGGAAAAAAATGTGAAACAGCAGTTTTGAGGACATTGAACATCTGACAATGGAGGGCAGAGGTTTCAAAGATACAGAAAATAAACAAGGTATACCCTAAGATTGTCCCAAATGACTACCTTAAGAGCTCCAGGATGAATCACAGGGAAGGACAAACCCATGAGACAGTGAGGAAGTGAACGGTGGATGGTCTAGGGAGACCTGGACAGCTAGTTCGCTGAGTGGAGAGATTGGAATCCAGAGATTTGCAGAAATATTGTTCTATGGAAAATACACACCATAAAATGTTTATTATTTTATAGTTATTTATATCATAGTTACTCTTCTTCAGATTGAGCTATATATTCACTACAATTACAGTTTCTAATGGCTTGCTTTGTTTGTTTGTTTTAGTAGAAACAATCTGACCTAAATTGACAATCTGACCTAAAATTTAGGTAGAGATGAAGAGGACCTGTACTAGCCAGATTATTTTTTAAGAAGAACAAAATTGATTTCAAGACTTATTCTAAGCTGTAATGATTGCACATTTGGGTTTTGGTATTAGGACAGACAGATGTCGGAAATGATTTGTGTGCCTATAATCCCAGTACATGGAAGGTATAAACTAGAGGACTGCTATAAGTTCAAGGCTAGCCCACCCCATCAACATAGTGAATGCTAGAGCAGCCCCAGCTATATAGCATGACCTTTTCTCTAAAATGTAAAAAAAAAAAAAAGAAGAAGAAGAAGAAGAGAGAGAGAGGGCGAAAGGAAGGATAAGAAAAGAAGTTAAACTAAATAGAATAGAGAGCCCAGAAAAATCACTATGTGCACAGGCAGCAGACTTTTGACAAAGTGTCAGTTACCTGTCATTTGGGAGGGGCTTTTCAATAAATGATGCTAGAATCCCTGGCTGCTCCGGTGGGAAAAGCATGAACTTCAATAAATGCTTAGTACTATATAGAACAAAATGCACTCAAAAGAAACCTAATATTTCTAATGTGGCCTAAATGTAAAAGTTATAATCTGTAGAACTGGGAGATACCTTAGCAGATAAGGATACTTGCTGTTCAAGTCTAGTGACTCCCCCAAACCCACATAAAGGTGGAAGAGAATGTCATAAGGTTCTCTCTGACCTGTGTGTTGTGACACTTGTATTCCTCTCCTCGAAATTAATTAGTTTTCTAAAATTTCCTGTGGTCTTGCATCAGCTAAAATTTTCTTAAGTAGAACAGTCAATCAAAGAAATTGTTTATAAACTAGACTGTTTCAGGGTCAAATCTCTGTCCTTTAAAGCATTAAGACAGTGAAAGTGACAAGTCGCTGTAATAAAAGTTTTAAATAAGTGCTGGAGAGATGGCTCAGCAGTTAAGAGCACTGACTGCTCTTCCAGAGGTCCTGAGTTCAATTCCCAGCAACCACATGGTGAGTCACAACCACCCATAATGAGATCTGATGCCCTCTTCCGGTGCGTCTGAAGACAGTGACAATGTAATCTTATACATTAAATAATTAATTAATTGATTGATTTTTAAAATTTAAATAATATATCTGTTAAAGGTCTGATACAAGAGATATATAAAAACTTAAGGAAACAACCAACCCATTGTACAATACACAAAAACGTTGGACAGGTGTTCCAGCAAAGATCATCACTGAACAGCAAGTAAACATGTGAGAAGATGAGGAATCTCATTGGTCTTTAGGGAAGAACGATTGCAACCACAGGAACTGCTACCATATACTCGCTCGGGTGGCTGTGAGTAAAGGCAGTGGCCATGCCAGATGCTAGTAAGATTATGGAAGAGACCAGGCAGTGGTAGTACACACCTTTAATCCCACACTTGGGAGGCAGAGGGAGGTGGAGCTCTGAGATGAAGGCCAACCTGGTTTACAGAATGAGTTCCAGAACAGCCATGGATTCAGAGAATACTCTGTCTTGAGAAACCAAAGTCAAAATCAACACCCCCCCCCCCATAAGACTAGGTAGGGAATGCAGAGGAGTGTGAGCAAGGGGAACATAGAGTTCGGTGTAAGTAGTACTGTGTTAGAAAAGAGCCGGTTTCTTTAAGACTCAAAACATCTAATATATGACATCATTCTAGCTAGCACTCAGTGTTTATGAGGGAGGACAAACATGCTTACAAAACCTCCTACAGCAAGTGATCCCAAATTGGACAAGTATCTGTCGAGAGTCGTTAAATTATACTGTATCTATGCAAATGAAGAGCTACCTAGTGGTAAAAGTGTACAGTGTATTAATACATACAAAAAGTTGGATAAATCTTAAAATAATTATAGTGAAAGAAGCCGGACAATATAGAGCATTTACTGTGTGCCTCCATTTCTGGAGAATGTCAGCAACAGGAAACAGAGTGGTCATTAGTGTGAGACTGGCAAGGGAGAAGAGAAGGAAGAAATGTCAAAGGAGCATGAGAAACTTTGGGAGGGGATGTGTTTCTGCATTATCTTGAGTGTGGTGCCAGAATTACACTTACATGCACAAGGCAGACCTCATCCAGTTACACTTTGTGTGAATTTATTGCTCATACATTGCACATCAATAAAGTAAAATAGTAAGATGTACCATTTCCAGGACAGGCTCAGAAGTAAATAACTTCAGTATTTCAGCTTACATAATACCTAACTTAAATGAGCAGGAACATTTTTAAAATCAGCTAAAATTATATCTGTTACAAAAAAATTCTAAATACTATTTTTAAATTGTAATTTAAATGGAGATTTAGTTTGAAAATTCTTCCAATGGGGTGTGGTGATTCGCACCTATAATCCAGTTGTTTGTGAAATTGAGTCACAATAGTTACATATTTGAAGACAACCTAGACAGAATTGTGACATTCCCATCTAAAAGAAATGAATAAATTTTTGGAAAAAATGCCTCAAAATTATAGGAGATCTTGGCCATCACTGTGAAAATTTAGGTCATGGTTTCCTCCCACCCTCGCTCTGGCTGCCGTAGAGAGAAGAGCATTGGTTGTGATATCAGAGATTCTTTAAATGTCATTCACATTGAAATTGATTTTGTTTCCTTTACATCAACCATTTGGCATTCTGTTTTTGGCAAGTGAAAGATCCTGAATCAAGATGTATCTGAAATCTTTAAACTAGCACAAATAGATTTTCAAGAACTAAAATACTTTCCTTTAATCAGTTCTCTGCTTTGTCAGGTTAATTAATTTTGTTTAAAGCTTGGTGATAATGTGATCATTTGGCAGTTTGGGTGACTGACTTGTCCTACTCCATTTTGTTCCTATAGGATAATTATTCTGATTGTTCCTTTGAATTGTATCACTGAGATAAGTGTATTATTATCTTGTCTCTGAATGGTTTAATTGGTGAAGTCTTTTTTTTTTCATTGAATTCTTATATTCCTTAATTTTTAATACAGGGTCTCACTATGCAACCTGCTCTAGCTTGCAGTTTATGTAGACCAGGTTTGCCTCCAATTCATAGAGATCCACCTGCCTCTGCCTATCAGGTGCTGGGATTAGAGGTCTATGCCACCATACCCTGCTCTGTCACATAATGTTTTTGATGTTCAAGAACTTAGCCTGCTCCAGTTCATCCTGTACTTTTTATTTCAGGTGCTTCAAAATATTATCCATGTTATTTGCTTGCTATTATTATCTACAGATAGTCTAAAATGTTTAATAAAAGTGTTAGTATATAAAATTTCAAAAGTAAAAAGAGTCCAGCTTTCTTCTCCCAGTTAGAATCTTCCTGGATGTGGGTGCAATCCCATACTTGCCCCATGCTGTCCTTGAAAGGACTGCTAGGTCAACATTTTCATCCATATTGAGTTTACTTAATTGCATCTGGTCCCCCTGCTCTAAAAATCGGGCCAAAATTATCTTTCTTGAATATAGAAGAATTCTGCTTATTCTTTCTAGATGTTGAAGAAGACAAGCATAGGGATAATTTAGTAACCTGCGATGTTATGTGGCTTACTTAGGCTGTGCACACACCCATCTTCTAATAATGCACTTAGCAGCCTGAGACCCTTATCTGTACTCAGATATGTAGCCCTCTCTGAATGATGGAGTTTCTCCCCCACTTGACTGTTAAACTCAGTTTCTCTTCAGATGTATTCCCAATAGACACAAGGACCAATTCATCCTAAACTAGTTTTGGGTGAATGCCCAATAAAGCAAAACTCAGATGAATTTTTAGAGATAATCCCCTATTTACCATTTTATGCCTATGCTTAATTGGGTATACATTTGACTAAAATTAGATACTTAATGGGAAAGGACATATTCCGTAGAATTATTTATATGACATCCTCTATCAGCCAAAATAGAGAATCTGTGGCACTATGCCCCTTAGCAACCATCCTTCTTCTCTTGCC
This sequence comes from Apodemus sylvaticus, assembly GCF_947179515.1. Classification (NCBI taxonomy): domain Eukaryota; kingdom Metazoa; phylum Chordata; class Mammalia; order Rodentia; family Muridae; genus Apodemus; species Apodemus sylvaticus. The sequence continues at coordinate 21,947,364 of NC_067477.1, forward strand.
CCTATCAAAGGAAGCCTACACAGTAATCAGGGCTCTTGAGTTTCACTCTTGTGGCCTGGTGCACCTCTGTGCTGTGTTCTGACCTGTTCTGTGTAGCTTCATTTGAATAAAATTTCCTTGATGCCTTTGCAATCTGTTTGAGTTTTTATTTCAAGTCTTTAAATTAGAGTCCTAGAATCCAGGAATCACCTGGCCCAGACTCCCAACCACTGGTAACAATATTACTGCAGATATTTGAAGAGAGTTTTATGTAGGACAAACTTCTTCAGTTCTGTTGACTGTTCCTAAAAAATTATTTCAGATACCTCACACCGTGATAGACAGCTAATTTGTTAATTTAGACTTAAATGCTTGCTGGTTGGCTTCATGTATCCCTGATTCCTATCTTTATCCATGTCTGTATCATGAGCCTTTCTTTCTGATGTGTCTTCCTACTAACTTTCTTTTTTTTTTAATTGAATATCATCTTCATTTACATTGCCATGGTAAAACCTTTCCCAATTTCCCCCCTCCCTAAAGACCCCTAACCCCTCCTCCCTCCCCCTGCTTCCACTTATATGCCCCTCCACCCAACACACTCCCACCTCTCCCCCTTGGTTTCCCTTTGTTCGGGCCTCTGTTGAGCCTTTACCTGACCAAGAACCATTCCTCCCACTGATGCCCGACAAGGCCTTCCTCTGCCACATTTTTGGCTGGAACCATGTGTGCCCCTTGGTTGATGGTTCAGTCCCTGGGAGTCTTGGAGCGTCTGGGTTCCCAAGATCATTGTTCTTCCCATGGGGCTGTAAGTCCCTTCAGCTCTTTTGGACCACCCTCTAGCTCCTCCATTGAGGACCCCATGCCCAGTCCAATAGTTGGTTGCTAGCATCTGCCTCTGTATTTGTAAGTCTCTGGCAGGGACTCTCTGGAGACAACCATTGCATGCTCCGTTTGTTATACACTTCTTGTTGTCCTTAGTAGTGTCGGGGTTTGTTGACTGTTTATAGGATGAATCCCCAGGTAGGGCAGTCTCTGGGTGGCCTTTACTTCAGCCCCTGCTCCACACATTGTCTCCCTTATTGCTCCTGTGAGTATTTTGTTCCCTTTCTTAGAGGAACCTTTAAGTTCTCCTTCTTGAGCATCCTGTGCTGGGTGAATTGTAACTTGTTTATTTTGAGCTTTTAGGCTAACTTCTGCTTTTAGCAAGTGCATACCATGTGTGATCCTTTGTGATTGGGTTGCCTCGCTCAGGATGACACTTTCTAGTTCCATCCATTTGCCTAAGAATTTCATAAATTCATTGTTTTTAATAGCTGAATAGTACTCCATTGTGTATATATACCACAGTTTCTGTATCCATTCCTCTGTTGAGGAACATCTGGGTTCTTTCCAGCTTCTGGCTATTATAAATAAGGCAGCAATGAACATAGTAGAGCATGTGTTCTTATTACATGTAGGAGTATCTTCTGGGTATATGCCTAGGAGTGGTATAGCTGGGTCATCAGGTAGTATTATGTCTAATTTTCTGTAGAACTTTGCCTTTTAGAGCAGATATTACTTCTGAACAGGAAGATACTGCCCTATCAGAGAGTCGTTCTTCTGCCTCCTCGTACAGGATGGGGCCATGAAAACCATGATAAATGAATATCTTTTCACCTGAAAATCAAGATGTAAATGTTTATCTCCTGCTGTTCCAAAATCACCTCTTAACAACTGTTTCTATTTTTCTCTGCCTTTGAAGTGAATTAATACATTTGCCATGAGATGTTCATTTGGCGTTTTATTTTCCCTCAGTAAAGTATGCTATATTAATGTTTCATTATACTTTTATAGGTATAATTTTAAGTCTAATCTTAAGTGTTATCAAAAGTCTAGGCAGCCTTCAATATCCATAGGTTCCACATCCTTGTACCAACCATAAATCAAAAATATTGGAATAAAATGATTCTCAGAAAGTTCAAAATGTAGGACTTGAATATAGTGTACAGAAGTACTATGAAGACCCTATATGAATATAGTGATATAGAGTCCCAGGTTTAGCTCTTGCCTTTCACAGCCCCAGGCTCTGGGTCACATTGCTTGAGCATTGCTCACTTCAAGTCTCATTGCTAAATGTATAATTAGGTCTACAATTGATACATCAATATTGAACAAGTTCAGTTTTTTTATACTTATCCCCAAAACAATACAATGTAATAACCATTCACAAATTTATGTTGAATCAGGTATGAGAAATAACCTGGAGATATTTTATACACTGGGACTTTCTTTGCCTACCAGTGGTATAAATAGTAATATGGAGACTTCTAACAGAGTTTAAAGCTTAGGCTGTTTGCTTGGGCAGTCTACCAGCAACTCTAACCTTAACCGATCATTCTAGCCTGCAACCTACCACGTGGCTAGCTCAGGACCGGTCTCTGCTCTGCTGCAGTCCTTTTATCTCTTTCTTCCGTGTCTACTCACAGAATCACCTGCAGCTGCCTGGTCTCCCAATGTCCCTCTCTCTGCCTGGAAATTCTGTCCTCTACTTCCTGCCCAGCTATTGGCTATCAACTCTTTATTATAACTAATCAGAACCTCTGATGCAATTCTAGATTGCCTTTAGGCAAGTGAGGAAGGATGAATATTTACAAAATATAAGGTCAGTGATAGGCCATAGAAATGGCAATACCAATATCCTGTGAACATTTAGCTCTCTGCTGGTACAGAATTAACCATTGAAAATTCATCAATTCTTTACACAATGAAGGTTACCTCAAGAGTTTTGAGTATGTGGGGGACTGTTTGTGGGGACACAACATGTCCATGTCATTTTATATAAAGAACTTGACATCCTCACGGGTTTGTATCCCTGGGGTTTTGGAAACAATCCCTTCTAATGCCAATGGATAGCCGTATCAAAAAAGAGCTCTAGCTAGTACTGTTTAGTAGTGGCCAGATAACTATAGTTTGTAGGCAAGAATTACTCTTTTTGCCAATTTGTTTTTGCATTTTCATTTTTGCTGGGGAGGATGGAAGGTATGAGCTAAGAATGCCTTTTTATGTTCTTTAAAAATAAAAAAAATTCATGATGTGAAAATTCTGAGAAACTTAGATTTGTGTCCAGTAAAACTTTATTAAAAATAGCCATGTTTGTTTATTAGTATATTTTCTCTTACAACTTTTAACAAGAGCCACAGAGTTGAATAGTTAGCTATAGAGACCTTGTAGATTACAAAGCCTAAAACACTTACTGCCTGTCTCTGTTAGTATTCTCTCACCCATTAACAGATAACAGATTGCGTCAAAGCTTCTGTAGAAGTAGCTTTAAAGTAGATTAGGCAATATACATTTTATAATTTCTGTGGTTCAAGAATTTAGGGTATAGCTCAGGTGTATGTCCTACGTTAAGGCTGTGGTCAAGAGTCTTGGTTAAGCTATAGTTATTTCAAGGCTCAACTAGGAAAAGATCTGTATCCAAGCTCACATGGTTGTTGGAAGATTCAGTTCTTTGTAGACTGATAGACCGTAGGCCTTAGTTCCTTGCTCACTGGTGGCCAAGAACCATCTTCATTTCCTTACTGTGTAGGCTAGCCTAACGTGGCAGCTTATTCCATCTAAGCATGTAGAACATCATGAAAGGTATTCAATCCATACATACCTAAGGGGCTGTCAATTCACAACTAACTGTGGCTTCTAGGGGCCAGTCCAGACATTCTACCTACCATTTGTGCTTTATGAAAAAAAATTACCAACTCCTAGTTTGGGTGATTAATTTATTGTTGTTCTGGCTAGGACAAACTTTAGAAAATCACTGTAGTATTTTATATGATTTTTTTTAATGTCTTTCTGACTAAAAACCTGAAAACAAGGCAGTAATTCTGGTGTATTTTATATTTTCTCCAGAATGATTTGTCAGTTATCATTTTAGATTCATTTGAATCTTAAAAATTTTGTTCCGTTGTCATTGCTGTTGTTCAAGAGTAGATGCACAGCTGGACCTGGCTGGCGGTGAACTCTTTTCAGCATAGTTCAGTCAGACGAGCTTACGTCCTTGTTTCTCCTCCCTGTGAAAGTCAGGGGTTCTCTTCTTGACTACCAGAAGCAGTGGCAGGATTAGGCACCTGTTGGCCATTCCAGGAGTTGGACTAGAGACATAAGAGGTTACGGAGTGCCTGGGGGAAGAAATAAGACAGCTTATGTGGAAATGAGGAGGTATGCCAGCACAGTACTTAGTGACAGTGCCAGGGCATCATGTGAGCATGAAGAATGCACATTGACTAAGTTGGCTGTGTTGTCACAGGGTAATCTTTGGGGATCATTGTCATATATGTGGTTGGATGGCTTCCTGGGAAGCTGGAACGTTATAAAGTACATAAATGTATTTGTAACTCAGGGAGCAACTGCTAGATGGCCGAGGGTGGTAAGCAAGGAACCTTCAAAATCAGACAAAGCTGCCAAAAATCCTTTGTTCTCAGTCAGTGAACTGCTTTAACTGAGGAAGACCAAATGAGGGCTCCATAATACCCAGAGTGAAGTGACAGCCTGGAGCTTTCTGCCCCCTTGGTAGCCAGCTCCATATCTAGAAAAAGGCAAACTCATGAAGTTGCCCATGTAGCCCCAGAAGCCAGGATACTGTGTGCAGGAATCTAAGCTGAGAAATTACCCACATTATACCTGGGCAAAATTTCTTTTTCTTTTCTTTTCATCTATTTATTCATTCATTCATTCATTCATTCATTCATATTCCAATATCAGACCCCCACTCCTCCCAGTGACCCCCTTTCCCCTTCACACAATTCCTTCCCATCCCCCTTCCCTTCTTTAAGAAAGGGGAGGTCCGGGCTGAAGAGATGGTTCAGCAGTTAAGAGCACTGACTGCTCTTCCAAAGGTCCTGAGTTCAAATCCCAGCAACCACACGGTGGCTCACAATCACCCGTAAAGAGATCTGATACCCTCTTTTGGTGTGTCTGAAGACAGCTACAGTGTACTTAGATAGAATAATAAATAAGATCTTTTAAAAAAAAAGGCATTTGCCCTGTAAGAAGGGGGAGGTCCCCCTGGGTATCACCCCACCCTGACACATCAAGTTACTCCAGGACTAGGTACATCCTTTCTCATTGAGACCAGACAAGGCAGCCCAGTTAGGGAAATGGGATTCATAGACAACAGAGTCAGGGACAGCAACAGCCCCTGCTCCAGTCTTTGGGGGGACCCACATGAAGACCATGCTGCACATCTGCCACAGATGTGCAGGGGACTCTGCTCACTCTTTGGTGGGTGCCTCAGTCTCTAGGAGCCCCAAGAGTCCAGTTTAGTTGACTCTTCCTGTAGATCCCTGTTCTCTTAATCCTCTTGCACTCTTCCACAGGACTCCCCAAGCTCCAGCTAATGCTTGGCTGTGGGTCTCTGCATCTGTTTCCATCAGCCGCTACTCAGGCTCAGCTGAGAGGTGGAGCCTCTCAGGGGACATTTATGCTAGGCTCCTGTCTGCAAGCAGAGCAGAGCATCATTAATAGTGTCAGGGATTGGATCTCGCCCATGGGATAGTCTCATTTTGGGTCAGTCAGTGGCTGGGTAACTTTGCAGCCCTGACAAGTAGACAGCACCAGCCGCTGTGTCCTAAGGACTCCGCCTCTGTGAGTTTGGGCTGAGATCCAGTACCCAGGGACTGGGAGGTTACTTCCTACTGTCTCACTGCAAGTGCTGACTTTCATGCTGCTGGGTATTGTTTTGTTTTTTTCCTGTGCTGGTAGATGCCCATTTCTGATAGACAGCTGTCAAATTATGGCCTACAGACAGTAGGAAACAGATTTAATTAGTGAAATGTTTGCAGAGTATGTTTTTCTAAGGATAAAGCAAACTATAAATACCTTATCCTTGTCCTAGGTAAACTTATGTAGTGTGTAGGAAGATAGGAGAGAAAGACATGAAAGCGCATGTGGGGAGTTTTGATAAATGTGTGAGTGGTAAGATACTCTTGAAAGTACAAAAGAGGTGTGGTTCCTTGGGGACCAGGTTGTCAGGGAGGTATTCATAATGGAGCTACAGCGTGGGCTGTGCCTGGGTGGGGAAGGAGAATGCCATGCACAGCAGATGGTGACAGTTGTGTGCAGTGGCACCCTAGAGCCTATGCATGGAAAGTTCTAGATTCCCTTGTCACACTGTGTTCTCAGTGAATCTGTGAAATTAAGTTCATCTTGTTCCTATTAAATTAATGTTCATAATAGTTTAAAATATACACAAGAGGTGCTGTCAGTAACAACACCCAGAGCAAGACATAAGACACACCTATAATCTTAATACCTTAGACATAGAGATAAGAAGAGCAATAGCTCAAGGTCATTCTTAGCCATAAAACCAGTTTCGGGCTGTCCTGAACTACATGAAATGAGACCCCATTTCAAAACCAAATACCACCCTAAAGACAAGCAAGACTTTATTTTATTTTGCTTTGCTTTTTAAAAAAAAAAGACAATAGTTCTATTCTTTGATAATTATATGTAAGCAATTTTGATCATATTTTCCTTTTATTCTCCCCCCCCCAATTTTCTTCTAGACTGACCCCTCATTTTTTAATAACTCATGAGGGCTACCTTGTGCTGTTCATAATCTTATGGGTATGGGGCCATCCACTAGAATGTATTGACCTCCCAGAGCCACGCCCTTACAGAAATCTGACTTTCCCTCCCAAGAAGCCATCAACTGTCAATACTTCCACACCTAAGAGTAGGGCTTATAAGCCTTCCTCTAACTGAGTGTTTTTGATAGATACCATTTTAGAGTTTTTCATTGTTACAGTATTTTATTCAGACTAGAAATTCTGTATCTCACAATTATTGCCTAATTTTTATAATAAGCATTCTCTAATTGCCAACTCTTTGTAAACATTAAGTTTTCGGTGACTATGTAATGTACTGTTAAATAAATACCCACACCTCTTTTTAGTATTAGCAGAAGATGAGAATGAGGTTTACAGAAAACTTTATAACTCAGGGAGCCTACAAGGAATTCTGTGACTCTGGGAACACATGGAAATCAGACTGTGAGAGCCAACAATGTCATCAAGTAGAAAATTATACAGTTGAGTGAAGACACAAATCCATGTGTCATGGTTTCAATAGGAAGTGTCTTCACAGACTCAGGGGTTGAAAGCTTGGTCTCTGTTGGTAGTTCGTATTGTTTTAAGAGATTGGGGAAATACTAGGAGGTGGGGCTTAGTTGGAGGAAGTAGGCCTCTAAAAGTTGTGTCTTGTCCTAGACTCTTTCTCTTGTCTCTATTTGCCAGTCCCCATGAGACAGGCGTCTCTGTTCCCCTCCATGTTCCCCTCCATGTTCCCCACCACGATCAAGGTTTTAAGCCTGCAGCCATTGAGAAACAGCAGAGGATTCGACAGCAAGAGCAGAAAGGGATCTGTCTGTCTTTCTGCTCTACTCTTCTCTTTGGTTCCCAGGATAGAGTTAGAGGAGTAGAATCAGCTTTAGCATTAGCATTCTGGCTGTAATTTCCTCCCCCAAACTGTAGCTCCAGTATCATTTGATGATTCTCAGTAACTAGCTGATACAAGTTCTCTGTCTGCTTTATGGTTACATTAGAATGAGGGACTAGAAGAGCAGTTCACACTGGTTGAGCACTTGTGCTAGACTGAGTACGGTATTGGTCACTATTCAAGTCTTAATTATGCCTCTTAGGAAGATATTACTATTACCATTCTATAGGCAAGGAAACTGAGAAACAAAGGAATCCTTTAACTACCTCAAGGCCAGACGGCCAGTAAAGAACAGCAGAGCGAGTCTTAACTTCTATCCTGCCTCAAGTTCAAGGTTTTACCAAACTATGATTTTATACATTTAGGTTTTAGGGGGTTTTTCCTACCTATTTTTATTGCTGTTTGGTGTTTTGTTTCTTTTTGTTTTATTTAGATTGGTTTTGTGTTGCTGGATATTAAACCTAGGGACTCATACTAGCCTAGGGCTTTCCCACTGAGCTGTGTCCCCAGCCTACTTGTACACATATGGCACAGGATCTTGTAAGCCAAAGGAATGAAACTTATCAGCGTGTGCTAAGTAAGGCTCACAGGTGAAAGTACGCTCTTGGATTGGAGTTTTAGAAATATGATCAGAGAATATACTTCTTACACAAACAGAGTTGCCTTTTAAGTTTCCCGTAGCGAGTGCGTTTTCTCTCTCTGACTCCTATTCCCTCAAGCATTGGCTGGTAGCATGTGGAGAACAGATGCTATTGCCCCTGAGAAACCAGGCTGTAGTTATAGATATAGTAGTTATAGATAACAAGACTTAGCCCTGAGTCACACAGTGCTGGCTGTCCTGTTTCAGCTCACTTCCCTGCTTCCTTTTGGGCCTTTAAAATCGCACTCACTGGGAAGAAGTGAGGGAGAGGAAGATTATAGTTCTCGCTTGCCTTAGTTCTGATGTCGTTAAAGAGTTGTTTAAATACTTTAGTCAGGATCACTCTGAATTTACTTTTAGTAAAATATTTATTGTTATAACATCATGCTCTTGTTATTCTAACAGTAAACTTTATCCACAGGAGAATCTTAAAAAGTGAGCCTCCATATCCCCAGGAAATGAGCACAATAGCTAAAGACCTACTTCAGCGTCTTTTGATGAAAGATCCCAAGAAGCGACTGGGATGTGGCCCACGGGATGCAGAAGAAATCAAAGAACATCTCTTCTTTGAGGTGCAATTTAGGAGATGAGTATATTTAATCCCTCTTGGGATCACTTCCTCCTTTCACCTTAGTCCCCTAATTCTTATGATAGATAATGTTTAGGAGGGACCAGAATTCTACTTATTTAGACCTGAATGGCTTTCCCACCTTAAAGCACTAGGAGTGAAGAAGGGCATGATAGCATTACATTTTCTCCACAGTGATGCGCAGCCCCTAACACTCAAACCGTTGTCGGTACAGAGTTTATGTTTGAGAGTAGAACTTGAGAATAGAGTTGCCCAAAATATTGCCCCTGAAGTCTCATTGTGCTCAGGTTTGCAATGGGTTAGGCCACATTCCTGGCCATTGAGGGTTGTGTGTAGCCTGTAGGTTGGACACAGCTGATGTAGGTTTTTGGGTTTGCACGTGAACTGAGGAGATGTATATCCTTTGTATGATTCATGAGCTGTTGTACTGGGTTCCACCTTTGGTTACCAACTCCATTGCCTCCTTCTGTTTCCAGGAGAAATTTTAGACCCTTCAAGCCTGCCTGGCTCTCTGGCAGTGGCAGTGGCAGACATTTCCATTCGCTTTCTCTGCTCTGTAACAGTGCTTTTCTTATGAAAAGGCCAAGTGACACTATTCCCCAACACCAGCACATCTGCCAGTTTCATGTTCTCAGTTCACTCCAAGTAAAGGCTGATAAATAGTGGGAGGGTGGCTGAGGTGCGTAGTAATTTCAGGCTAAATGGTAAAGCCTGAAGTGGCATGGCCTCTATTTCTAAAATCCTAAACGTTACAGCATTTAAATAACTTCATATATCAACAAGCATGGCCTTGGTGGTTAATGTCTGCTGGAGTCATCCATGTTATGTTTTTATTCTGTAAAAATTTGTATGATTATCACTAAGACAAATAAACAGGGTATAGCAAGCAAAGAAGAACAATTACTTCAGTTTAGCTTTCATAGTGTTATTATCACTTGTTAAATATAAAAAGCAAAAAAAAAATGCCCAACTTCATTAGTCATTAGGGAAATGCAAATCAAAACAACCCTGAGATTTCACCTTACACCAGTCAGAATGGCTAAGATTAAAAATTCAGGAGACAGCAGGTGTTGGAGAGGGTGTGGAGAAAGAGGAACACTCCTCCACTGCTGGTGGGGTTGCAAATTGGTACAACCACTCCGGAAATCAGTCTGGCGGTTCCTAAGAAAACTGGGCACCTCACTTCCAGAAGATCCTGCTATACCACTCCTGGGCATATACCCAGAGGATTCCCCAGCATGTAATAAGGATACATGCTCTACTATGTTCATAGCAGCCCTATTTATAATTGCCAGATGCTGGAAAGAACCCAGGTATCCCTCAACAGAAGAGTGGATGCAAAAAATGTGGTATATCTACACAATGGAGTACTATTCAGCCATTAGAAACAATGAATTCATGAAATTCTTAGGCAAATGGATGGAGCTAGAGAACATCATACTAAGTGAGGTAACCCAGACTCAAAAGGTGAATCATGGTATGCACTCACTAATAAGTGGATATTAACCTAGAAAACTGGAATACCCAAAACATAATCCACACATCAAATGAGGTACAAGAAGAAAGGAGGAGTGGCCCCTTGTTCTGGAAAGACTCAGTGAAGCAGTATTCGGCAAAACCAGAACGGGGAAGTGGGAAGGGGTGGGTGGGAGGACGGGGAGAGAAGGGGGCTTATGGGACTTTCGGAGAGTGGGGGGCTAGAAAAGGGGAAATCATTTGAAATGTAAATAAAAAATAATACTGAATAAAAAATTCAATTAAAAAAATATTACTGTAAAACTTTAAAGTTGAGTAACAGTGACAAACATTTAGAATGAAATGAACTCAGTATTATGCATTGACTGAGAAATATTACTTTTCAAACATACATTATATCTTGTTCATACTTGAGCTTAAAAATGAACAAGTATGTAAAATTAAACAATGCTCTATTGTCCTTTTCTACAACTTCTTTTTTCTCAGTTGTTCCCTGAGCTTGTGAATATTATAGTATGTCTTTAGTATGGGAGGTACTTATCTTCTTGACAGCTTGGAATAGTAATTTTAATTTATGTAATTGCTTTCACTTTTAAATGATGGGGTAGACCATAAATCCACTTACAAAGATCCGAATGATCTTTTCTCTCCAATACTATAGAGGTAGGAAGAATCATAATAGCATTCATTTCTATACACTGAACATTCTTCTGATAACAGTGAATTTCTTTAAATTACCCTTTTACTCTAGAAGTTTGTCATTTTTAAAGATTCTTCTTAAAAATTTTAAGAAATATTGTGTTTGTGCATGCATGTGTGTGCGTGTTCATACATTCATTCATGCTCACATGCACACACACACACACACACACACATGAAAGAGAAAAGATAAGTCATAGGAATCAGTTCTTTTCTCAACCTTTTTTCAACAAACTCAGACTGTCATGTTTGCCAGCAACGTCCTTGCTGTACTGAGCCACTTGACCTGGCCTAGAATTTTTCTTGATGTATGGTCAGTAAGTGAAACACAGAGCGATCACAGCCTCATAGAGGAGTGCACAGGAGCTACAAGTGGGCAAAACCCTAATCCATACTCTCGCTCGCTCGCAACAGAGACTTCAGTGAAAACTACTTAACTCTTATGTCTGGGCTCAGATTCTTTCTGAGACAAATAAAAAAGAAAAGTTATCTTTAGCATCATAACTGAAAAGCCTGAAGAATTACCATTTAATCATTTCTACTTCCTTTATAAGAGATCATATTTTGTTAATTTCATCAAGTGTAAGTTTCACAGTTCCCATCACTCAGTCAATATCCATCTTTAAGTGTAAATCACCACTTCTCCTATTGATGATGTTTCTTTCTGTCTTAATGGTAGATAGAATGATAGTATCATCTTATATTGAAGACAGAGTAAGAGCTCTTTACAATTCAGTTCAGTGAGATCTGAGGATATTTTAATTTAAAAAAGGAGCATAAAGAAGCAACAGAGGGTTGAATTTGAGTAATAGAGAACATGTCAATTACTCAGACAGTGTGTATGGGAAACAAGAGGCAGTATCTAAATATTGAATGGGGTTGAATGAGCTACAATGACAAGTGTCACTTAGACCTCCAGTATACAAACACATTTGACTTGTGGCACTTTTACTTTGTAATTGTCCAGTGACCCAAAGGAAAACCAGTATGAAAGTAGAACTCAGTGAGCCCCTAGAAAATAGGGGTTGGTATCACAGTCACAGAATACACTTAAGTCATTATAGCCATATTTTATGGTTTGAGGGAGTTGTTGGTTGGTTAGTTGGCTTTCATTTTGGCTTAATTCTTTTTTGCCAAGGCTCGGTACAACAGTAATTTGTTCTGTTATCTCTGAGGTTATGTCTTGGTGCCCTCTAGAGGACACTGAGATTCCTGCAGTAAGAAAGCAGTTTCCACATACTACAGACTGAAAATGGGATCATTCTTGAAAAAGTGGTATTTTTAATCCTTAGTTTGAAATATGCAGTATTATTTTTAATCATACTTACTAGTAACTGAACTCTTAGCCAGGAGTGGTGGTGCACACATTTAATCCCAGCACTTGTGAAGCAGAGGCAAACATATCTCAGTTCATAACTCTAAACCCCAGGGAGTTTAGAGTAATGCTTCTCAACATGTGGGTGGTTCAGCCATCAAACCTTTCACAGGGGTTGCCTAAAACCATCAGAAAACGTGGATATTTACACTATGATTCATAACAGTAGCAAAGTTACAGTTATAAAGTAGCAATGCAAATGATTTTCTGGTTGGAGGTCATCATAACATGAGGAACTGTAGTAAGAGTCGCAGCATTAGGGAGGTGGAGAACTACTGCCGCAGAGAGTTCCAGCCTGCCAGAGCTACCAAGTGAGACTCTCTTTAAAAAAGGGAAAAAAGTAATTATATCTTTTGTTCATAACATAGTTTGATTTTTCAATTTCTGCTCTATCCCAATCTTTTTTCTGTGCTCTAGAAAATAAATTGGGATGACTTAGCTGCCAAAAAAGTGCCCGCACCATTCAAACCAGTGATCCGGGATGAGTTAGACGTGAGTAACTTTGCTGAAGAGTTCACCGAGATGGATCCCACCTACTCTCCGGCAGCTCTGCCGCAGAGCTCCGAGCGACTCTTTCAGGTAAAGCTACAGCGTGCCACACATGCTTTGGAAGAAAGCCAGCTTTCCTAGTGAGGTGGTTTGTTGGCATAAAATCGGAATTCTATAATCTCTTCAGAATTAAATTTAGATATGTTGAGGTACAACCTTTAAGTTTGCAGTTTACTAAATAGTAGACTTTTAATGTATATGTTTTAAGTTTTTGTTGTTTTGTTTTCTGGGGAATTGGGTGTTTTTGGTTTGGGGTTTTTGTTTTGTTTTGGTTTTTTGTCTTGTTTTGCGACAGAAGTTGGAGTTTCAGGATTTGGATTGTTTTAGAGGAGTATTTTGTTTGTTCATCTGAGACAGGGTCATGCTGTGTAACCTGGAGGTTCTGGAGCTCACTATGTAGAACAGAACTTCTGCTCCTCCATAGCTCTGATCAAAGGTGTGCATTAGAACACCCAACCTGTGTTTGCTTTTTATGAGGAAGTCATTTTATACTTGAAAATTCATTTCTGTTGAGGTTCATATGAAAATTACAATGCTATTTTATTTTTTACTCCATTCTTTAAACTATTCTGTGTTACCTAGACCTTTATCTTCAATGAATAATAAATTATAGATGCTCTCTAATTCTTAAAGTCTTGAACTGAGGGGCCAGAGATATAGAGTGCTCGCCTAGCCTGCAGGAAACTCTGGCTTTAATTTCTAGCACTACATAAAATTGGGTGTAGTGGCACTCACCTGTAATCCCAGTGTTCCAGAGGGTAAGAAGTTCAAGGTCACCCTCAGCTGCACACTGAATTAAGGCCAGTGAAACCAGTCTCTCATATATATACATATATATACATATACATATACATATATACATATATATGTATATGTACATGTACATATACATATATATATATATACATACATACATACATACCCCCAGAGCTCCCAGGGACTAAGCCATCGACTAAAGAGCACACTTGGAAGGACCCATGGCCCCAGATGCATATGTAGCAGAGGATGGCCTTGTTGGACATCAAAGAAAGGAGAGGCCCTTGGTCCTGAGAAGGCTCAGTGCCCCAGTGTAGGAGAATGCCAGGAAAGGGAAGCGGGAGTGGGTGGGTTGGTGAGCAGGGGGAGGGGGGATAGGATAGGGGGTTTTCCGAGGGGAAACGAGTAAAGGGATGGCATTTGAAATGTAAATAAAGAAAATATCTAATAAAAAAAACGGAGGAAGGGAGTCAGACAGATTTATTTTTAAAGACTTTGGCTTTAAAGTCCATGATTTTCCTGCAATAATGGTCTATAATCTGGAACCATTAGCTAAAATAAGCCCTTCCACCCCAAGTTGGTTTTGCCAAAGTATTGTCTAAAGATTAATTTTTATAGTTTTGTGCATGCATGTATGTATGTATGTATGTATGTATGTATGTATGTATGTATGTATGTATTCGATTCCTTGGAGCTGAAGTTACAAGTTGTAAGCTGTCTGATGTGGGTTATGGGAACTGAAAGAGTAGTGTGCACTTTGAATCACTGAGCCATCTCTTCACTGCCTGTAAGAGTGTTGGATTGTTTTTGTCAGTATTTTATCACAACAATATGTGTAGATATATGTGTGTGAGAAATGTTATATAAAACACGTTGTTTTGTAGCGTAACTTTACAAAAATTAAATTTTTGTAAATTTTTTTTAGGAAAGGTTCTTTTTCAGATGCAAGATACTCTGCCTCTTGAAGTGTGTCATAGCTGCACTTGTCTTTGCACTGAAAGTGCCTGTGGTGTGGTTGGCTCTGGCTATCCAGAGTTCACCTCTTGCCTGACCTAGGACACTGGAGAACATGGGCAGCCTTCTGTGTAGGTGTTTGTTGGTAAACTAGTAACTGTCCTAGCTTGCACAGAGTAACCATGTGTCAGTTGTCACTCTGGCTTACCACATCATCCTTCCACTGCGCTTGTTATTTTCCAGACCTCAATTTTAAGCTTCCTTATTCTGAAAACAGAATACAAATTCAATAATTGCTAAATTAAAGATGAACTTTTATGAAATTTGTTATTTTTCTAGTTTTAAACAGTTCTTAGGCCACTTTATTTGATGTGTTGACTGTATCTTTTCTGAGGTCAGTTGAGTTTACAGGCTTGTATCAGATTTGGGAATAGAATAGGGAGGAAGTCTTTCTGCCTTTATTTTTGAGTTGGCCTAGTTCTGCCAGAAGATGGCATTATCTCCTTCTGAAAAGCATTTGCTATTGAGTTGATGCTGAATTTTGAGTGCATATAAATTATCTTCATCTGAACATTTTTTTTATGAAAAAAAATGATCACCATCTAGACTGTGCCTTGCGGTGAGACTGCAGATCTTTGTTCTTTAGCATCTCTTCTCTTTTTAGGGCTATTCCTTCGTTGCTCCTTCTATTCTCTTCAAGCGTAACGCAGCTGTCATAGATCCTCTTCAGTTCCATATGGGAGTTGACCGTCCTGGAGTGACAAACGTTGCCAGGAGTGCAATGATGAAGGTACATAGGTCTGGCAGCTCAGGCGTGGAGCTGTGGTTTGTGTGACTGTCTCTAAACACCACCTGATGTCTTAATTTACAAGATTACTCAACTAAAAGGCAATTTTATAAAATGAGTAAATAGTGGTGTTTTCCATAGAAGATGGTCAATATCAATGTGTATGAGCTCCTTTTACCATGATAAGGGATGGTATATTTTGGACAAATGTATAGATGAAAATATAAAGATACTAAATGAGTTTTAATGATTCAATATATTGCATTCAAATTTGTTAATCATTTCACATTAAATTACAGCTTTACATATGCCCTGTGTATTACTACCAACCTTTTATTAAATTACATGATGTTGATCTTTTATCAGGACTCACCGTTTTATCAACACTATGACCTAGATCTGAAGGACAAACCTTTGGGAGAAGGAAGTTTCTCAATTTGTCGAAAGTGTGTACACAAAAAAACTAACCAAGCATTTGCTGTCAAAATAATCAGTAAAAGGTATGGCCAGTCCTAGCAGTCTTTGTTGGGGCTTTATACTACTTAGGGAGTTCTGGAGATTGTGGAGAAGGAAAGCAATTGTTTCCTTTGCCAGGCTTTTTACACATAGGCTTATATGTGCCTTATCAGCTGATGTCTGATGTATCTGGTACTAATGTGTTCTGTAAAGTAATCAGTTTTGGACAAATCAGAATCTGTTGTCTTATATGAAAACTATCTTGTGATAATGATATTTAATCAGATTTGTTTGGTGACTTCTATTTGTTGAATATTTGAAGTCAAAAGTATTTAGCAAGCTTCCTGATGGCTTTGAAAACAGAGCCAGCTAGTTACTCTGGTAACAGGTTATTACCATTGCTAAACTGTCAGCAGGAAGCGCATCCATTTCTTCATATGACTAGCTCTCTTCTGATTCAGAGGGAATAATTTTCTTTTTAAAAAAGTTTTACTTTCCTGGTGGGTGGCACGATTATTACTTTTGTGGATATGTCATTTTGAGACTTTGACACAGGTATTCTGAATACACTGTAAATAAAAACAATCAGGGAGGAGGCACTGATGTAAAACTGCTGGAAAACTATTTGATCTTGCAGGATGGAAGCCAATACTCAGAAAGAAATAACAGCTCTGAAACTCTGCGAAGGACACCCCAATATTGTGAAGCTACATGAAGTTTTTCATGATCAGGTATTTCGTGGACTCCTCTGTCCGGTTCAACTTCTCACCAGTTTTAGTGGTGCTGCTGAGTGAAACTCAGGCACGTGTACTGTCATCCAGCCTCTGGGAAGGGGAGAGAGAGAGTAGTGCACACACTCACCTCTACATCAGTTCATCCTTTACTTCAGCCATCTTGGCATGGGTGAATGCCAGAGGGGCAAGTGCCTCTGTCGGATTGAAGTGTGCCTGTTGTGAGTGCGGCTGCCATCCACCTCACTTAATTCTGTGTGGTCAGTGCTTAGTGCCTTTAAGCCTTCAACATTCTTTACATTTCTAGCATCAAACAGACTGACTCTTAAGTCCACTTGCTGCAAGTTAAAGGACAAATGGGAAGCAGAAAGACAAAGATGCTCCCTGTCACCCTGTTCCAGGTGGCAGCATCTGCTCAGCCCCAGGACAGGCTGTCCTATGCTCTCTTCTTAGCTCTGCTTTTCAACAGAAGTCACACAGAAGCCTGTCACTTGGACATGGGGGAAGGATCGCTGTGGCTGGTCCATAGCACCTCTCAGCTCCCTCCATTTCCACCTCCTATGCCTGACACTGGACAGGTATCACAGCGTCCTCAGGACCTTAGCTTGTTACCCTTCTATGCCTATTAAGGCACAAATACCAAAACAAGTTCTGAACATGTCTTTTTTTTTTTAATTTTAACAACAAAGGACCTGAGATTCCCAAAGGTCTTAAGACTTGTACCAGGATCAGTGGCAATCTAGAAAAGAGAACCTCTTCTAAGCACACAGTATTCTGTTGCTATGACACTCTTGACTAGAGTAACTTTTGGGACTCATTTCTAAGTACCACGGCTAAGAGTTACTCATCATGGTGCTATCAGGTGGCAGCAGGGACACATCATAATTATAATTTTTGCCTCCATTTATGCAGTATGTGGTTCAGGCACTATACTGTAAACTCTTAATCCTTGCCTTAACACTGTTAAGTCAGAAAACGACTCATAGAAGTTCAGTTTGTTAATGGTAAGGCTGGTATCTTAAACCCTACCATCCCAGCTTCAGAACCCAACAAGCTTTTAACTACTTTGCTCTGCTATGTTAGAAGAGGCAGGTATACAACCTGGTCATTATGTCAGGTAACAGACATCTAACATTGGTATCATCTCCTCCATCCTCTGAAGCTAGAACTCGTAAGGATGCTGTCCTGGCCCTCCATTGCCTTCTACCTATTGGCCTCCTCAGGTCTCATGGGAGCAGTGAATACCCCGTCCATTTGAGGGGATTAAGGACAGTGTCCTATGGATGCAAACACAGAGAAAACTCACCTATCAATCAAGAAACTGATGGATGATCTCAGATACCCCCACCTGTAGTTTTGCAGCTGTGACCCTCACTGTATCTCAGCCCAAACATTGGATCTTGGAACTTCTGACTAATGTCATATCTTAAGAATTCTATACTGAGTTTTAAAACATGTTGAAAGCTTATTTTTGGCAATTATTAAATTTAAGAGTCACTGCAATAGGACTTTTCTTATGATCTGATGCCATATGTAGTAATATAAATATAATAGTGATTCTGCTATACAAGATGATCCTCATATCTATCCAGTCCTATTTCCAAGCAGTGGTGATGGTGATCAAGGGTGGCTCTTCAGCCTTTGGCTGTACAGTAGTGCAACTCATTTGTGTGCTGTGATCTTTTTACATCTTCTGTATGTTCCTAAATGCTGCTGTAACAAATTACCACAAACTTAGTATGTTTACTATTAAAACAATGAATGGAGATAACAAGTCTGCAGTCAAGGAGTGGACAGAGCTGGCTCCCCCTGGAGACCCTAAGGACAACCTGTATACTGACTTAGCTTCTGGAGACCACTCATTTTCTTTAGCTTGCTACCCCTCTATGCAGTACTCTAATTTCATACCTTAGATACTGGTCAATAATTCAGGTAAGCAGCCCATCTCAAGAATATTAATGATGGGGCTAGCAAGATGGTTCATTGGTAGCAAGATGGTTCAGTGGTTAGGAGCTCTAGGTTCAATCACCAGTACCCATGAGGCACCTTACAATCATCTATAACTATAGTCCCATTGGATCCAATGCCCTCTTCTGGTGTGTAGACACATATGCATACATACTTCTTTCCATACATACATAACACATACATACATACATACGTACGTACATACATATGTACATACATACTTATGTACATTCATATTTTCAAAAACAGAATTTTAATCAGGGGCTGAGTGTGGTAGTACATAATCCCAGAACACAGGAGGTAGAGACAGGCAGATCTCTTAAATTCAAGCTTTGGCTGGTCTACATAATGAGGTTCCATCTCAAAAAAAACCAAAACAAAAACAATAGAAAAACCTTAATTGCAATTACAAATTCCCCTTTGCCGTCTCTCTGGAGGCCATCATTCAGTTCCACCCATAGACTTTCTTATCCCCTACAGTTTATTACTAAGGGTCCTAGAGCTTATAAAGGTGTCTCAGTTGGGTTTTATTGCTATGAAGAGACACCATGACCAAAGCAACTCTTACACAGGTAAACATTGGTTGGGACCAGCTTACAGTTTCAGAGCTTTAGTCCTTATCATCATGGTGGCAAGTACTTGATGCTTGAGGAGCCAGTATGCATCTGGATCCAAAGGCAGCCAGGAGACTGTTCTGCAAACAGACAGGAGGAAGGTCTTTTCCACAAGAAACATACAGTGAGTTACAGATATTTGCAGGAAATATCCTCAGGAATCCTGTAATTAGTCATTGGGCCCTGACATTATCAAATGCTGCCCTTCCTTCAAGGGGAACTACCCAGTAGCTGGGTGGCAGAAGCTGCACATAGAATCAGTTAGCATTATTTACTGTAGATTTTGTCATCTTGGCTCTCAATAAAGTGAAAATGTAAAAGCTCAAGAGAAGATTAAAATAGAGTTCAACAGAAATAAAATGAAGTAAAGGAAAAGACTGAAAAGATTTTGCTGAAATACTTGAAACTTTTTCGTTGCTAAAATAGAATTCTAAAAAGCTACATTATTCTTTAACTCTTTCAATACAAGGATTGTTATAGGTTGTTTAAGCAAGGAGTTATTTAAAATTACTGAACAATAAATAACCTGTAGAATAGCCCTTGTCTTTTCGGTAAGGCCCCATTATCACTCTTCCTTTGCATCTTTCTAGCTTCACACATTTCTTGTGATGGAGCTTCTGAATGGCGGAGAGCTGTTCGAACGTATCAAGAGAAAGAAGCACTTCAGTGAGACCGAGGCCAGCTACATCATGCGGAAGCTTGTGTCGGCCGTGAGCCACATGCACGACGTTGGAGTGGTGCACAGAGATCTGAAGCCTGAGGTGGGACACTGTGGCCTCGGACGGCGCAGCCCGCTCTATTAGCTAGCCTTAGCATAGCTGTCGGGCTTTAGGAGCCTTGCTTTTTCTCTTGGGCCAGTAAGTAAATACTGGAAGATGTTTCTTAGGGCGTTTCTCTTTCTCTTCTCTTTTCTGTGTCAGTCTAAAATAAATTTGTTCTTTTTTTCCCCTCTTGCCAGCTGATCATCTTGAGGTTATATTTGTAAGTGTGAGAGCCTTTTATGGGAAAAACGCTTCATGCAACAGTTGTATACTAAAAATAGCGATGGAAAATTTTGTAGCAAAAAATAATAGCACTGCGATATGTATTCCATCTTGGGGAGTTTGTTCGTTTGATGGTGTATTTTGAAACCTTAATTCTCACATTTTTAAATCAAATTGATAGCTCCTCCTAAGCTGTAATGTATATAATTCTGTTCTGCATAGTTACACATGAGGCTGTGTCTTGGTTTAATAAGCTGTCCTCTTTATATGTGCTTCAGTATGCTCACGACTGTTATATTTATAGACCTGGAGAGCAGTGCAGAGCAACAGCTTTTTATATTTCCTTAAGAAGGTTAATTAAGAAGGTTTTAACTCAGAATAATCCATTTTTAGTATCAAAAATATGAAGATTCCTCCCTTTTTAAAAATAAGTAATAACAAGCTTGGAAAACAAAAAAGACTTTTAAAAAATACAATCATCCTTTATCATATGAGAAATTATATATATTTCTGGTCTAAAATAGGATATTATTTTTAGTTTCTGTGTGATCATAATATATTTTCAAGTCTATAAAATATTAATGGGTTTGATGTTTCTTTTTTATTAAACCAAAAAAGAATATTTCTGTAAAAGCACTTTTTTATCTTGTGCTTAAATTATTTAAAAATGTTTTAAAAGATGGGCAAGTAGTGGCACATACCTTTATCCCAGCCCTTGGGTGGCAGAGGCAGTGAGATCTATGAGTTCGAGGCCAGGCTAGTTTACAGAGTGAGTTCCAGGACAGCCAGGGCCACACCAAAAAAAAAATCATCTCAAAAAAGATTGATATTTTAAAAATGGAAATATATGTATTCAAATATAGTTATCCCTCTGTATCTGTGGAGGATTGGTCCCTAAGCTCCCTACAGATGTCAAATCTCTTACATGAAACTGAATATTATTTTCATATAACTTACATGATCTTTTTGTATACTTTAAATCCTCTCTCTAGGTTATTTATGATATCTATTTTGATGTAAATGATATATAAAGATGTATATTTTAGGGAATAATCACAGAAACTTATTTGCATATTCTGTATAGTATCTGAAGGGGGTTTTTTGTTGTTTTTTGTTTTGGGGGTAGGTTATTTTGGTTTGTTGTTGTTTTAGTGGGGTTTTTTTTTTTTTGGTTGTTGTTGTTGTTGTTGTTTTAAGTTTACAGTTGTGATCCTCAGGGATATATAAGGCTGATGACGATTTATTCCTTTAGAGGTTTTAAATTTCTGAGTACTTTATATTATTGTTCTTCGCATTGCTAGTAATTGATCAGAAGTGGCTTGTGTCTTAGGAAGTGGCAGCTATGCCAGCTCCCCTCTGCTTCCTTCATCCCAGTTCTCACTCTCCTACGTAACGCCCACTGAAAACATGGTGCTCTGCGCTCTGAGATGAGCTGTCTAGTTTAAATGTGAAAGCACACCACTTAAATGTTTGCTTGATAGACAAGGAATAGGCATGTAGCTTTTTAATGGAAAAGATCTGTCCCATGACTGTATGAAACTCATTCTCACATGTTTCATTCTTTGATAACTGGCCATCTGTCATCTCCACGAGTCTCGAATGAGGCACGTGTCCTCGGCAGCAGAATTTAAATCTGTCTTCTTACTTTCCTGACCAAAAAGATGCTTCTGTAGCTTGAAGTGAAGCAGAATTGTTGGATTACACTATATATTCTACCATCGTCTTATTCTTAAACTAGGTTTTAGGAAAGTAAAAATGTACCTTTGAACTAACACTTTCCTAATCTTAGCTCTCACTCTGACTTTTAAATGTCAGAGTATATTATTTCCAAGCTAAGAGGTGAATCCCTCTCCTAGGCAGCATTTTAGTTGTGACTGTTTAGATAGATTGAAGCCGTTCTTTCTCTGCATAGATATAAGTCTAAGCTCTAGGTGAGAACCAGACAGATTTAGAAGCTGGCTAACATTCTTAGAGGGCTGCTGGGTAGTCTTCATATTGATCCTCTTAAAGGATTAAGAAAGTTCTGGATGTGATAGTATTTTCAGCAGAAACTGAGATGAGGATAGAAGTGGATGGACCGGTTCTGTCCCCTCCTGGCCATGCACACACCTATGTCGAACTGTCCTGACACTTCCCTTGCTACCCTGGGGCAAGAGGTAGGAAGTAAGCAGTATGTTCTGGTTTACGTGTTCTGTAAGAGAAGGGTTAAAGTCCTCAGTGTAAAGGAAATGCGCCACTCCCTCACTTCCTCCAAGATGACCAAGGAATTCCTTCATTAGTCTTAGTGGAACAAACCCATTCTTTTCAGAGCCTTGACAGGCCCTGTGGAGATGGAGCTGAATGTGCTTCTGGTAAGATATGTAGCACACCTCCTGGCACTGCAGAGAACCTCCAGTATAATTGCTGAAGGACAGATTTGTCCCAAGAAAACACCCATGATCGGTGACTTCAGTCATCAAAAATCGAGGTCTGAGCATTGTGGAATAGAACACTGATTAAGAAAACTATTCAATTTTCTCTTTCTTTGTTTTTTCTCCCCCTTCATCATCTCTCTTTTTTTACATTGTTTTTTCTGTTTTAGAATTTCATAACTGAGTACTGTATTTATATCAGTTCCACTTACCTTCTCTCCTCGCCAGCTACCCTGCCCCCACTCCTGCTGCCTGCTTGAGACTAGATGATCTATCAGGGAGCTTGTCCCTGGAGAAAACTGATTTGCCTTTCTGGGCAGCTAGTAATTGCCTGTAGCCATTCAGCTAAGGCTGGTAGGGCTTTGTAAGATTTCTCTCATCTTTATTGGAATATCAACTGATGGTTGATACCAGCAACCACTTGCTGGTCTTATGTAGGCAACCAAATTGTTACAGTTGCATGTGTACAGCTCCCTGTCATACATAGAAAATAGCTAAAACTATTCTCAACAGTAAAAGAACTTCTCGGGGTATTAGTATCCCAGACCTCAAGCAATACTACAGAGCAATAATGTTAAAAACTGCATGGTATTGGTACAGGGACAGGCAAGTGGACCAATGGAATAGAATTGAAGACCCAGAAATGAATCCACACACCTATGGTCACTTGATCTTCGACAAAGGGGCTGAAAACATCCAGTGGAAAAAAGGTAGCCTTTTCAACAAATGGTGCTGGTTCAACTGGAGGTCAGCATGCAGGAGAATGCGAATTGATCCATTCTTATCTCTTTGTACTAAGCTCAACTCCAAGTGGATCAAGGACCTCCACATAAAACCAGACACACTGAAACTAATAGAAAAGAAACTGGGGAAAACCCTTGAGGACATAGGCACAGGGGAAAAGTTCCTGAACAGAACACCAATAGCTTATGCTCTAAGATCAAGAATTGACAAATGGGATCTCATAAAATTACAAAGTTTCTGTAAGGCAAAGGACACCGTCAAAAGGACAAAACGGCAACCAACAAATTGGGAAAAGATCTTCACCAACCCTACATCCGATAGAGGGCTAATATCCAATATATACAAAGAACTCAAGAAGTTAGACCCCATGGAACCAAATAACCCTATTAAAAAATGGGGTACAGACCTAAACAAAGAATTTTCGCCTGTAGAAATTCTGATGGCCGAGAAGCACCTTAAGAAATGTTCAACATCATTAGTCATTAGGGAAATGCAAATCAAAACAACCCTGAGATTTCACCTCACACCAGTCAGAATGGCTAAGGTTAAAAACTCAGGAGACAGCAGGTGTTGGTAAGGATGTGGAGAAAGAGGAACACTCCTCCACTGCTGGTGGGGCTGTAAGATGGTACAACCACTCTGGAAATCAGTCTGGCGGTTCCTAAGAAAACTGGGCATGACACTTCCGGAGGACCCTGCTATACCTCTCCTGGGCATATACCCAGAGGATTCCCCAGCATGCAGTAAGGACACATGCTCCACTATGTTTGTAGCAGCCTTATTTATATATAGCCAGAAGCTGGAAAGAACCCAGATATCCCTCAGTGGAGGAATGGATGCAGAAAATGTGGTATATATACACAATGGAGTACTATTCAGCAATTAAAAACAATGAATTCATGAATTTTTTAGGCAAATGGATGGAACTGGAAAATATCCTAAGTGAGGTAACGCAATCATAAAAGAATACACATGGAATGCAATCATTGATAAGTGGATATTAATTAGCCCTGAAGCTCTGAATATTGAAGATACAATTAGCATATCAAATGATTCCCATGAAGAAGGAAGAAGAGGGCCCTAATCCTGGAAAGGCTTGATCCAGTATTGTAGGGGAGTACCAGGACAGAGAAGAGGGAGGGGGAAAGACAGGAGAATGGATGGAGAGAAGAGGACTTATGGAACATATTGGGGGAGGGGCTGGGAAAGGGGAAGGCTTTTAGAATGTAAACAAAGAATATAGAAAATAAAAACAATTAAAAAAATGTTCTCGAAATGTAAATAAATTATATCGAATAAAAAAAAAATGTTCTCACTGCAAATATCCTGGTCCTCTGGCTCTTAAAAATCATCCCACTCCTTTCTGGGATGTTTTCCTGGCCCTGAAATGTAGGAGTTGTGTTGTGGAACTACCCACTGAAGATGAGTACTCCATGCTTTGATGTTCTCTGTATTTTAACCAGTTGTAGATTTTTGGGATGGTCTCTTGACTGCTATAAAACGAAGCTTCTTACCTGAGCATGGTGGCACACACGTTGAATTCCACCATTCAGGAGGCAGAAACTCTGAGTTTGAGACCAGCCTGGTCTACATAATGAGTTTGGAGTCAGCAAAGGTTGCACCTTAGTGAGATAACAGAAAGTGTGTGTGTGTGTGTGTGTGTGTGTGTGTGTGTGTGTGTGTGTGTGTGTGTGTGTGTGTAAGAGAGAGAGAGAGAGAGACTTCTTTAATGAGAAGTGAGAGCTATACTTATCTGAGAATATAAGGAATAACAATCTAACAATACAATTAAGAACACATAGGTTTAGGAATGTGTCATTAGCAGATTCTCCTCTAGAGTCCTTGACCAGTCATAGTAGTTAACTAGATTTACAGTATCAACCATGAGTTCCCTCCGATTTGGTTGACCTTAAGTCTAATTAGTTGGCCTTTGGTTATCTCCAAATGCTCCTGTTACACCTTTGGGTCATCCCGTCCCCCCACCCCCACCCCTACTGGTCATTGTTGAGATTCACAGACCTACACATGGGTAGAACTGCTGATTACTTTTCTCCCTTGGCAGTTTTAATAGTAGT
The DNA here is from genome assembly GCF_947179515.1 of Apodemus sylvaticus. NCBI lineage: Eukaryota > Metazoa > Chordata > Mammalia > Rodentia > Muridae > Apodemus > Apodemus sylvaticus. Next base: position 21,972,620 of record NC_067477.1, read on the forward strand.
TTTGAATACCATGAGAATGTTTCCCTAGGAGGAGGCTTCAGGATCAGCTTCAGCCTGATTCCTCAGTCTTAGGTTCTAAGGGCAATGGCAGCAGCCTATGTTTTGGAAGTCTTTTGAGCTCCTGTGACCAATAGCTGTAAGGAAGGTTTCCCATGCTTGGCACTGGGGTTCTGTCAGTCTGTGGCTCCTAGGGAAGATCAGTATTACCCCGAGTAGTATAATTTCATTTAAGTTTTATACACACACACATATATGTATATTGTTTTGTTGTTTTTTTTTTTTCAAAACAGGGTCTTTCTGTGTAGCCCTGGCTGTCCTGAAACTCACTCTGTGTACCAGGTTGGCTTCAAGCTCAGCAATCCATCTGCTTCTGCCTCCCTAGTGCATGTGTCACCACTGACCCAGAAAATCTCAGGTCTGGTGTGTGTGTACTTATTGGTGTTTTGTCTGCATATATTATCTGTGTGATGATGTCAAATCCCCTGGAATTGGAGTTACAGACAGTTGTAAGCTATCATATGGGTGCTGGGAATTGAACCTGGGTCCTCTGGAAGAGCAGCCAATGCTTAGCAATCTCTCCAGCCTCTGTATAGATTTTCTAAAAGTCATTATCGTTCCTTGTCTTTCTCTCCCTCTCTCTCTGTATTACTCTTTTCCCCTCCTCAGATTAATTACTTTCCTATCTGTCTTTCTTATTTCTTCCTTCATAATACCTGTGTCCTACTGTCCTCTTCTGGAGCTACTCCAAACCCCATGCCAGGGCCCCATTTTGCTTCCTACTTTCTGCAGTTACTCGCATCTGAAGATCTGGAGACCTCAGATGAGAGAGAAGATGTGGCTTGTCTCTCTGGATGTATAGTACCTCAATATGGTTTCCATTTCTGTCCATTTACACATTTTTATGATTTCATTTTTCTTTACAGTTAAATAGTTTTGTAGAGTGCATGTGTGTATGTATAAATTTTACACACACACACACATCACATCACATCACATTTTCATTATCCATTCATCAGCTGAAGGACATTAAGGCTATTTCCACTTCCTGTCTATTGTGAATACGGTGGCAATGGTCACAGCTGAGCAAGTATCTGTGGAGTGGGACGGAAAGGCTTTTTATTTTCTCCTTTAAGTAAAAAGTTTAGTTTAAGTGTGTCAAAGCCCAGGATAGCTGTGAATGTGGCCCAAGCCAAAACAGATTCCCTTGATATATTATTAGATATTTTCCTGTGTGTTTGCTATTGCTGCTTATTTTGGTGTATTTTTTTGTTCACTTTTATTGAAAATAGAAGTTTTCACACAGTATATTCTGATTATAGTTTTTCCTCCCCCATTTCCTTCCAGATCCTCCTCATCTCCCCATCCATATCCTTTCTCTCATTAAAAAAAAAAGCAGGCATCTAAATAAAAATATAAAGTAAGATAAAGTAAAAACAGACAAATTGGACTAGGTCAGACTAAACAAACAGAAGAAAAAGATCCAGAGAAAAAGCACAAAAAGCCTACAGACCAGAGTTAACCTGATTTGTCCATTCTTGAGCACGAGCTTTCTAAACTCGGCATTGTGCTGCCAAAGGGTTGCACAGGCCTGGAGGTTTTCTTCTTTGTATCAATGAAACATGAAATGTTCTTTATTATTTCAGTTAAATTAGGAAGAAAGTAAATTATTGTCCAGAACTGGAATCATTTAATCACAGTAAGAGTTTAACACTGACTTCAGACAAAATAACCAGATTCACTTTACTCATCAGACACACTGACTTACGGTATCTGTATCAATACAGTTAGCATTCTCTAAGCACATCCGGAACCAAAGTATTTGCTCAGCTGTAGCACTTGGCCCCTGAGTGAATGAATGGTTGAAAACAGTGCTTTCAGAGCAGTGGAAGCAGATCTCCGAATATCCAAATATTGCCTGTTTTAGCAAAACTACTTCTGAATATAATGCAGATCACTGTGATTTCATTAATAGACTGCAGTAGATACGTATATTTATTTTATTTGTGTGGTTTTGTGTTTGTGTTGAGAATGGGATTTGGACTCAAGTACGTACGCTTGCACAGCAGCATCTACTGTACACTGAGCCACTCTCTGGCCCCTCGATTATTATTTCACTCAACAGTCCCTTCAGAGACGCTGTGATCATGATTCCACCATAAGGTGAATATCACAAGAAAGCAGATTGGGAATTTTTTACTTCATGGTGCACATAAAGTTAAATTTATGCTATTCTATATTGAGTATGCCTTTTAAACGATGTACAGACCTTAATTTAAATTTTTGTTATTATTATTGAACAATTCTAGCGATCATTTGAGCTTTCAATAAGTCCAGATTATTTTGCTTGAGGATGCTCTGTTACTGTAGTAGTTGACTCTGCCTTTCATGAAAGATTTCACTGTATAGCATGTTTACCTGTGGTAGAACTTCTTTCAGAATTGGAAGCCATGTTTTCAAACCCTCCCACTGCTTTATCAGCTGAGTTTATGTGAGATTCTAAATCCTGTGCTGTCATTTCAACAATGTTTACTGCATCTTTACTACAGCAGACACCAACTCAAGAACTAGGTTCTTGTTCACCTCCTCATGCTCTGAGGCTTTATTTACTGAGTTTGCAGCAACTGAGTCACATCTGCAGTCTCTGTTTCTGTGATAGTTTCTTTGCTGTTTCTACCACATCTGCTCTTTTTTTTCTTTGAAGATTTGAACCTCTCCAGACCATCCATGAGGATTGCAATCAACTTCTTCCAAACCTTGTTAGTTAACATTTTTATCTTTGAAATCACAAGTGTCCTTAATGTTATCTGACACTGTGTATCTTTTTCAGAAGGCTTTCAGTTTATTTTGCTCTGATCCATCAGAAAAATTATGACCTATAATAGCTGTAACCTTAAGCGTACACTTGTTGGTCCACTTAAGCACCCTGAGAATTTCAATTCTCAAAACACCCTGTCCTTTGCATCCCTGAAACCAGCCATTGCTCAGTTCACTCTCCAGTTGTGATCACAGTGAACTCGCTGCCTTCTGGAAAACTTGCTGCAGATTCCACATCAGCATCTGCTTCAGCTTGCATGACTTGTTATGGGAAGAACTTTTCTCCTACAGGCCTTAGGAGCCAACTCTGCTAAATAGCTTTAAACTTTTCTTCAACAGCTGGCCTACCTCTTTGTCTTTGCAGAATTTAAGAGTTACGACCTTGCTTCTAGGTTAGCTAAGGGAATGTCATAGCTGGTTTGATCCATCTGATTTTCTCCACATGAACAAGATGGCCTTTTTGCTTTTTATCATTTCTGTATTCACTGGAGTTATACTTCTGATTTCCTTCAGTACCTTTGACTGTGCTTTCGTACCTTAGCTAAGCTAGATGCCTTTCTTTTGGCCTCTGCTCTCTGTCCTCTCTACCTGCCCTCCTCACTGAACTTCAGCACTTCTTCTAAAGTTAGGGATATTATAGATTACTTCTGCTACTTTGTGGGTTCTTCTTTCTTCCACCCTTTTCCACCCTTTCAACCTCCTAACACTAGATAAGAGAGAAAAGAAGATAGAGAGGAAAGGGGGGGGAATCCATTAATAAAGTCAGGGATCATAAAGAGGGTGACAATTAGACTGTTTCCTGCTGATTAGGGCCATCGAGTTCCTTGGGGCAACTTTGATCTTCACAGTCAGGATACCTAATTTCTTCTTGTTGTTTCTTATTTTTACACAACTACTAAACAAATCACAACCAACTAACAATCCATGACCACCTCCTGGGGCCCTATCCATTATGAACCCTCTAAGAAGTCCCCAGAATTCCAAACATCACACAGTAGAAGAAACTGCCTGCAGCTGGCAAAATCACATCCCTCCTAGAGCCTGAGGCAAATCACAGTCAGCTGCTATGGACTATCTGAAGCAGCCCCAGATCCCACACCTGGGATTAAAACAAAAACATTCTTATCTGTGGGTTTTATTTATTTATTTACTGTCCAGATTTTATTTCCCCTGACCCCGGAGCACCCCCTGACTGTTTCACATCCCATACCTCCTCCCCACCCCCATGTCTCCACAAGGATGTCCCCACCAGCCACCCAACCAGACCTCTAAACTCCCTGGGGCCTCCAGTCTCTTGAGAGTTAGGTGCATCTTCTTTGACTAAACCCAGACCCAGCAGTCCTCTGCTGCATATGTGTTGGGGCAGGGGAGGCTCACATCAGCTGGTATATGCTGCCTGGTTGGTGGTCCAGGTTAATTGAGACTGCTGAGCCTCCTATAGGGCCGCCCTCCTCCTCAACTTCCAGCCTTTCCCTAATTCAACCACAGGGGTCTGCAGCTTCTGTCCATTGGTTGTGTATAAATATCTGCCTCTGTCTCTTTCAGCTACTTGTTGGGTCTTCTAGAGGACAGTCATGATAGACCCATATTTGTGAGTGCTCCATAGCCTCAGTAATAGTGTCAGGCCTTGGGACCTCCCCTTCAGCTGGATCCCACTTTGGGCCTGTCACTGGACCTTCTTTTCCTCAGGCTCCTCTCCATTTCTATCCCTGCAGTTCTCTCAAACAGGAACAGTTATGGGTCAGAGTTGTGACTGTGGGGATGGTAACCTCCTCCCTCACTTGATGCCTCTCTTCCTGCTGGAGGTGGGCTCTATAAGTTCCTCTCCCTACTGTCAGACATTTCATCTAAAGTCCCGCCCTTTGAGTCCTGAGAGCCTCTCACCTCCCAGGTCTCTGGTGCATTTTGGAGGGTCCCCCCAACCTCCTACCTCCCCAGGTTGCCTGTTTGAATTTTTTTGCTGGCCCTCAGGGCTTCAGTCCTTTTCCCTCACCTGATACCAGATCAGGTTCCCCTCTTGCCTCCCTCCCACCCTGTTCACTTTCCCTCCCAGGTCCCTCTCTCCTTCCCCCCTTGTGATTGCTTTCTTCTCCCTCCCAAGTAGGACTGAGGCATCCTCACTTGGGCCCTTCAGCTTGTTGGCCTTTTTTGAGTTCTGTGGGCTGTATCTTGAATATTTTTTTTTTTTGGCTAATATCTACTTATTTGTGAGTACATACCTACCATGCATGTCCTTTTGGGTCTGAGTTACCTCACTCAGGATATTTCCTAGTTTTATCCATTGGCCTGAAAAACTCAGGATATCCTTGTTCTTAATAGCTGAGTAGTATTCCATTGTGTAACTGAACCACATTTTCTATATCAGTTCTGCTGTAGGACATCTGGGTTGTTTCCAGCTTCTGACTATCACAAACAAGGCTGCTATGAACATAGTGGAACATGGGCCCCTGTGGCATGGTGGGGTATCTTTTGGGTATATTCCCAAGAGTGTTATAGCTGGGTCTTCAGGTAGATCTATTTTCAATTTTCTGATGAACCTCCAGATTGATTTCCAGAGTGCTTGTACCAGTTTGCAATACCACCAGCAATAGAGGAATGTTCCTCATTCTCCACAACCTCGCCTACGTGTGTTCTTACCTGAGGTTTTGATCTTAGCCATTCTGATTGGTATAAGGTGGAATCTCAGGGTCATTTTGATTTGTCTGGAAAGACAAAAAACCCAAAATAGCTAAAACAGTTCTTAACAATAAAAGAAAAGCTGGGGGAATCAGCATCCCTGACCTCAAGCTTTACTACAGAGCAATAATGAAAAAAAAATGTGTGGTATTGGTACAGAGACACATTGATCAGTGGAATAGAATTGAAGACCAGATATAAAACCACACAATTATGCACACTTGATCTTTAGCAAAGAAGCTAAAAATATACACTGGAAAAAAAGAAATCATCTTCAATACATGGACTGGTCTAACTGGCTGTCTGCATATAGAAAAAATGAAAATAAATCCATATTTGTCACCTTGCACAAAGCTCAAGTCCAAGTGGATCAAGGAACTCAAAATAAAACCAGATACACTGAATCTAATAGAAGAGAAAGTAGGGAAGAGCCTTGAACTCATTGGCACAGAGGGAAATTTCCGAACAGAACTCTAATGGCTCATGCTCTAAGATCAAGAATGGATAAATGGGATCTCATGAAACTGGAAAGTGTCTTTAAGGCAAAGGACATAGTCAATAAAACAAATCAGCAGCCTACAGATTGGGAAAAAGTCTTCACTAACCCCACATTCAATAGAGGGCTAGTATCTACAATATATAAAGAACTGAAGAAGCTAACCACTAAAAAAAACCAAACAACCCAATTTAAAAATGGGTTATAGAACTAAGCTGAGAATTCACAACAAAGGAATCTCAAATGTCTGAAAAGCACTTAAAGAAATGTTCACCATCCTTAGTCATCAAGGAAATGCAAATCAAAATGACCCTGAGATTCCACTTTATCTGTTTTTTTTTAAAGAAATCAAAATTCTCACTACAGGATATATGATTCTTCCTTTCATTTGGCCACTTTATAGGGCTATTGATTGACCTAATTTCAATATTGCATCCCAGGGATTAGAATGGCCTGAGGAAAGGAGAGAGATGGGAGACATACATCCAGTGATATTGTCAACACATATGTTTATAGATTAATTCATTGTCATATATGTAATCCATAGTCCCCAAAGCAATGACAATAGTAATAGCTGGGGCTGGCCAGGTAAAAACAGTTGTTGCTCTTCCAGATGACCCAGATTCAATTCCCAGCAGTCACATGGTGGCTCACAGCCTTCTCTAACTACAGTTTCAGAGGATCCAACCTCTTCTGGCTTCCAAAGATACTAGGCACAGACACTCATACCGACAATACATTCATATACATAAAACAAGAAGTAAATAAATCTAAACCCTAATTATTAAAGATTATTGGTTACAGATCTCCACATAAATGGAATAGTAATGAAAAAGCTTGACATATTGTAGAAAGTTCTCAAATCTGACAGATAGTGCAAGCACATCCTGTGAGGATTTCTTCAGCTTTGGGCTGCCACAAACCTGCAGACTGTTTTAAAAAGACAGTCTAATAAAATGAATTATACCTGTATTTACCTGTGCCAGGCTCCAAGTTCAGTATCATAACGAAATGGACACAGAGTCCCTCCCCTTGTATCATTATTGTCTGATGGAGACAAGAACATCCAACTAAAAATAAAATGATGATAAGTGCCCTAAAGGAAAACTAAAGCATGATGGGAGAAAACAGGAGAAACTGGAACTCCGGTGTGGTGGGGTGGTTAGGGCAGCATCTGTCTCTGAATGGGAGTAAGTATACAGGAGTCAGGCAAGTGCGAGAGAGATAGATGCTCAAGGGAGTGAAAACAGACTCAGGCAGAGGGAAACGTGGAGATGGAGGGACTGACTGGAGAAGCATGTGTGATCAAGAAGTATTTAATATGACTGTAAAAATTGAAGTAATGCAAAACAGTATAAAGAAGAGGTTAGTGGTGTGTTGACACCTAAGCCCCACATCGTCCCATGAGACTGTGCTCAGGTCAAATACCAGAATACACAGACCATGTCTCATAGATAGATCAGCAGATCTCCTGTCATTTCCATGAAAATCTAACCAGAGTATTGGCATCCTATAGAATTTATTGTTCACTGATGAAAACGACAATTTGGAAATTAAAGTGATCGACTTTGGATTTGCACGCCTTAAGCCCCCTGACAATCAGCCCCTCAAGACGCCGTGCTTCACCCTTCACTACGCAGCGCCGGAGCTCTTGACGCACAATGGCTATGACGAGTCCTGCGACCTGTGGAGCTTGGGTGTCATCTTGGTGAGTCTGTCCCACGAGTCATTAAGCCTGTCTGCTCTCTGGTGGCCTTGGTGCTTAGCTCGCACTGCTCTTTTCCTTAAGTTCATAAAAAATCCCCATGTGCTGGTCTGTTTGCTATAGAACCAGCAGCAGCCCCCACTAATGTATATTTCTGCTTCATAGATCCTATCATAGAAAAAATGTAGAATTTAGTTATTTTGGAAGATTTAAGTTGCAGTGGTTCATATAAAGTATACATCGTTTTGAATGAAGCTAGTGTTGTCTTTACATAAGATGTATACTGTGTTAAACAGAATATGAAAATAGTGGCTCCTTAATAAAAACGCATGTTCTCTGAAATTCCACACTAAAAGTGTAAGTAAACAGAATTGTTTAGGATAAATTGACACATTTAATGGATAAAACTAGAACTATAAATAGTACCTATGGTAATTAGGAGACCATGCTTTTCACAAAGTGTGCATGATGTGAAACTAGAAAAACCTCCAATATGTTCACCTCAGCATAGCTTTCCTTGGTCTTCATATAATCTGTAATGCCGCATGCTAGGGAGGAACTTGCAGACACTGCAGAAAAATAGAACTGAAATCACAGCCTGCCACAGTGCTGTGGAAGCTTCTCTCCCTCCTCATTGTATGGGCATGGGTTTCTATCTGCCCTGGTCTACACAGCACGTGTATGTACGGTGGCTGCGATTGGTTGGTTGGTTGGTTGGTTTATTTATTTATTTATTTATTTATTTTTTTTTTTTGAGAAGTCCGGTGTAATTCTGATAGGTCTGCCTTTATAAGTTACTTGCCCGCTTTCCGTTACTGCTTTTATTTTTTAATTAGATATATTCTTTATTTACATTCTAAATGATTCCCCCTTTCCTGGTTCCCCCCTCCCCAAAAGTCCCATAAGCCCCCTTCCCTCCCCCTGCTCCCCAATCAACCCCCTCCCGCTTCCCTGTCCTGGTATTCCCCTACAATGCTGCATTGAGTCTTTCCAGGACCAGGGGCCTCTTCTTTCTTCTTCTTGGGCATCATTTGATATGTGAGTTGTGTCTTGGATATTCCGAGCTTCTGGGCTAATATCCACTTATCAGTCAGTGCATACATGTGTGTTCTTTTGTGACAGAAAAGGGACACCAATCCATCCACAAAACTTTTGATCCAAAATTTATTCTGTCTATAAGAAATCCAGGGACAAAGATAGAGCAGAGACTGAGGGAATGGCCAATCAATAACAAGTCCAACTTGAGACCCATCCCAGGGGCAAGCACCAATGTCTGACACAATTGATACTCTGTTATGCTTGCAGACAAGAGTCTAGTAAAACTGTCCTCTGAGAGGTTCTTCCCAGCAACTGACTGAAACAGATATAGAGACCCACAGCCAAACACTGGAAAGAGCTCTCATGGAGTTTATGGAAGAGTTGCGGGAAGGACTGAGGGATGCAGAGGGGAAAGGAACTCTACAAGAAGACCAACAGAGTCAATTAACCTGAACCTAGCTTAGGGCCTCTCAGAGACTAAGTCACCACCCAAAGAGCATACATGGGCTAGACAGAAACCCCGGAAAATATGTTGTAGACTTGTAGCTTGGACTTCATGCAAGTACACAGGTACCCCAACAACTAAAGTTGTTGCCTGCCTGTAGATCTCATTACCCTAACTGGGCTGCCTTGTCTGGTTTATTTGTTTCAAACCAGTGACTATTCTCTACAATAGCAGTGCCCACCGTTTGTGATTGTGACTATGCTCTGTGATACCATTAACCTGATTTTTATCCTGTTTTTCTTTAACATTTAGCCATTAAATCTACATATTATCTTATACCTGTAGCTTGAGTCTCCAGCATTTATTGAACCATTCCTGTAGTAATGAGCAGCTAGTATTTGCTTCCCTTTATTTCGCTAGTTGTAAGCTAAGGATAAATCTTTTTCATATACACAGTTGCAATTGCCTTTAGTTTCCTTAGATTCCCAGGAAGGTGTGCTTGTTTTTATTTTAACCTAGAGACATAGACTTTCTTCTGTTAGGGTTGGTATACATCATCAACTTCATGTGAGAACACTGGGTGTTACCAGCTTTTACCTTCATGTATGCACCACTGTTCTAACATTTGTAGGCATTTCCTTGACTATACAGTCTGAGCGTCCTCCGTGCACATGGCCATGTTTCTTTTGTATGGATTGCCATTTATGGGTTTGCCTGTTTCCCTCTAGGCAGCTTTTTGTACAGAGAAAGCTCTAATAAAGCTTTGTAACCTTTGTGTTTATCAGTAATTGGAAATGTTTCTGTGGCTTACCTTTTGTTTATAGTAAATAGGATTTGATTTTATTTTTAGAGAAGTTTAAGGAGATATGTCTTTGCTTTTGAATTTCCACGTGATAATATATGTCAGTCTTGTCTTTGTGACATGTGGCTTTGATGTCAGGTTGTCACTGCCCCTGCCCTCAATTCAGGATTACAGAAATACTCTTGTAAACCTCCTCCAGAACCACCATCTTATTTTTACATGGCCATCTGTGTTGTATCTGGGTTTATGTTGGTGTCAGTGGTTTCCCCAGTGGCTAGCCACTTGCCCCTGCAGGTTGGCTCTTTTAAGCCTTATATGGCTTTCATCTGAGCTCTTTAAGTCATCATTTATCACTTTCAAATTAAACTTACATATTTAGGGATAAGAAGTTTAAATAAAAGTAAATAAGTAACTTCTGTAGGTTAGAGAGTTTTAAGGACTTAAATTGATGATATTTTTATTAGCAGTGTCCTAAAAACATTTAAATACAAAAGAGGAGCCCTTCTTTTTTTGCATTTTCTTTTTCATTATAAAATTTATGAAATTTCTTTTTCATTATTAACTTAGGCCCATTGTGACCATCCAGCTCTTTTAAGGTTTTCAAAGAGTCTCACACATCCAAATAAATGTAGTCAAGCTCTTTCCTAGTTATTTATTAATATACATATATTAATTAAACAACCCACTGGAAAGGCAAGGGTAGAAGCCTCCTTGCTTGTTAGGGTTAATGGTTAAATGTTTAAGAAAAACAGGATAAAATAAGGCTAATGGTGTCATAGAGCACAGTCACAGTCACAGACTCGGGGCGCTGTTTTTGTACTGTGTACACTGTATTGTACAGACTACCAGTTTTTTTCAGTAGATAATTTATAAGAAAAAAGATGTCATGAGTCCAGGCTTGGTGGCTCACACCTGTAATCCCATCATTCAGGAGGCCAGGTAGCAGCAGGACTTTCAAGTTCCAGGCCAGCCTGGGTACAGCATGAAATCCTCTCTCTACAAACAAGCAAAGTGCAAACCATGCATTAGAAACCCTGAAGGTACAGAATTTGTGTATTCGAATCCTAATTCCACAAAACCTAATTTAAATTCACATTCTAAATATAATTAATTGATGTAGTTATAATTATAATATATACTCAGTGTATATAATCCAACATTTATTTGTATTACAAAATATGATCATTCATTGGATATCCAATATTACAAAAAAATGCTGCTTTTTTTTTTTTTTAGATTTGACACTGTCAAATTGTGGTTTGTTAAAGCCTTGTCTTTTGTAGATATGTAAGAAAACAGTTGCAGAAGAAAATGAGCAAAATTAGCAACTACATCAAATGATCAGATAAGAGTTTTGTTAATTTCCCCATAAGATGAATGTGTCTCCGCTGTCTAGACCCTAACTTACCCTGCAGTAAGCACACCAAGCACACTTATTTGAAGCTCTTTGTTTTACTTTGGAATTAGATGCTCTTCTTTCATCTTGCATTTAATAAATTGGAATGTTTTTTAAATTAATTATGTTGCCTTTATTGAATCAATAAATTACTCCAAGGAAATATATTCTGTGTGGTTTGATTATAATTTAGTACACATCAAGAATGTTCAGTTCTTGCTTGAAATGCACAGGACTTTAATTACAGTAGAATTCGTGTAGCATGCCTGTCTGCTTGTGCTCTTCATAATCCTGCAAACCGAGGGAAACAACAGAAGCTCGTTTTCTCGTTGTTTTAGAGGCCATAGTGTTAAGACTGGTGTCTGGTGCGGATCCTCCCTCTGAGGACACCGGGTTCTCTCCTTACTCAGCCTTTCTGTGGCAGGTGCTTGAATAGACAGCACTCTGGTATTCACTCTCTTAGGGTACTAATTGGATCAGGTCCTTTGCTCATAACTTCTTTTCATCATCAGTACCTCCAGAAAAGCCTTTTCTCTAAATACAGTTGTAATCACATCTAAATTTAGGGGAGACCAAACCTTCTACCCACAACACAATATTTATAAAACAGTGTTGAGGACCTAGAGCATGCCTATGAATTAGAGGATGATTCCATTTACAACATTTTCTCCAAGTGTTTTATTCTTAACCTTATGTTTTTCTTTGTTCTCAGATTTATTCTTTTTTTTAAACTAGAGAATATAAGAGAATACAACTCTGAATGTCTACTATTTTTCTGCATTTGCTTTTTATAATTCCTCTATCTGCATATTCTGTCAATATGTATATACACATGTAAGACATATGTTGAAACAGATTTATATGTATATAATCACATATGTGTATAGTTATATCTTTGATTTTTGCTATACTGTTTGCAATTAAAGAAAGAAAGTTGTTCTTTATAAAATTTGATGGCTAGTTGCTAAGCAAAAATTGTGAGATCTCATCCCCCATTGATTGGGGCTGCTGTACTTATAAAAATATTTTTCAGTTGTGATGTCATAAAAGCCGTGCTAATTCATTTTGCAAGTCTTTGAAATGTGTTAGTTACTTTGGTAATAGACATTAGTCTCATAAGTCCAGGGTTGCTTATTGTAGCAGCAGATAAAGGATTTTCATGGAGTGAGTATTAGCTTACTGGCATGGCTTGATGGTGTGTTTTGAAATTATTCTGACTTTTTAACTTTCTTGTACCATGGCAGTATACCATGCTGTCAGGGCAGGTACCATTCCAATCTCATGACAGAAGTCTAACATGCACCAGTGCAGTGGAAATCATGAAGAAAATTAAAAAGGGAGACTTCTCCTTTGAAGGAGAAGCGTGGAGGAATGTATCCCAAGAGGCTAAAGATTTGATTCAAGGTAAGGCACTTGAGAAGTCTGACTGTGCCCAGCGCACAAGCCTGTGTTAATTCTCCCAGAATCCCATGAGGGTTCTCGAGGTGTTGCCTGGTGGCCCGTCTTCTGTGCTCTGGAACGCTCCCTACCCCATGTGCAGCACGAACTACCATGGCTCCGGTTGGCATCTCCCTTCAGATCCAAAACAAACCTCATCTTTTCTTCTGTGCTTTTCCCCAACATGTTGTACTCCTGTCTCTTTTCTTTTGAGTGATGGCACTACCCGAAGGTCAGACCACACAAACAGAAGCCTTGGTGTCGCCCTGACTGCTTAGCTCCCTCCTTTCTGCCAATCCTGTACCAATCCTGTACCAACAGAAGGACAAAGGTCATCATACCTTTTGTCAGGGGAAAATCCTCTGAAGAATCTCTCTTAGCCTTGCATCCAACTCCTTAGCCTCCTTCAGAACCAGCCTTGCATGTCCTCGATGGCTTGCCTCTGGTCATCACCCTGTCTCTGCTATTGTGGAATTCTGGGATTTCTCACGGGTCAAGTTTTCAGAGGCCTCTGTTTCTTCACACGTGGCCCTTTTAGCCTTGCTCTGTCTCATCCCAGGGGCCTTATTTCCTGGAAGCCTTGTAGGCCAAGCACACAGGTGTTGTGCATTGTGCTGCTGTACTAGTCCTCTCAGGTCAAAAGAGCTGTCTCTGTCTCTATGGCTCCCACTCTCTCCTCGTTGAGAGTCTCCCCTTAAGTCTCTAGTACCTCACCACATTCCTTATCCTAGAAGATGGCTAGTGTTGGCTTATCTGGAACTTACCAAGGCACTAGTGGAGTCCTTTTGAGGGCTGGTTATTTTCTCCTGCTTGAAAAGCCAGTTGGCTTGCATACAGCCTCATAGAAATAAGCTCTTGTGACCTTTTCTTAAAATACAGTGTCCTCAAGCAGATTTAGGTATATATGAAAATACTTAGGTAGGCGGTAAAGGCTTACTGAAGCAGTCATGTCACAAGAACATAATTGACCTTCATGTATCTGAGGCTGATTGTTAAACTGTGTTTCAAGTGGAACGTTATAAAATGTAAACGCCTTCTTCCTGCAGGGCTTCTTACCGTTGATCCAAATAAAAGGCTGAAAATGTCTGGCCTGCGATACAACGAGTGGCTTCAGGATGGCAGTCAGCTGTCCTCCAATCCTCTGATGACTCCAGACATCCTGGGGTCGTCAGGAGCAGCTGTGCATACCTGTGTTAAAGCAACCTTTCATGTAAGGCCCTGTTCTGTGTGCGAGTGTGGTCTACAAAGGCTCTTAACCATGTGTCCTTATTGGGTAACTTTGGAGGCCTCAGAAATACATTGAAAACATCTGTGTGCTTTAAATGTTAGCTGTGTTTTTATAAACTGTTTCATGTTGTGAACAGAAAGCACATGGCAGGTTGGAGTTACTGCTAACTCACAAAACTAGACTTAGTTTCTGGAAGGGGATAGCAGTCTGATATTTGAACGTTTGAAAATTCAAATATATGTGAGAAGTTTCTCAAATGAAAAATAATTTCCTAGGAAAAGTATACAACAGAACATTGAGAATTAAGGCGTGGGTGAAAGTTCACTGTTTACTGATCTTTAGTGCCCATCAAAGAAGGAAGGACATGAAGTAGATGGGTTGTCCCAAACAGAGGCAAATGAGTTCAGAGAATTAGTGCAAGATGAGTTAAAAGAGGTAAAGAATATGAAGGGATCATCCTGGGGAAGGAGAGGAAATGGCAGTTTTCCTGCCTCAGAAAAGGATCTGACAGTGTGCAGTGTGAGGATGGAGAGAATGGCTTCAGGAATTCAGTTTTCTCGGGCATGTGATGTGAGGCAGTCAGGCATCACTGCAGCAATTTCCAATGTGACAGAAATTCAGGAGAGAATTGAGGGTGGCAGCTTACACTGTAATCTCAGCATCTGAGAGGCAGAGGCAGGAGAATCAGCCCCAGGTCATCCTCGGCTACTTACAAGTCTGAGGTCTGCCCAACTACTTGAGGCCCCATCTCAATAAGTAGCATAAAACAGGAGCCGAAGAGATGGCTCGGTCACTAACAGCACTGCTTGCTCTTAGAGTAGACCTCAGTTAAGTTCCCAGCACTTGTATGGTAGTTCACAGTGCTGGATAGCTGCACTCCAGTTCCAGGGGATCTAATTCCCTCTTCTGGCCTCTGCAGACACCCCCTCATATAAAATAAGATACTTTAATTAACACAAGAAAAGCAACAAAGAGAAGTTATGATGGCTGTGAGGCAGCTCAGCTGGAACACGTCACAGGGTCTCTTGCTGTCATGTCACTTGTCTGCCCTGTGTGAGGCCCCTCTCCACACCGGCACCAGACAGCTTTGTCCCTGTCTTGACAGCTGGATGGAAACGTTTTTCTGAGTTTTGTTCCAAGAGCAACTTGGAACTGTGGTTTCCAGAAAAACTGCTTCTGCTTCAAGTCAAAACTCCTAGAGAAAGAATCTTGAGTGCTGTAATCCTCATGTCCCCCACCCCACCCTTTTCTCCGCAGGCCTTTAACAAATATAAGCGAGAAGGGTTTTGCCTTCAGAATGTGGATAAGGCCCCTTTGGCTAAGAGGAGGAAAATGAAGAGGACCAGCACCAGCACAGAGACTCGCAGCAGCTCCAGCGAGAGCTCCCGCTCCTCCTCCTCCCACTCCCATGGCAAGACAACGCCCACCAAGACACTGCAGCCCAGCAATCCCACGGAAGGGGGTAACCCAGACACCCTCTTCCAGTTCTCAGACTGAGTGCTGCGGGTGGTAGGCTGTCCTCGCTGGCCCCTGCACCTCAGCTCCCTCAGCATGTGCTTGAGGTGTGTCTGTGCTTTAAAACATGCGTCCCGCTGTTCTCATTGGAATCTGCCTCGTATGAATGTTTTTCGGGGAAATCTATTTGGTTATCCTTGTCCAAAAGCACTGGACAGACAGCATTACTGTGAAGAGAGGACACGTGATAGATACGTTTTTGCAGACTAGCATGATGCCAGCTCAAGATTCTTCTTGAAAGAGCAAAGGTTTCTGTAACTTTAGTGACTGGTGAGATAAGTCACAGAATTTCACGTCTGCCAAGAAGACTTGAAGACTTGTGCCATGCCTGGCGGACAAGGAAGATTCTTAAGAGACTTGCACCTTTTGGGTAGTGATTTACCAGGGGGAAAGGTCTGTTTTCAGAAAGATGCTATAATGAATTTTGTGTGGCTTGTTTCTTAAAAGAGAATTTAACTTATTGTTTTTATGTTATGATCATATATGCTGATAATCTGCTATTATTAATCATTTTCTAAAAAGTGAAAAAAGTATTTAATAACTTAAGGAGGTCCTGTGCTTTGCACCTGTGACCCATCCGAGATGCATGCTAAGCTATGTTTGTTTTTAATTTTGCACTGCTCTTTCCTGGCAGTTTGTTTAATGGTTATTGCAAGAATTAAGGTACATGTCTCTGGTTTTATGTAATATGGCACTTTATAAAATAGTGTGAGTATTGTAGTCTATCGCGGAAGGTGCACTGTGTAAAGCATATGTACTGTATTTTACCATTCTTCTTCTTATCCACTCTGTCCTCACGTCTCTCTTCTGCTTCCTAGGCAGCAAGTAGAGAGGGACATGTTGTCTAATGACTCATTAGCCACTTATGCACCAATCTGAGGAGCAGTAAAGGGAATTCTACTCAGCACTGTGCTTCTTCACATCTGTACACTGTGTGCACTACAGTGAGCCTCCTCCTCCTCCTGTAGGCATAGATTATGTACATAATATTTTAGAACCATAACCTATACTTGTTTTAAAATGTTTCTGTTAAATTTTAAAACCACAAAGCATTTTATAAACTTATGCAGAGCACTTTTATTGCTCAAAAGTTCTGAATTCATACAGACAAGTGCTATGCCATGAAGATATTTCATTGAAAGACTGCTACATTTTAAAATACAAACTAATTAATTCCCTATGCAAAAAAAAAAAAAGAAGTCATAGGATTTGTATGTTTTTTCTTTAAAGCCATTACATGGAATGCCAGGACTGAGAAAACGATCTTCACCATGTTTACAAGAACTGTGCTTAAAAGAATTCTGTCCATCATGTTTCTTTGACAGTTGTGTTAATGATAACCTCGTTAACACTGGTTTGGAATTTAGAAACGATATCTATTTATCTCTTTCTTAAGGTAATAGCATTAATTTCAATCAGTGATGAATACTAAAAATAACTGCATTCTGTGTAATGGTAATATATTTATTACCAAGTCAATGTACATATTCATAGTATAGGCAGCAAAATGGCAAATATTAAAATATTTTCAAATATTATATTATCCTGTTCACTTTTTGTTCACAGTTACTGGGGATATTTTTTGATACTCCGACTGGCCAAATGGCTACATAATTCTCATTGAGTCAAAATAAAATTTTATACTCCTAGATTTCAGTCATTTCTAGTAATGATAGGAAACTGTGTGAAGTACTAATAAACTGTAGCTGTTTCACAAAAATGTGATGCCCTTGGGCAGAAGTTTTTAATAAGAATATATCCACTTATTTTTACACTGGGTATATCTAGGTTATATTTGGAAATGTATGTTAGTTCTTGAAGTTATTTGTTAATGTGTGTCCTGTAGGAAATATGAGTTATAAAGTACACACTAAGGAGACTGTTGCCAACAGAAATTATCCATAAAAGGGATTCAATTCCCTCATTATTGATTAGCTCATTGTGAATATTAGAAGTTGGTGGGTTCTTCATTTCTTCACCTGGTATCTTCTGGAGGATTTGATAGTCACTGGCAAAAAAAAAACAAAAAAAAAAAAAAAAAAAAAAAAAAAAACAGGTAGAGTAAGAGGAGGCTTGCTGACTGTGAGCTGTTAAGCCTAATTGAATCTTCTACAGGGAACTTGTGAAAAGACTCAGGAAGCTTCAGTAAGATGCTGTCACTGTCCCCCAATTTATAAGTGCTTGATAGGCAGTACGTAATGATTCCTTGCAGACTGCGTTAGTGGACAGCAAGGTTCCTTTAGAAATCACAGAACTTCCAGTTGGTCACTTCAAAACCAAACAATAAAAATGCTACATACGAAAATATTAAGTGCGGGGCTGGAGAGATGGCAGCAGCTAAGAGCAGACACTGTTCTCGGCAGAAGGACATGAGCTCCGTTCCCAGCACCCATGCCACACAGCGCACAGCAAGCCTGGAACTCCAGCTCCAGAGCATGCCAGGCCGTCTTCCAGTGCACAGAAATATTAAATGAAATGACTTTTGATTTTAGGAGTAAAATAGAAGTAGATCAGAAAAAAATCTCCGCTTTAAGTTCCCTTTATGACAATGGTTTTGGCTGTAGAGTCAATTTATCCTACCCATCTTTATTGATTACATTGTATGTAATTTATGCCACTGTATATCCCGAGTCACACATGGTGTAATTGTGTGTGTCTAATACATTGAAAGTCAAGGGTATGAGAGGGGAACGAGACTAAAGTCAAGGGGTTTCTTGTCATTACTATGCCAGATCCTGCTGCTGAATGAACTCATTTAGCTCTCTTGAAATCCATCCGTTCTCCCAAACCTCTATAAAAACCATTTAACTATTGGAATGAAGTGAATTTCAACACGATTATCTGTCTTGAAGTTGCAGGCTCACTTGTGCATGAAAACTGCCTTTTTCTTTTGAGATTAACTGCTAATTAAGTAATTATGCAAACTGCTGTGTTTTAAATGTAAGGTGGTTATTTTGAAGAATTCTACTAGGGTAACAATGAGTGATTTGTTTGTTTTTTAATAAAGAAACTCCTTTATCTAAATATGAACTCAAGTATTTTATAAAAACATATAATTTATTGTCTACTTTTTCACTGTTCTTCTATTTCTTTTCTTTTTCTGGTTTTTTCAAGACAGCGTTTCTCTGTGTATAGCTCTGGCTTCCTAGAACTCACTCTGTATATCAGGCTGGCCTGGAACTCAGAGATCTGCCTGCCTCTGCCTCCTCAGTGCTAGGGTTAAAGTGTAACACCCCACTTAGCCACTTTTTTTCCTGTTTCAAACTTCTATTTTTGTTAGATTTATTAAGAATAAGCTGCTTTAAAATGTTGGAAATTTCCCATTATTGGCTCTGTATGCTTAGAGCTTCTGATTGCTTTCAGGTATTTTCCCAGAGATCAGCAACAAGCATGATTTAGGGTTCTGGCAACATCTCTCTATATTCTTTGGTTATCTAAGTTAAATTCTAACATGTTGCTTACATTCTGTCAGAATAATTGTCTCCTAGATGAATTATTATAATGAAATATCTTTAACCTAAACTGCTGGCCTCTCAAATGTCTTATACCCAAGCACCCCAATTTTCAGTCTTTAATTATACTATGTGAATGCCTATTGCCACATCATAGCAAGCTCTTGTGAAATACAACTGACTGTTTGGGTTTTACTTTGGGTTGGTTGGTTGGTTGGTTGGTTGCTTGCTTTGACTTGGTTTGGTTTTGGTGTTTGATTTGGATTGGATTGGGTTTGGGTTTGGGTCTGGTTTGGTTTGGTTTGGTTTGGTGAGACAGGGTCTCTCTAGATAATTCTGGCTGTCCTGAAACTCATTATATTTACTAGGCTACCCTCAAATGCACAGAGATTTATCTCCCAATTGCTAGGATTAAAGGTATTACAACCCTTATGCCTGGACCCTGTAAATTACGATTCAAGGATGGAGGAACCCATGAAATTCACAGAGGAAGAGGAAGTACGTCTCAGATGTTATAGATGCTGTATGCTCTGCATGAAGAAAAGAACTACAGCAATACACAATTTATTTACATCTTGATAAGTAACTTCACTCTCAATTATGATATGCTTTGGAAAGAATGTTTTAAGAATGTTAGTGGTTTCTGTGAGGGGGAAGGGCATGGTGACAGAGTATATTTGATGAGCCTCGCTTCCATCATGGTCAGTGCCACTTGCTTTGGACTCTCTCTGTACTCTGCTGAGCTCCCTTCTTTACCCTTCCAGTTCTATACCCGGGTTAATCATAGACCCTCTGTGATTTCTCTCCTGAGGGATTCTCCCCTCCCTCTGGCTTGCTGTACATGCTAATTGGTAGATTTGTGAAGTAAGGAGATACCGAGATACCAGGTTCCTTCCTGACCTAGCGCTGGGCTGGAAAGGAGCCCCCGGGGTGGGTACTATTGATGGACAACCAACTTTTTCCCTTTGTCATTTCTAACCATGGGGAGAAGGCTAATGCTTTGTATTAGGAGACATACAATAAGACAGAACTCTTGGTAATGATCCTGTAGGCTTTGTTTCCAGCATGCATTTCTGCTGGAAGAGGAGGAGGGACATGTAGTGTCTTCTTAAGAGTTGCTTGGCTGAGTGTAAGGCTTTGAGTTTTAAGATGAGTAAGATTTGTATTTCTTGTAGCATCTACTTGTCAGATCATAGGAACTTGGGGCCCTGCCTCACACTGTGCTGTTTACTTCAGCCTCTTGGATTGCAGAACACTATTCAACTTATGCATTTATAAAAATTCCTCTATTTTGAAAATCCAGTTTTATTCTTGTCTTTTTGTACATTAAGAAGTTTCTTTAAATCTTTGCTTTGAAATCCTGTGTTTTAAAAAACGAAATGTAAGCACATTTTCAAAAAATACCCTGGCTAGATTTTTTCTGACATTTCTTCTTGTAGACAGATTTGGAAATTTTCATTTACCTAGTTTGCTTTGTTTTAAAACCCGGTGAGGTTAAAGTACCTGACATTTTACCTTCAGTGAAATAAATGAGGTTTATGAGGTTGGTTATATATGAACCTCCTGCCCCGCCTCCTGCCAAAATGAATATGGACAGTTTTCCTCACTAAATCCATGTGGCTGTGGTGAGCATTTGGTCATTCATCACAACTTCCTTTAGGTGTTCCACTCGAGTCCTGCTGGCTGAGACTGTCAGCATGGGTGAAAGGAGCAATTAGTATATAATAATGCTTCTCTCTTGGTGAGTGAGAAGGGTAACAGATGCTGTGGACATAAAACGTGAATCCTTAAGTGCCAAGGTTTCGGGAAACAGCTCTAGAAACCTTACTGGCATGACTTTTTTAAGAAGAGGAAATCACATATACACACAGAGGGGGTATTCCTAAGGTTGGCACTCCATGTGCAGTTGGCATAGTTCTCTTAGAGGTGGCACACACCCGTCGGTGTGGGACGGAAAACTTGGTGATAATAATTTAAGCTGTGATCAATGATAAACTCTTCTTTCACAGCTTTATGAAAAGTTAAGAATCCATCTCACCAAAAGATAAACAAGAAAGGAAAAAGAGTGACTTTCCTTAGGTTCTGTGTAGGTAGTAGGAGCCAGAGTCCTGTCACCTTAGGTCAAATGACTCCTGTCCGTGACCGTCTGCACTGGCTTGCTCAGCTACACTGGAGTTAAGTTCCCACACTTGGCATGTGTGCTTTTTCTTGCATCATTTTTCCAATTTCAAGTTAATAAGTCTACGTACAGTAATGAACCCCTACATGACTCAACGAGAAGGGGATTTTTTATGAGTGTGGAAAAGTGACCCTTAATGGAAGTATGTCCGAACTGCTTATGGTTGATATGATCACTGACTGTTGGTTTTAAGTATACCATATTAACGGTTTGTTTTCCATGTGTCCTATTTCCTCCCTGACTCATATTTGTCTTATGCTCTCTTCTTTCAAATAAAACAGTTTTGCATTATGTATTTTTAAAGCCTATATTTTATTAATTTTTGACTGTGTTCTTTTTTTATTTCCATTTTGTTTTAGTCTTCCTTATTTCCTTCTGAGATTATCTTTTCTGTCGGAGAATTCTTTTTATAATGGCATCAGGTGGGGTTGTAGAGACAGCTCAGTGGTTAGAAGTACACACGGTGCTTGCCCAGAACTGTAGTTGTCATATTACAAGCACAGTAACTCTAGCTTCAGGGGACCTCTGGCCTCCTGTTGCTTGCACTTACATGCACATACCTATATGCAGACATGTAATTAAACTTGAAAACAAATCTAAGATGGGTTTCAAGTGTGTGAGATGCAGCTAAATGAGTTCACCATCATGCAAAAATCAGCATTTTTGACAGAAGACAGTTATGACATCACTACCTCGTATCCTTTTACAGGATCTCTGTCACATGTGGTCCTTGACTAAAAACTTCATTATATTGACACAGTGCTTCTTTTAATGCCAGATCTGTCACCAGTGGGTTCTCTTGGCTTTTGCTTTGCTAAAATTTATTTTGTTTTTATTTTTCATAACACCTTTGCTGGAATACAATGTGCTTAACAGTGTGAGTCAGACACTAAAAATGCACAGTTCAGTGTTGCCTTCAATTTTGAAGTGTACTTGCTGAGTATGCGGTCCTACGTACGCCACTTTTAAAATACTGTTCCATTCCTTAAATTCTGTGGCAAAGTCAGTTCTAGGTCTTATCTCGAAGAGAAGGTATCTTTTTTTTCTCTAGCTATATGGGAGAAAGTTGAGACAGGGTCGCACTGTCCTGCGTAGAATGGCCTGGAACTTGATATCCTTTGCCCCAGTCTCTCTAGCACTGTAATTACAGGTAAGTGTCACCATCACCCACTGCTCTCTGACCACCTGAAGGAGTTCCTCTTTGTCTTTGGTTTTCACAAGTTCAAATACAAGGTGCCTCTGAGTAGTCCTACTTTTAAAAGGATAATAAACCTACAGAATCTGTTGATTGATGACTTTCCTTCTTGGAAGTTCTCAATTATTCTTCAAATCACTGTTCCATATCTATCCTCTGTGTCTTCCTTTTTAGGATTTCCTGAAGCCTCTTCACCATGTTACGAATTATCCCCCCATTTTTTCTGTACCTTCCATCCTTCTCCCCACCACCACCGACCTGCACTTGAACCTATTTTTACCAACCTATCTTCTAGTTCACTAGGTCTCTCTTCTATGTCTACAGAATTTGAAATTTAATTTTCTATATTATGTCAAGCTTTAAAATACTTGTTAATTCTTCCATATACTCTAAATCTTCCTTTTTTATATATTCTTGAGCATATTAATTAAAATTATTTCAGCTCTCAGAAAAGAAAAAAATCATATCGAATTACCTCATGCTGGTTGTTTCTGTTGTCCACATTTTCTCTTAGGCTTCAGTCATTTCCTTTTATTTTTTTCTTTCTTGATTTGTGAGCTTATCAAGCACCTTACATTACACCTTACAAGATCACAGAAGCTCTGGGTCATGTGGTCTTCTTTATGAGGGCTACAATCTTATGGCTGTTACATGAGATGTAGACGGAGCATCTTGACTGCATCAGCGATTGGTGTTTGGATGAATCTGGGCTCACATACTAAACTAACTGTTACTCCTAGCAATTGGCCACTGTGGGTTTCGGCTGAAAATCTGGGGTGTTTATCGGGGCCACTTTCCCATGATGATCCTGAATTCCCACATCTGTCTGCTCAGCACCAAGAGCTGCCAAGACCTCTGGCCAGTTCTTTCAGCTTTCATTTGCTGCCTCTGCTGGGCTTCCTGAAGACTGGCCTTGTGCACCTGAGTTTAGGATCGAGAGATGCCCAGGGGATCTTGTTCCTTGTTTATTTGCTTGGCGTGGTTTCCTCTCTTGGATTTTGCCTTCAAATCCCAAGCTCCAACTTTATTCTCTTAAACTAAGTGCACTGTTGCTTCCTGCCAAGCTCTTTGCTGTGCCTACAAAGGAATCACAATGACCATGGTGCCCACCTCAGTGTGCTACTGCTCCTGTAGTAAGCCTGTGTCCCTTTGCTCCCTGGTGCTGTATTTCTGTTAGCTTTTATGGTTGTCTTCAATGGGTTTTCTACCTCAGTCACAAGCTATCCAACCATGCCCAAGAACAGAGATCTGCTAGTAATATTTTCAGTCATGTTGGGTTGTGAGAGGGTACCTGAGTTCCCCTCATGGTACAGGTCTTCAGGAAGGTTTGGTGCCCTTGCTTCAGACCAGATATTGTTGTTTAGGACACATGCAACGTGATAGAAAAGATAAAACCTTTTGTCTTCCTTTTAGACAGGATCGTAAATGACTTTTTTTTTTTGATTGCATGTGTAGACTGATGGCCTTTTACTGTGATGATTCTGTACTCTAGTATCTTGTGCTTGGTCATATCCACTCCCCCTATTACCAGGGTTCCGTCCCTAATAGTTGCAGTCTTCCCTCTCCTACCGACATGTCATCTTTCCCCCTACATAGGAGAGAAAGCATGGAATACTTTCTCCCCTCTTGCTAGCTTATTTTGTTTGAGATGATATTCTCCAGTTCCTTTCATTTTCCTATCAATGATTCAATTTAATTTCTTCCTTATGGCTGAATATATATAAAATACATATGTGTGAAATATATATGTACATGTATATATGCATGAATATATATATTATGTTTTCTTTATTTATTCATATATTGCTGGTTGATCCTTGTAGTAATTATAGTTGGCTATTCTGAAACATGTGACAGGGAGAAACTAGGACCTTTAGGGTGATCACACTTTGTTACTTCATATCGATAGTTCTAATATATATATATATATATATATATATATATATATGCCTGAGATGTAGCTTAGTGTAGAATGTTTGCCTAGTGGGACAGGGCCCTGGGTTCAATCCCTAGTGCCAGGGGGGAAAATTACATGAATACTAGCCCAGTACATCAGATTTATTAACCACCCGTTGAAAGCTAAAAATGCTAAATTATATGTATTAAAGTTGAGACTTCTGACAGACAATATAAGCACATGAAAAGCTTACTTTGAAACTTCAGTACTGCATAGTTTGAGGTAAAATTCTAAAAAGCAGCTCTCATGTCATGACACTTACCTGAGATTTCAGCACTCTGGAGGCTGAGACAGTGTCATCGCGAGTTCAAGGCCATCCTGGGCTGCAGAGTGAGACCTCCCATAAAAACAGAACAAGAGGCCAGAAATGCAGCTCCAAGTGCAACACAAGCATGAGGGCCAGCGTTCAGATCCAGATCGCTGGCCCCCAGTGAGGATCATCCGTAACCACAGCCCAAGCGGCCCATCCCGGGGCCTAGCTGACCCGGCAGCCTAGCCAAATGCTGAGCCCCAAGCTTAATGACAGACCCTGTCTCAAAAATAAATAAATAATAAATAAAGGTGTGGGATGGGGGAAGGAGCAATAGAGGAAAATGCCCAGTTAGCCTAGGCCTCCATGTGTTTGTGCACATGCGCACGCGCACACACACACAGAGACACACACACACACACTACACATAGCACACATACCACACACACACACATTATTTAAAAACAAGGAAAAAAGTAATGAAACCCAAAGGAACAAATTTATGAAGAACAAATGAATCTCTGGAAGAAATTCATTTTTTTGTGAGACATGAGATCTGATATCCGTACACTGAAGTTTCCTATTTTAACTTCAGGTTTTGAAAAATATTTCACAGGTGACTAAGCCCTCATTAAATGTATCGAGACGCTTAAAAGTGGTTCAGTGTCCTCAACTCAGTCTTCCAGAACAACTTAAATGTCAGCGTTATCAAGAAAGCAGGCATGCTGGGCACATACCACCATTAAAACGCCCCAGTCACGCAAAGTGTTTCACTGTTTTTTTCTTATTCTTTTTTCCCTCAAATACTGCATCCACTCTGCCATGTTTGCCCATTTAATCGCAGCCCTCATAACATGATAGATATTACATTTGATGACAAAATAGTCTCTTATAGATGACACCAATATTCTAGCTGGAGGGAAGGGGGTGTGTTTTTCCTGTGCCTAACAGGCCAGAGTGCTGTGTGTTACTGACGACCATGTCTGGCTTCCTGCTCTGATGGTTAGAGAGATGTAGTTGCCCCAACTCCATGCACTGCAGTCCCCTCTCAGCTCTGTTCCTGTTTGGTGAGTGCTTCCTGAACTCTCTAGATCCTGTGTTTACTGATGCTCTCAAAAGCACCTTCAGCTGCACCCGTTAACTGAAATGTTACTTACTCACAAAGCCATTTGTAGCATTGATCTTTCAAGCAATCAAAATACTTTTTAAAAGTTGCAGAAATATCTATCTTATCTCTCATAACTCCCAACATTTACCAGTTTTGTTAAAAAAATAGTGCTGGAGGTGAGGAGGCAAACCAGAGTCTGTGAATGAGACAAGATCCACACCTCCTTCCCCAAAATGTCTTTATCTTGGGTAACATATTCATTCATAATAGCTAAAAGTTCATCAGTGCAATACTGAACTCAAAGATCTTTTGATCCCCTGATTGAGATGTCACATGATGTAGCATTGGTTTCTGGAGGAGGCAAAGATGAACTGTTTTGGAGAGAACAAAATAGGTTTTAAATTTTTCAGAGTGCTTTTAATAGCAAATATAAATAGATTTTTTTTTCAAAACTGCAGATTGTTTTTCATAAGATCTTAATGTGAAGTATATATTAGCATACAATAAAATTAGAACTTTAGTTTTTTTTTTAACTGACAAATGTTTTGAAAATTATTTGTAGTGGTAAGTATTGAAATGTTTTCCTCAATGTATTTAGAATAAAATACACCCACATGTAAGAACATGGATAAATATCATATTGCATCATAGTCTAGTTCTTTATCTTTTTTAAATCAAGAATAGGCTGGGAGATAAAGAGTTATTTGTGGTAAGTCAGCTTATGACTTCATCTGAAACAGTGTGACTAGTCTGCTGTCGGAATGCTCTAGAACACTGCCTGTGCCTTTATTTCTGAGTCTAGTGTTAGCCTCTTATGCTTATTTTTTGTATGTTTTCTTTTTTACATTGGTTCTGATTTTTTTTTTTGTTTTGGTTTTGAGACAGCCTCTTGTATAGCCCAGGCTGGTCTCAGAGTGTAGTCACAGATGACTTTGAATTCCTGATCTTCCTGCCTCCACCCCATCAAGTGCTGGGATTACAGGTGTTTATCACCAGAGGCAGCTTTGATGTTTGCTTTCTAAAGTTAAAATAATCAAATTCTTAAGAAAAATCCATAGAAATTTTTTCTAATGATGAATACTGTGATGGTTTGTATATGTTGGGCCTAGGGAATAGCACTATTAGGAAGTGTGGCCTTGTTAGAGTAGGTGTGTCACTGTGAGTGTGAGCTTAAGATCCTCATCCTAGCTGCCTAGAGGTCAGTATTCTCCTAGCAGCCTTCAGATAAAGATGTAGAACTCTCAGCTCTACCTGCACCATGCCTGCCTGGATGTTCATATGTTCCCACCTTGATGATACTGGACTGAACCTCTGAACCTGTGAGCCAGCCCCAATTAAATATTGTCCTTTATGAGATTTACCTTGGTCATGGTGTCTGTTCACAGCAGTTAAACCCTAACTAAGATAAATACATTCAGTGAAAAATTTGCATTTTTGAGAATTCTATTTAGAATTTTAATTTGAGCAGCAAATATGTTATGAAGCTTAAAACTATAAACATTGGTGGCTGTGTTTGATGATGATATGCAGTCTTCCTTAGGTAGGCTCTTTAAAAGCTGATCTGTGTTTGGTAATGGCTATTTTCAAAGTTAGAGTACAATGTCTGTAATAGAAACTTGTATTTTAAATCTGATGACATATTTGGAAATCATACACATGCAATGTGAAATTCATGCTTCCAGTGAGGCCCCTTGCACTGTAATTACTTAAAATTTAGTTTCATTAATGCTTTATCTTTAACTAAAATATTTTTAGTTACTCAAGTAATAGATCGGCATTATGAAATGCACAGGTATGTATTTATATGTATGCATATGCACATTTGGCTAACAACATAGAACTGATCATCTGCACTGCCAGGCATCTCCTCCTGTACTGAAGTGCTATCTGCTGAAAATGATGGGTGAGCCTAAAAGTTAAGAGAAATTCTTGTTTCTTTTCCATGAAAGGTACAGATTCAGGTGGTTCACTTGGAGTACACACCGTTTTCCAAAAGTCCCCATGGACTGTAACAGGAGATACTTTTTACTTTGATATTTAGCTGTTGTGGATGGGCTTGGTGCTGTTCTTGTAAACCAATCCCAAATGAATAAAGGAGCCAATCACTGGGTGAGTAGGCGGGACTTCCGGGTTGGACAGAGGAAGAGAAGAAGCAGGAGAGAGTTCTGTTTGGAATGGGGACAGCAGAGACATAAGATGCAGCTGCTAGAGTTTCCTGGTATCATGGAGGATCCACAAGGATTCACCACCAGAGGAATCAGATTTTAACAAGGCTTACAAGATTGGGTTTTAGTTGTTGTGCCCAGAGACTGAGTTATGATTGCTTCTGAACTAAGTTTGTGTTGCATTTTCCTCAGCTCATCTGGGTTCAAGAGAGAAAGGTACAGTGGTAAAGCATGGGTTTGCCAGATGTGCACCACCACGAAGGCCATGGAGGATTTGAGGCGTGGTAGCAACCCACCAGTGGGAACCTAGTGAACTGGGTGAAGAGATTGTGGAGTTCAGAGTCAGAATCTCCATGAGATAAAAACAGGCCAGTCCTTGTTTGCCAGTGCATGGCTGGCCAGGCCACCGGGGCAGAGGCACAAGCGTGGGAACATGTCAATTCTATTTTTTTAGTTTTGTTTTGTTTTTGTTTTTTGGATTTGGTTTTTTCGAGACAGTGTTTCTCTGTATAGCCCTGGCTGTCCTGGAACTCACTCTGAGGACCAGGTTGGCCTCGAACTCAGAAATCCACCTGCCTCTGCCTCCCAGAGTGCTGGGATTACAGGCTCTATTTTTTTTTTAATATTTCCCACAACACTTCACATCAAAGACAAGATTTGAACTTAATAGTGGGACCACATCATTAAACCTGCATTATATGAAATACAATACAAATAGTAGGAAGTACTTTGGTTGAGTTTTGTTTTTTCAAAACTGAAGTAAGGAATTTCTGATTTGATTGATTTTATCTAGACATCATAAATGTGATGCTTGCCTGCTTTATAATAGTTGATGGGAAATTTTTGTTGTGTTATTCTCCCGGCTAGGTTTTAGGGTTTGATTTATTTTGTCCATGACAGAAGATAAATTAAAATAGCTTAGCAAATTCTTTTCCTTCTAAGAGAGCTCACTCTGTGATTGACTGACAGCAGGCCTTTCTGTTCAGGTCTTTGATCTCCCTCCTTAATAACTGCTTTACAGACTTCATAACCTTTTCCCCAGCAGAGGCTTCATGAAATGCTTTTACTTCAAAGTAAATATTTTTAGCATGGAGGAAATAAAGGTTCAGGTGTGCTTCTTGGTGGCAAAGGAAATGTTCATTCTTATGTTGTAGTGGTCAATGTGATCTGGCCCAACAGCGTTTGGCTCCAAACAGCTGTTCTTCAGTGAAATTTAGAACTTTGGAAGCCTTTCTTCTTGATAGACTCCTTGTAATTCGATTAATGAGTAAATATTTGCTCCCTGTACCCTCTAGATTTTGAAAATCAGTGGTTTGGTTTGAGGAATCTTTCAAGATAAATTTTCCACATTTAAAGAAAAAGGCATTTTTATGAAATCGAATCAGGAAGGCAATTTTGTACTAACTGACATACTTGGTGACTGAGTGAATCACCCAGCTGTCTTATGCCTCTATTTCTTCATCTGCAAAATGGAGATGATTGTGTCTGACCATCCACCTTTAGTACCAGTTCAGGAAGAAAATGGCACTAAGGTTCATTAATTCCAAAGATGGGCACAACAAAGAGCTGGATTTTAAAGTGCAGAACTTGTTCAGTAGCAGGTCAATTTTAGAAGCATGAATCCTGACTAGAAGAAGCAGAGTCAGAGGCTTTGGCAGGTGTAGATCAGCCTTTAATATTTGTTGTTACTGAATGCATTAGTAAAGAGTTGCAGTGTGTATCTGTATAGTAGGTCTGAATATGGGTTTAGAATGCATCATCTTACTTGGGTAACTTGTAGACTGTCTTGTCATCTGAGTTGGCCGTACACCCAGACAGTTTCCTCCCGGAAGCAGGGTTCCTTCCTGGTGATATCACCGAGAGGCGCCCATGTGATCTCTTCCTAAGAACCTTTGGAGAAGGTTTAGCTGCCCTGACATTCTGATGTATTCCTTTTGTTGGAGAACATCCGAAAATGTGGAGGCCATCATGGTATTTTAAAAGATGCCAACACTGAGTCTCGCCTTCCTAAGCGGCCAAGCTCAGGCAGGGTTTTCCAGGCTTTTTCACGAGTTCCTTCTCTGATTGTTTTTTTCCTCAATTTCCTTAATAATTTGAAGCAATTTCTTTCTTTCTTTTTCTTGGGGAGGGAGGTGAGTTTTGATTTTTCAAGACAGAGGTTGTGTGTGTGTGTGTGTGTGTGTGTGTGTGTGTGTGTGTGTGTTCCTGGCTCTTCTGGAACCCTCTCTGTAGACCAGGCTGGCTTCAGACTCACAGAGATCTGCCTTCCTCTGCCTCCCAAGAAGTGTGATTAAAGGTGTGCACCATCGCTGCCTGACTAATGATTTCTCTTTTTAACTTTTCTCTCTTTTAACATTTATAGTGGCCGGGAAGGAGGTAGGTCTTTTCTTTTTCTTTTTTTAAGTACTCTGCATTTATGCTTGTCCTGCTGGGGGAGCAAGATTGTTGCAGAGAAAGTAAGGCTAAGGCCTGAATGTGGGGGCACTGGTGGGATCCCAGAGAAAGGAAGTCAGTTTGTTAGTAGTGCCTATAGGGACACAGAGGACCAGGCCCCTTCCAGAGTCAGACCACAGCGTTAACCTACTCTCAGCCTGTGTTTTCGTCTCCTTGTTGAGGAGACTCCATTTCTATTATATGCCAGACTCTGAGACTCCATGTTTATCCTACTGCTCGGACTTGGGGCTGTCATGTAGCATCATGTAGCATGGGTATTCAATTCATTTTTTGTTCATTTGGGGGAAATGATAGAACCAGGGTTTTGCTTACTGTCCCCAAATCAGCATCAATAAGTAAATCACTTTACACTTTAATCATATCTTTTATTTGGGTCTTTTACACACACACACACACACACACACACACACCATGTATTCCTTCTCCCACCCTGAGCCCCAATCAGGGCACCATGTTACTTATGCCACATGAAGCCATTGGCAAAAGTGTGTCTTACCACCATAAACCATTTTAAGCAGTTTCTGTTCAATATCATCTGCCTCCTCACAGTCTGCGGAGGTCTGTCGGGCAGAAGCTTTTGCAGGCAGAATGGGAATATTTATAAAGCACAGGACCCGTACTTGACAGTGGGCCTTTTGAAAAGTTTGTTTTCAGCCATGTGAATGCAGGTTCATCTCCTGCCAGAACTGTCTTGGGTTTCAAAGGCCTAGTGTTGAGGGTGTCTGGTGCTGAGACTGTCTCTGTAGCCTTTTTGTTTGCTGATTCTGTGGCTCCCTGATAAGCAGAAGCTAATTCATCATTCCCCAAGCAGGCACAGAGCACCTGGGCAGCTCTCTTGACAGGCCGAGCTCTCCCTCACCTTGCCTGTGGGCA
The DNA here is from genome assembly GCF_947179515.1 of Apodemus sylvaticus. Classification (NCBI taxonomy): domain Eukaryota; kingdom Metazoa; phylum Chordata; class Mammalia; order Rodentia; family Muridae; genus Apodemus; species Apodemus sylvaticus. The sequence goes on from NC_067477.1 coordinate 22,003,805, forward strand.
GGAGTGCTTGCATTTTTCCTTTCACTGGTCTGCCACATTTCCTGCCTGGTATGATGAGTTTCTTTGCCTGCACATCTTTCTCTCCCCCCTCCTCACACCCTTCCCTCACTTTGCTTTAAAAAGAAAGAGAAGCACCCTGACCCTTCTGTGAACAAGAATCTGTGAGGGGAATAAGTGAGCCTTGCCTTGGGAGTGTATTATTTCTTCTTCAGTGGAACAATCAGTTTGAAGGATCATTAGAACAGGTCTTTGAGTCTTTGAAAGCTGGCCTAGGGGCCAACCTTTGACAGTCACTCAGTCCACACCCCTCACCCCCTCACCCTCGGGCCTGACCATTTGGGAGGCAAAAAGAGGGGAGTCTGGCTGTGCTTATCTCAGGGCTAGTGTTTGGACTTCAGGGAAACGCGGGGGAGGGCAGCGCAGTTTGAGACTTGGGAAAATGAGAGCTGGTTCCGGGGTCCCCAGCAGTGAGGCTGGGGCTGAGGGGTTCTCAGACTCTGGGTTATCCAGGCTCTGCAGGGAGTCCCAGAAGAGCCAAGAATGGAAGTGGGGTGGGGTGGGGGAGGGGGACCCTCGGGCTGAGGACAGTGTCTAGCCTGGGGCCAGGGAAAGGGGTCCTTGGTTTGTCTCAGCTGTGATTGTCCTTAGTTTGGTGTGGTTGAATGGGAGTGCAGATGGGCCTTCTACTGGAGATTTAGCTGCGGTTCTGTGGGCCAAGTCCTTTTCCATGTTCCCACTGGTGGTGATAGATGAAAAACCATAGTCTGTGTTTATCTATATCTGTCATTGGCTATTCTTCACGGAAAATGGGCTCATAATCTCTCCTCAGGGTCTGACCCAAGATTAAATGCATTTTGCAAGGAGGGATGTCTAGGAAGGGAAGCTTATTGGCTAAGCCCTCAGGGCCTCTAGGTACATCATTAGCATGGAGAACTCTGTTCTGGGCTTACGTGACCAGAGGCCATGTTTCCTTATGTGAGGAGCGTGGCACATGTTCCAGGCCGGGAATCTGGTAGGGAGCAGAGTTGCCAAAGTCTCAGGTGTGTGCTCGCCGAGTATCTGGGCCTTAACCTGTTCTCTACCCACCAAACTTCCTGGCATTGTTTTACAGTCCCACAGGTATCCTTGGAAGAAATAAACACATTCTGTTCTTGTTTGTTTTTTGATTGGTTGGTTTATTGTTTGTTTTTTGAGACAGTGTTTCTCTCTGTAATAGCCTTGGCTGTCCTGCACTCAAAACCATGCTGCCCTTGGACTTACAGAGATGCGCCTGCCTCTGCCTCCCTAAAGAAACTCATTCTTCCCATGCAAAGAAGAGTTATCCTCTTGTCAAGGATCAACTTCTACTTTGTAAATCCATGCCTCTTCCATTTTTTTTTAGCCTTGTTGTTGTCATTTAAGGCCACCTGCATGTAGTAAGTGGCAGTTTTTCTCATCAGCCTTCCCGAATTTTGTATTTATATTCCTTATGGCAGATTTTTTTTTTAAATTGATGGATTCTAGCAGGGCTAGAATCTCCATGCATTAACTTATGATGATCTTTTCCTTTCTCGGATCATTTAAGAGGACTGAATGGAGCGAGTTCCTTTGGCTGCTGTAAATACTCATAGTTGTCTTAGTGCGTTTGAGACTTTCCTGGATTGGTAGTTGTTACTGCCTTGGATTAAGGTGAACTGTCTGGAGCTAAGAAATGTTTGTACTCTAAGTTGTAACAGGCGTGTGCTTTATCCTTTCAGGGCCTGGTAGGGAGTTTTTCCCTTGTTCGGGCAGGTCGGCTAGGAAAAGAAGCCCGCACGAATAAAAAACACCAGAGGTATTGTAGATACACGCCATGTGCCCCACGCTGTGGGGGGTGTCGGTGGGGAAGTTTCACGCATGGGTTTTGTTTTGAACCAAACAACAAGGGCTTCCTTTTTACCTGCTTTTGTGTGTGTAAAGATGTATTTGTTCAAGCTTAAAAAAATAAATAAAGCTTACCAATGTACAAATACTGATATCTGGCCTGGATTTGTGGGGATTTTCTTTGGAGAGATGAGGCTTATGGTTTGGGCATTTTAGTTTCTCCTTAGTTAGGATTATTAAAGAAGGACAGGGTACATCACAGTATTTTTATGTCTTGTAAGACTTCAGTCACTGTGTTTGAACTAGCATTGTTTGTGGAGAATGGATAGTAGTTTCAGAACCACACTCTCCCTCTGCTCTGAATGTACTTTCGAAGGACCTCTACCCACCCTCCACCCCCCACCCCAGCCCCCCTCCTTACCCCATCTCCCCCATCCCCATTAGGATTCTGTCTAAGCTCCACCCCACAGTTACCTGGCAACAGCCAGGTATGCCCCTCCCAACAGTTACCTGGCAACAGCCAGGATTCCTCAAAGCACTCTCTGCCTCTGCTCCAGTAGCCACTTCTTCACTTTGTGGTCTGAAGCTTGTGGACACCTTTATCCCCCAAGGCCAGCTTCCTTCAGTCATGGAAAGGCACAACACACCATAACTGGATGATGTGGGAGGCGGCAGGAGTTGGTGGAAAGAGGCAAACTTGGGCCAGATTAATAATCTGCTGCTATAGCACAAATAGCACCCAAACTTGGTGACCAAATAAGCATTTACTATTTTGCAATTCCTCCATGAGTAGCTTAGTTGGATTGATACTGGCTTGGGAGTCTCTCAGGCTGTAGTCAGGACTGAGATTGGCCAGCAAGAGTCAGCCCTCCTCCATGGCAGCAAGGTTGGAGCAGTTCTTTCCAGTGGAGGCTGCCAGGAGTTCTCTTCTGCTTTGTCTTAAGCTGTATAAATAAAAGACACAATGGGGTTCTTTCATTTGCTGAGGAAGCAGCTTAGCATCACAGTCATGACTTCCTGCCATTGTCTCCTTCGGGGTTTGTTTCCATTACAGGGCTGGAGGGTGGCTTTCTGCCTAATAGTGCTCACTGCTCTTGCTAGGACCTGAGTTCAATTCTCAGCAGCAACATGGGACAGCACGAACTGCCTATGACTCCAGCTCTGTGAGGTCCAATGAGAGACCCCCCAACTCAATGTTTTTAGACCTCTAAACAACTAGCCCAGCACAGAGTAACTTGTTTTTCTGCTTTCAGCTTGAGAAAGATAGCCCACCCTGTTCTAGTTCCAAAGTTTAACTAAACAATGCCCCAAGGACATTTGCTCCAGATAATCTCTAACCTTCCTAAAGGCATAAACTATTGCCTGACTTCCTCATTCTGTACTTTCCCATTCCACGCATAATTTGTCCTCAACCCCTTGCCTTGTGAATTGTCCTCCTTATCTTGTGATTTTCCCCCTTTAAATACCCCTGACTTCAGTTGCTCAAGTCCCACAATCCTCTACCCCTCATTCTGTACTTCCCCATCCCATGCTTGTTTTGTCCTCCACCCCTTGCCTCATGAATTGTGTCCTCCAACCCTTGTCTTGTGATTTTTCCCCTTTAAATACCCCTGACTTCAGTTGCACGGGGTCCTCAGTCCTCTACCCCTGCATGGGGTACGGCTGTGGAACCCAAAATTCTGGAATAAAGAAATCCTCATGCTATTGCATTGAAACCGTTTCTCGCGAGTGATTTGGGTGTCGCCTTCCGAGGCGTGGGGTGCTGGGGCACCCTCGGTTTTTGGGGTCTTATACCAACACCAACTTCTGGACTCAGGACATCTGTAATTACACATGTACAGTGTGTGTGTGTGTGTGTGTGTGTTGTGTGTCCTATAATGTATATTATTATAAAATAGATCTTTTGTTTTGTTTTTTTTTATTTTATTTTATTCAATGCATTCTTTATTTACATTTGAAATGATTTCCCATTTTCTGGGTCCCCACTCCCCGCAAATCCCATAAGCCCTCTTCCCTCCCCCTGTTCCTCCATCAACTCCTTCCCACTTCCCTGTTCTGGTATTCCCCTATACTGTTGCACTGAGTCTTTCCAGAACCAGGGGCCACTCCTCTGTTCCTTTTGGACATCTTTTAATATGTAGATTATTTCTTGGGTATTCCAAGTTTCTAGGTTATTATCCACTTATCAGTGAGTGCATACCATGACTGATCTTTTGAGTCTGGGTTACCTCACTTAGTATGATGTTCTCCAGATCCATCCATTTGTCTATGAATTTCATGAATTCATTGTTTCTAATGGCTGAATAGTACTCCATTGTGTAAATATACCATATTTTTTGTATCCATTCCTCTGTTGAGGGACACCTGGGTTGTTTCCAGCTTCTGGCTACTACAAATAGGGCTGCTATGAACATAGTGGAGCATGTTTCCTGATTACATGATGGGGAATCCTCTGGGTATATGCCCAGGAGCGGTATAGCAGGGTCCTCAGGAAGTGATATGCCCAGTTTTCTGAGGAACCACCAGACTGATTTCCAAAGTGGTTGCACCATCTTATAATCCCACCAGCAGTGGAGGAGTGTTCCTCTTTCTCCATATCCTCGCCACCACCTGTTGTCTCCTAAGTTTTTGACCTTAGCCATTCTGACTGGTGTGAGGTGAAATCTCAGGGTTGTTTTGATTTGCATTTCCCTAATGATTAATGATGTTGAACATTTCTTAAGGTGTTTCTCAGCCCTCCGAAGTTCTTCATGTGAAAAATTTTGTTTAGTTCGGTACCCCACTTTTTAATGGGGTTATTTGGTTCTCTAGGTTCTACCTTCTTGAGTTCTCTGTATATATTAGATACAGAGAATCTAATATAATCTATACAGCCCTCTGTCAGATTTAGGGTTGGTGAAGATCCTTTCCCAATCTGTTGGTTGACGTTTTGTCTTTTTGACAGTGTCCTTTGCCTTATAGAAACTTTGTAGTTTTATGAAGTCCCATTTGTCAATTCTTGATCTTAGAGCATAAGCTATTGGTGTTCTATTCAGGAACTTTCCCCCTGTGCCCATGTCCTCAAGGGTCTTCCCCAGTTTCTATTCTATTAGTTTCAGTGTGTCAGGTTTTATGTGGAGGTCCTTGATCCATTTGGAGTTGAGCTTAGTACAAGGAGATAAGAATGAATCGATTCGCATTCTTCTGCATGCTGACCTCCAATTGAACCAGCACCATTTGTTGAAAAGGCTACCTTTTTTCTACTGGATGTTTTCAGCTCCTTTGTCGAAGATCAAGTGACCATAGGTGTGTGGGTTCATTTCTGGATCTTCAATCCTATTCCATTGATCCGCTTGCCTGATATTGTACCAATACCATGCAGTTTTTATCACTATTGCTCTGTAGTAAAGTTTGAGGTCTGGGATACTGAATCCCCCTGAAGTTCTTTTACAGTTGAGAATAGTTTTAGCTATCCTGGGTTTTTTGTTATTCCAGATGAATTTGAGCATTGCTCTTTCTAGCTCTATGAAGAACTGGGTTGGGATTTTGATGGGGATTGCATTGAATCTGTAGATTGCCTTTGGCTTTGGCAGTATGGCCATTTTAACTATATTAATCCTGCCAATCCATTCGATATCCTTCTTCAGAGATCTGAAGTTCTTGTCATGTAGGTCTTTCACTTGTTTGGTTAGAGTCACCCCAAGATACTTTATGTTGTTTGTAGCTATTGTGAAGGGAGTCATTTCCCTAATTTCTTTCTCAGTCTGCTTATCCTTTGAATATATAAAGGCTACTGATTTGCTTGTGTTGATTTTGTAGCCAGCCACTTTGCTGAAGTTGTTTATCAGCTGTAGGAGTTCTCTAGTAGAGTTTTTTGGGTCACTTAAGTACACTATCATATCATCTGCAAATAGTGATAGTTTGACTTCTTCCTTTCCAATTTGTATCCCTTTGACCTCCTTATGTTGTCTAATTGCTCTAGCTAGGACTTCAAGAACTATATTAAAAAGATATGGAGAGAGAGGGAAGCCTTGTCTAGTCCCTGATTTTAGTGGGATTGCTTCAAGTTTCTCTCCATTTATTTTGATGTTGGCTACTGGTTTGCTGTATATTGCTTTTACTATGTTTAGATATGGGCCTTGAATTCTTGTCCTTTCCAAGACTTTTAGCATGAAAGGATGCTGAATTTTGTCAAATGCCTTTTCAGCATCTAATGAAATGATCATGTGGTTTTTTTCTTTGAGTTTGTTTATGTAGTGGATTGCATTGATGGATTTCCTTATATTGAACCATCCCTGCATCCCTGGGATGAAGCCTACTTGATCCTGGTAGATGACCGTTTTGATGTGTTCTTGGATTCGGTGGGCAAGAATTTTATTGAGTAATTTTGCATCAATATTCATAAGGGAAATTGGCCTGAAATTCTCTTTCTTTGTTGGATCTTTGTGTGGTTTTGGTATCAGTGTAATTGTGGCTTCGTAGAAAGAATTGGGTAGTGTTCCTTCTGTTTCTATTTGGTGGAATAGTTTGAAGAGTATTGGTGTTAAGTCTTCTTTGAAGGTCTGATGGAATTCTGCACTGAAACCATCTGGTCCTGTGCTGTTTTTGGTCAGAAGGCTATCTATGACCCCTTCTATTTCTTTAGGGGTTATGGGTCTGTTTAGATGGTCTATTTGATCCTGGTTTAATTTTGGTAATTGGTATCTGTCTAAGAAATTGTCCATTTCCTCCAGATTCTCCAGTTGTGTTGAGTACAGGCTTTTGTAGTAGAATCTGATGATTTTTTGAATTTCCTCCGCTTCTGTTGTAATATCTCCCTTTGCATTTCTAATTTTGTTAATTTGGATACTTTCTCTGTGCCCTTTGGTTAGTCTGGCTAAGGGTTTATCTATCTTGTTGATTTTTTCAAAGAACCAGCTCCTGGTTTTGTTGATTCTTTGTATGGTTCTCTTGGTTTCTACTTGATTGATTTCAGCTCTGAGTTTGATGATTTCCTGTCTTCTCCTCCTCCTGGGTGAATTAGCTTCTTTTTGTTCCAGGGATTTCAGTTGTTCCGTTAATCTTCTAGTGTATGCTCTCTTGAATTTCTTTTTGGAGGCACTCAAAGCTATGAATTTTCCTCTTAGCACTGCTTTCATTGTGTCCCATAGATTTGTGTATGTTGTGCCTTCATTTTGTTAAATTCTAAAAAATCTTTGATTTCTTTCTTTATTTCTTCCTTTACCAAGGTATCATTGAGTAGAGTATTGTTCAGTTTCCATGTATATGTGGGCTTTCTGTTGTTTTTATTGTTATTAAATACCACTTTTACTCCATAGTGATCTGATAGGAGGCATGGGATTATTTCAATCTTCTTATATTTGTTGAGGTCTGTCTTGTGACCAACTATATGATCGATTTTGGAGAAGGTACCATGAGGTGCTGAGAAAAAGGTATAATCTTTTGCTTTTGGATGAAAAGTTCTATATATATCTGTTAAATCTAATTGGTCCAAAGCTTCAATTAGTTTCACTGTCTCCCTGTTTAGTTTCTGTTTTCCTGATCGGTCCATTGATGAGAGAGTGTTGAAGTCACCCACGATTATTGTGTTAGGTGCAATGTGTGCTTTGAGCTTTAGTAAAGTTTCTTTTATGAATGAGGGTGCCCCTGTGTTTGGAGCATAGATGTTCAGGATTGAGAGTTCTTCTTGTTGGATTTTTTCTTTGACCAGCAAGAAGTGACCTTCCATGTCTCTTTTGATGACATTAGGTTGAAAGTCAATTTTATCTGATATTAGAATGGCAACTCCGGCTTGTTTCCTGGGACCATTTGCTTGTAGAATTGTCTTCCAGCCTTTTACTCTAAGGTAGTTTTTGTCTTTGACACTGAGGTGTGTTTCCTGTATGCAACAAAATGTAGGGCCCTGTTTACATAACCAGTATGTTAGTCTATGTCTTTTTATTGGGGGAATTGAGTCCATTGATGTTAAGAGATATTAAGGAGTAGTGGTTACTGTTTCCCATCATTTTTGATGTTAATTTTATACTAGTGTGGTTATCTTCTTTTGGGTTTGATGAAAGAAGCTTAATATCCTGCTTTTTCCAGGGTATAGTTTCCCTCGTTGTAATGGTGTTTTCCCCCTATTATCCTTTGTTTCTCCATCTATTGTGATTGAGAGTTTCGCTGAGTATAGTAGTCTTGGCTGGCATTTGTGTTCTCTTAGAGTCTGCATGAGCGCTGCCCAGGATCTTCTAGCTTTCATGGTCTCTGGTGAGAAGTCTGGTGTAATTCTGATAGGTCTTCCTTTATATGTTACTTGCCCTTTTTCTCTTACTGCCCTAAGTATTCTCTCTTTGTTTAGTACATTTGGGGTTTTGATTATTATGTGACGGGAGGTAGTTCTGTTCTTATCCAGTCTGTTTGGAGTTCTGTAGGCTTCTTGTATATTCATGGGCATCTCTCTCTTTAGGTTAGGAAAGTTTTCTTCCATAATTTTGTTGAAGATATTTGCTGGCCCTTTAAGTTCTAAATCTTCACTCTCATCTATGCCTATAATCCTTAGGTTTGGTCTTCTCATTGTGTCCTGGATTTCCTGGATGTTTTGGGTTACAAGCTTTTTGCATTTTGCATTTTCTTTGATTGTTGAGTCCATGGTTTCTATGGTATCTTCGGCATCTGAGATTCTTTCTTCTATCTCTTGTATTCTGTTGTTGATATTTGCATCTATGGTCCCTGATTTCTTCCCAAGGTTTTCTATCTCCAAAGATGTCTCCCTTTGTGCTTTCTTAGTTGTTTCTACTTCTGTTTTCAGATCCTGGAAGTTTTTGCTAAGTTCCGTCATTTGCTTGTTTGTGTTTTCCTCTAATACTTTGAGAGATTTTTGTGTTTCCTCTTTCATGACTTCTGCCTGTTGATCAAACTTCTCCTGTATTTTTTTAAAGTGAATTTTGCATTTCCTCCTTATTGGCTACAAACTTTTGACCCATATTGCCCTGAATTTCTTTAAGTGATTTTTGTGTTTCCCTTGTAAGGGCTTCTAGCTTTTGATAATTTTTCTCCTGGATTTCTTTAAGAGATTTATTTATGTCCTTCATGTGTTCCTCTAACAGCATCCTTACCAGTGCTTTTAAATCCAACTCTTGTTTTTCTGGTGTGTTGGGGTATCCAGGACTTGCTATTGTTGGAGAATTGGGTTCATATGCTGCCATAATGCCTTGGTTTCTGTTAGCAACATTCCTACGCTTGCCTTTAGCCATCTAGTTCTCACTGGTGTTAGATGGTCTTATTGTCACTGGCTGGTGCCACAACCTATTGTGGACCTTTAAGGCTATTTCCGAGACACTGGATGACTGGGTTTCCTCTGGCACAGATTACTGATATGCTGCCTTCCTCTTTTGTGCCTTTGGAGCCCTGCTCAGTCTTGCCTCAGGAAATGTTATACTTGGGTTGTCAAGGTGAACCAGGTGTTCTCAGACTGCTCTGTTATGGAGCAAAGATGGTGAGTTGGGGGGGGGGGGGTCACTCCCTCTGTTGATTCTCATGTAGAATACAGGCCCCACGACCGACCGGCTTGCAGATAAACTGCCTATGTTCTCAGGTCCTGAGCGCAGGCAGACCCCTGGAGATTTGCACCCCCAGAGATCTTAAGCTCAGGATAATACAGTACCTAGTGATGTTTTTCTGCCCTGGCAGGCCACAAAGATGGCCACGGGAGTAGCTCCCTCTGCTGTTCTCTGCAAAGGATACAGGCCCCACGACCTACCAGCTGGGAGATGAATCACCTGTGTGCTCAGGTCCTAGGTGCAGGCAGACCTCTGGCTGTTTGCACCCCCAGAGATCTAAAGCTCGGGGAGATACAGTACCTAGTGACGCTCTTCTGCTCTGGCAGGCAGCAAATATGGCCGCAGGGATTCTTTCCCTCTGCTGGTTTCCAGGCAGGACACTGGCCCCACGCCCGTTGGACTGGCAGACAAACCGCCTATGTGCTCAGTTCCTGAGTGCAGGCAGACCCCTGGTGGCTTGCACCCCCAGAGATCTAAAGCTCAGGGTGATACAGTACCTAATGAAGCTCTTCTGCTCCGGCAGGCGAATATGGCTGCAGGGATTCTCTCTCTGTGCTGGTCTCCAGGCAGGACACAGGCCCCACGCCCGGAGGTCTGGCAGATGAACCACCTAAGAGCTCAGTTCCTGAGCACAGGCAGAGCCCTGGCGGTTTGCACTCCCAGGGATCTAAAGTTCGGGGTGCTACAGTACCTAGTGAAGCTCTTCTGCCCTGGCCAGCAGCGAATATGGTCGCGGGGATTCTCTCCAAAGTAAATCTTTTTAAAAAGATTATATCCATCTTCCAAGCTCCAGAGTCCTTGCTTTTAAGCTTCTCTCTCTCTCTCTCTCTCTCTCTCTCTCTCTCTCTCTCTCTCTCTCTCTCTCTGAAACCTGAACTCTTTCCCCAGTGAAAGAAATGACTTTTTCCACAAAGAATGTCTAGTTGATAGGGGCCACTTCAGCAGTACTGGGGCTCTTACACAGCTTGAGGATGGGAGTCTGGAGGCAGCTCAGGGTCACATACAGGGTCACACAATGACTCTTCAGCAGACACCACCCTGATCAAGTCTTAGATCTGGCCACCAACTCCCAAACAGCCCAACTTTTTTATTTTGTGCTTTAACTTTGGCCAGCTCAGCTGTGCGTGTGGCCCCCTAGCTGATGTAAACCAGCGCTGAAATCTTAAGAGCCAGTCCCATGGATCAACCACTAATTCAAACAGGTGCTCAGCTATTTATATGACCAAGAAGTTGTAATCCTCAGGCTTAAACCTAGCAGCGGTGCTGCTGGCCAGGGACTGACTGCCATGTAAAGGTGTGGACCAAAGCTGGCTAACCTCAGTCTCCAGTCTCCAGTTGAGGGGCAGCTCTGGCCTATCGCTGCCATCAGAAAATGTCCACTCTGTAGATTGCTAGATCACAAAGAAAACATGGTTTCTAAGTTGTCTACATTCAGAGCAGTTTTTCATCTATTCTCAGTACACACAACCTCTGGCCCAGCATTTCTCTGCCTGGGCTGTTTGGACACTTCTGTCAGTGTACTTAAAGGCTGGTCACATTCTCTAATCTCTTCCAACTCTGACATACCTAGAGATTTACTGAGTGTACAACTCAGACAGTGGCTGTGGGGTAACCTCAGACACCGTGGCACATCACTGGCCACCTTGCCTGATCTCTTAAGTGGGGAAGATATTGGGAGGAAGGATGATACTCTGGGGCGAAGCTATTTTTAGTGTCTGTTAACAGAGTTATTGCTTGCCTGGAATGACTCCATTTATGCTATAAAACGTGCAAAAGGCCTACAAACAGCTGTCCTAAGGCAGCAAGTCTGTGGTGGGGTTCTGAGCCTGGGGGGCAGGTGGTGGGGGCGTGTTCAGTGAAGACCTTGGGGGGTCAGGTAGGATTCAGCTGGAATGGGGCCCTAGAATTCTGGAGATGACCTTGCCGACAGCTTCTCTGGTCCCTGCCTTCTTGGGGACCAGAAAAGCACAATTGTAGGACTAAGCATTCCCTGAGCCACAAGAGCCCTTGCTAATGGATGAGTGTATACATCTTAGAAGGATTTGGATCCTCACCCTCCACATATACAAAACACTAGTGGAAAGCGGAGCAGACACCTGCTCATTAGAATTAAAACAACAAACTCTTAAGGGACATAAGCATTAACCTTTATGACCTTGAATTAAGCATTCCTTTCTTTTTTTTTTTTTTTTTTTTGGATTTTGGTTTTTTCGAGACAGGGTTTCTCTGTGTAGCCCTGGCTGTCCTGGAACTCACTCTGTAGACCAGGCTGGCCTCGAACTCAGAAATCCACCTGCCTCTGCCTCCCAGAGTGCTGGGATTACAGGCGTGTGCCACCACCACCTGGCTAAGCATTCCTTTCTTAACAAAAGTATGTGACAGACTTTTCAAATACACCAAATTGGTGAAAATTAACATTTGCATTTCAGTGATCATGATGGACAAAGTTAAACAGTCACTCCTGGAAGGACAGATGTCTACAAGTGAAAGAATAGAACATACAGCCTAACTCCTGCCTTCTAAGGAGCCTCAAACACTTCACATTCCAGAGCCCACTCTTTGTTAGAAACTAGGTAAAAGGTCACAGTCCAGAGCCTGCCCTTTGTTTAGACTTAGCAGAAAGGCCATGAATAGGTGATCCTGACCCCATAAGGTAACTGGAAATGAGCTAAGCTTATCTTGCTTCTGTAAACTGCTTACACCATTACCCTTATGCAGGACTTCATGCAGCTATAGACTCCAAGAAAATAGGAAACTAATTGGTCCACTGAGAGCTGGCTCCGATAATTTAAACTGATTGGCCTAAAAACTATGGAGTGGTACAAACTGATTGGCTCACATTTCGCAGGCTCTCCATTCTAAGGAATGATTGGTTTGTGATTCACGGGTTCTGTTGTAAACTTATAAAAGCTGTCACAATTCGGCACTCGAGGTCCACAGTCCTCTACCCCTGCGCAGTGTACGACTGTGGAACCCAGAATTCTGGAATTAAAAATCCTCTTGCTAGTGCATCGATTCTCACGAGTGATTTGGGTGTTGCCTTCCGAGGCATGGGGCGCTAGGGCGCCCTCGGTTTTGGGGGGTCTTACACAAGCAGATAGCTAAGGGATTTCTTCCTAGAACAAAGGAACTCTTACAACTCCACTAAAATAATAATAATAATAATAATAATAATAATAATAATAAAAGCAAAATTAGAACCATACAAAGACAGATGGTCAGTCAGCATGCTGGATATCACTCATGGTCACCAAGAAAATGAAAACCAAGGTCACCTGGAGTGCCATCTCCCATGGAATCACTGGAATAAACACCACATCCATGGAGGATTGGAGTATGACTTTAGGAAATGCACGTAGGGTCTTCATCTCAGTTTCCTGGCAAAGAACTGTCATCCTAGGACTCTTCACAATGATAAAGGATCTTTTTGTATATCAGTGGGTCTGGTAGCCACCACATCTGCAAGGATGCAGTCTTCTGGGCATTGTGATAACTGCACCTCTCAACCTTTAAGAGGTGCAGCCTTTCTGGACCCTGGGCTTTGAAGGTTTATACCATTGCCCACTTCCTGCTTCCTGAGCTTTGTGGATGGCCCTGGGGATGCCTGTATTTTGATGTTAATTCCACTTTCTGAGAAGGAGTTGTCTGGACCTAGCAATGAGTGAGTCACATTTTCAGGTGACTTAAGTGAACTTCCCCCAATGAATAAAGGGACTAATCACTGGGCGAGTAGGCCGGACTTCCAGGTTGGACAGAGGAAGGAGGAGAGAGTTAGGCATTTTGGATGGCAGATAGCAAGAGGGTGAGATGTACCTACTAGTATCCCCCAGCATATATGGCGAATCTGCCAGGATTCACCACCAGAGGATTTAGATTTAATATGGCTTACAAGATTAGGATTCTAGTTGTTGAGCCCAACGATTGAGTTACCGTTGTTTCTGAAGTAAGTTTGTGTGGTGTTTTCCTTTACGTGGTGGTTCGACTGGGTTCAAAAGAGAAAGGTATGATGGTAAAGCATGGGTTTGCCAGATGTGTACCACAGAGCCATGGGGGTTTTGAAGCATGGGGCTGGCGAGGTATCGATCCGCCAGTGGAACTTAGTGATCTGGGTGGAGAGATTTTGGAGCTCTGAGTCAGTGTCTCCACAAGATAAGAACTGGTCAGCGAGACTGCCGGGGCTGAGAGGAGCTGGGTGTAGCACAGGAACTCGGAGTTCATTTTTAATATTTCCTGAAACCCCTGTGCACATTTCCCAAAACACAAAGTGGCATGCTGTGCCAGCTTCCTGCTTCTCTGATCACATCGTGCCTTCCCCTACATGATGGACTCTGCCCTCTGGAACCATAAGTCTAAATAAACTCTTTCTTCCTCAGGTTGCCTTTAGATATGGCATTTTATCACAGCATCAGAAAAGCAACAAATTCCTCCTACAGTTCCACTCTTGAGCTAGTACCTGTGTGAAGTGAAAATGTACAGTCAGACAACACACACAACAGCCTCACTCACAACAGCCCACCCTGGAAATAACCCAGTATTATACCTGTACTGGCTGGTTTTGTGTCAACTTGACACAAGCTGGAGTTATCACAGGGAAAGGAACCTCCCTTGAGGAAATGCCTCCATGAGATCCAGCTGTAAGGCATTTTCTCAATTAGTGATCAAGTGGGGAGGGCCCATTGTGGGTGGTGCCATCCCTGGGCTGGTAGTTCTGGGTTCTATAAGAGAGCAGGCTGAACAAGCCAGGGGAAGCAAGTCAGTGAGAAACATCCCTCCATGACCTCTGCATCAGCTCCTGCTTCCTGGCCTGCTTGAGTTCCAGTCCTGACTTCCTTTGGTGATGAACAGCAATGTGGAAGTGTAAGCTGAATAAACTCTTTCCTCCCCAACTTGCTTCTTGGTCATGATGTTTGTGCAGGAATAGAAACACTGACTAAGACAATGCCTGGTGATGAATGGATGAACTGATGAGGTATCCGCACAAAGGGATGTTAGTTAGCCACTCACATGAATTCCAAAGCATGTCACAGCAGGGAGGAGCCTTCGGACCGTGGAGTGAGGGAGGGCAGTTTAAAGTGCCCACATATTGTATGATGTCAGTTATATGGCATGCTTAGAATGAGCAATCAATCCGTGGAGGCAGAAAAATCCTAGCCCTCAGGGCCAGGGAAGAACTGGGGAATCAAGGGTGGGACTTCCCTTGGGCAGTTGACCACGGTTCTAAGACTGATTGTGGTGACAGCTATCCAACAGCTGCTGAACTCTGACCCTACACCAGGAGCTTATGCTAGGAAGCATAGTCTCAACAAGTGATTTTAAATCACATGATTCTAACACACACCCAAATGTTGTGGAAGGGGTAGGTGGCCTCAAAGCATGAGAGTTATTCCTTCCTTCAAAACCCAGATGGTGGGTGGAGCACTTGTCAGGTGATGGGGTCACATACCGGGATACCTCGTGGTGATGGTGGGGTGGCGGGAATTGTGGGTAGTTGCTGAGACAGGGGCAGGCTGCTGAGTAGGCTTTCTCTCTTTCCTTGGGGGCTTCTCAAAGAAACCCAGTGGCTGGATGAGTGGACCTTCCAGGTACAGGCTAAGACTCAGTCCCTGGCTGCTGGGCATCTGGAGAGCATGAGGAAACAAAGGCATGGCCAACAGTGCCCAGAGGTCCCAAGCCCAAGGGGCCTGAGAAAATGAGGAGCTGTGGGAATAGAAACCCTGACTAAGACAATGCCTGGTGATGAATGGATGAACTGATGAGGTATCCGCACAAAGGGATGTTAGTTAGCCACTCAGATGAATTCCAAAGCATGCCAAAGCAGGGAGGAACCTTCTGACCGTGGAGTGGGGGAGGGCAGAGAGACGCTTGTGGGCCCAGGATGCTAAGTGCTGAGGTTAGCTAGGCCCTGCCTCAGCCCTTTCTGGATTGTGCTTTTTAAATCCCATTCGTGGGCACAGGTCCCCAGCTTGTCCATGTGCATTGTGCCCTGAGATCTGTGGTGACAGACTAGCAGCCCAGGCCCCCAAAGCTAGTTCTCCCTTTTCCTTTCTACCTCAGCCAAGTCTGAGGAAGCTGAGTGTGGAACTTTGCCTTGTCTACAGGGAAAGGTATCAGCTTGTAGCTCCGGGACGTGGCGAGCGGGCGTAGTATCTGGGGCTGCCTCTCCCCTGCCTTTTCCTCGTTCTCTCAGCCTTCTCTCTCCCCAGGTGCCCACTGATTTCTCAAACCCTGTCTCCAAGAAAATCCTGTCCCTGCCCCTGGAACTGCAATACTACGGCCCCAGAGCTTCCCAAATGAAGACGACGTGCCCAGGCTGGGCTGCACCCATCGAAGGCACGACCAGGAAAGCTGTCTTGGGCCAGGGAAGGGCATTTAAAGCCTTACTTTTCAGTGTAGATAGGTTTTACCCTAGCTGAAATACTTGAGGCGATAGCCGGCTGTCTAGAAGAGAGAAGAAGCCCAGAGCATCTGTCTGGGTTAAGCCACAGTCACTGCCCTAAGTCTTCATTCCACATGACGGTCTTCCCCTGAGGGAAGCGAGCCCACACGTCTTAAAACACTGAGAAAGCAGTGAAAGGGAAGGAGCCCACTTGCAGGAAGACTTCTAACTGAGAGGTTGCTGTTCCCATGACCCAGGGTGACCCCTGAGAGGAGCTGCCGGATGCCCCACGTGACCTGGCTGTGACTCACTTCTCCCTGTAGCCTCAGGACTTCAACTGAAGTAAAACTTTGGAGCCTCTTCCTCTCTAGCTCTGCGAGCCCCTGAGCCCCTTACCTGACGTCATTTCCCCTGCCAGGAGCCCCTTCTTGCCCAGCTAGGGCCTGTCCCTGTCGCTCCCTCAGGAAGCTTCCTCTCATTAGCCCAGACTTTTCCACAAGAACAGGTCAAAGCAAGAATAAAACTCCAGAAGCCCACCAGCTCTGGAAGAGCTGATCAGGCCAGGATGGAGGTTCAGGCATCCCTTGGGAGTGGACTACCTGAGAGAATACCCCCTCTCTGCAGAACTCCATTGCCTTGCCAACCTTACTTCAGAAATGGCTTTGGCCTAGGAGCCTCCGGGGCAGAATGTAACACCTGATCCCCAAGGGCGTGTCACTTTCTGTTGGTAAAGAAAGGGGTCTTCCTCCTCACCTGGGAGTGTCCTCAAACACAGAAGAGATCAGGGACCCAGGTGGCTACAAGGCATGGCAAAGGCCTCTTCCTAATAGTGCCCAGCCCAGCACAGGAGCTCTGGTGTCACTGCCTTATGAACACACTGTACATAATAAGACTATTTGCTCCGGTTCAAGAGGGAGTCTGGGAGCCCTTCCCATCCCCATTTCCCCCCAGGATCCTGAGGACCGCTAACCACGAATCAGTTGCTCTATTAAATGAACGTGCCATAAAGGTTTTGGAAACATCTTTTTTTTTTAAGGACATTGGTGGGGAGAACCCATGTAATGCCTGCACAGAGATTCACACCATCCACTTTGACTGTCACCAGGAAATTATGTCCTAAAATAGACGAGGCTGTCAGCTTCTAGTGACCACAGACTATTCTGGGCAGTACTTTGAAAGGAAAATGATTTATTAAAAGCAACCAGGCCCTAGTGTTTTGCTGTCCTGCTGTGGAGAAAATCCTGGGCCATGACCCAAGGTCGTGAGTGAGTGTCCTGGGAAGGCAGAGACTTGGGGCTCACTTCTATTGTCCTCCCTGCCTCACTGACTGGGCAGGTCACTTGGGTTGACTTTCCCTGTTTACAAACAACAACAAAGCTAGTGATGGATGTTCTCAAGAGGAGGAGGAGGTCATGATCATCTTTAAACGGTTACAGTATGTGTGGCTGGATTAAAACGCAAAGAAAAAAGTCTCGAGGGAGGGGGCCACAGGACTTTTCTCTCCCCCCCCCCCAGGGCATTTTCTTTTCTAGCTGACTAGAAGCGCCGCTGTGCAAAAACCATCCTCCTTGGCTGATGCTGGGACTGGGAAAAAGCTCTGACCCAGGCTCCCAGGGCTAGGTAGCCCCGCCACAGCACAGCCCTGCCCTCTTCCAAAATCCACCAATGAAACGCCGAGAGACTCCATGACCTCATCAGAAAGTAATTTCATTGGCTGTTGCTACCGCTCCTGTCCATTCCATTGGACCGCAAGAAAGCTCTGCTAGCCCAGCCGTGTCGCTTCAGGCCTTGGAGTTCCTAGGCAGGTCTGCAAACCTGGGCTCTGTGTCTTAAAATAGTGGATGGCATAGCGGGTAAAGTCTTGAAAAGAGCCGAATAACTCCTTTCAACAGGCCTGAGTGCAACGTCTCCTGCGCTGGACCGGTGACTGCTGGTGATAGCTGGTGCTGTCATCTTCCCTAATAACTGACAGATCAGCCTCAGCTTCTCACTCTACTCATTTATTTAACATCGATTTTGAGGTACAATGTTTCAGGTGAACATTAAAATTGTTTGATGTGTCTCCTCGGTTCCTGGTTTCTCTTTAAAATTCTGGATGTGGCATCGACCTCATTTGTGTTTATGTGTATGCACATACACACCCACTGGGGGTTGAGACCAAGGCTTTGTGCACCCAAGCATGCCCCGTCGCCGAGCCACACTCTCAGCATCATTTGCCTGAATTACCTCAAGTGCATGGCGTGAATCAAACCACGCCACGTGTGTGCTTCTGAACCTAATTTGCTAGGAGGCTCACAGAGCAGTCTGGTGTCCCCTCTTAGAAGCTTGGCAGTGTTTCTGGGCAGTTTCCGATCTTTGAGTTCATTTACCGGTGTAGGTGTCCACTCTTCACATTTCTTAGAGATGGTGAGGCAGGTGACAAAGACAGAGACAGAAAGTATCCAAGTGTAACAAGGGAATTCTCTGTAAGTCCTGTTCCCCCCTGCCCCGCCCACTGCCAAGATAGGGCCTTACAAAATAGCATAGGCTGGCCTTGAACTTGTGATCCTACAGCCCCTGCCTCTTGAGTGTTGATGCCACAGGCATGGGCCATCACACAGTTTTGGACAGATATCATAGCCTATTGGTTATGGTGTCCATACTCAGGGTTCAGTTAGCATGGATTAAAATTCAGAGCTGGGCCAGCCTGGGTCTTCTCAAAGGACACACACTAAATCTTGACCCTGGAGAGGCAGGCCCAGAAATGGGACCAAGATCACCACAGGGTTTTTCTGCATCTGGACGGGATCCAGGGCTTCAGAAGTTACAGATGGCACTTGAGGGGGAAAGGCAGGGGAGCCAGGGTACTGCAAGGGGAAGGGGCACATAGCTATGTTAATTTATCCTTAGAAACCCTGCTTCAAACATTAGCATGGCTGTCTTTTATGAAAGATGGCCTTGTTCACAGAAGCCACCCTGGGCTCTAGAAGCTAGGTGAAGAAGCAGCTGGTTCCCGTGGATTTGATGCATCACACAATCAAGAGCACCTGTGTGTGAGATTCGGATGAGTTCAAGAACTCCTGATGAGCAGAAAAGTGGGTCGCATAACATGCTATAGGTTTACAGGGCTCATAAGCCAACCACCCAGCCATGCCATGCGGAGGGGCACACACTACACTAACAAAAAGCAGCAGAAAATTGACTTACAAACAATGAAAGTACAAAAGTCTTGCAAATACCAAATCTAGAGGCAGCTGGAGCTGGGATAATCAGTATGTATGCTATTATTTCATTGTGTAACTTTTCAATTAGAAGTATTTTTATATACACCAAGTACAATGTAATTAAAAGTCACCCAAAGGCATTATTTATTACTCATACCCAGGTCCTGCAAACCTCAATGAACCTTTTCTGCCCCCGCCTCCAGCAGCCGCCCACAGTCTCGACTTCAGTTGGGTCACACCTCCCAGGACAGCCAAGAAGCTCCCTGCTCTGACAATTGGACGACAAGGCCACTTGTCCTGGCAGTGTGAGGCCAAATGCTTGCCCTCTGTTAGTTTATATATTTAATTTTACTGTTTCCTTTTAGATTTTCGTTTCCCCCTTAAACTCAAACCATCTGCTTCAGTTGGTAGGCGCCATGACCCTTTGGGTATATCCTTAGGAGATGCAAGCTTGGGATGCCTGCGCGGCGACAGCCATTGCCTTCCTCATCTCCCCCTTCCCCTCCTTCTTTCCTTTCTTCTTTCGTTTTGTTTATGGAGATGGGATTTTACATACCCTAGGCTAACCTCAAACTCACTGTGTCTTAACAACTGAAGATGATCCTCCTGACTCACCTTCCAAGTGTTGGGATCACAGGGGTGTGTTATCAGGCAGGCCTCTATGCAGGCCCGAGGATTGAACCTGGGGCTCTGTGCTTGCCAAGCAATCACTACCAACTAAACTATATCCCTAACCTTTTATCATGTTTATTGTGTGTTTACTACATGTTAGGCATTCTTCTCCTAGGCGGGGACACATGAGTGAAATAAGACACACACACACACACACACACACACACACACACACACCCTGCCCACCTGCAGCTTCCCTCCAGTAAAGGCAGGTTGACAATCCATTCCGATCCAAACCAGGGAGTATGAGCAGCTGCCAAAATCCAAGCGAACTGAGGGGAAAGGGTAGAACTGAGGAATGTGGGGAGGATTCAGGTAGGATGGTCGGGGAAGGCCTGCCTGAGGACTGCTGAAACTTCTTGGCCTATCAGACCCAGGCAGGAGCAAGGACAGAGGCCCTGACCCCTGCTCTCACCAGGACCCTCTCCTTCCCAGGAGCACCCTCCACACTAGCCCAACCCACAATCTCCATACCCTAAAGCCCCTCCCATCAGCTCTCCTCTCTCCTAGTCTAATGGTTCGGGACTCCAGGTTCTGAGGGTCTTTTACCTTGGCTACCTGTTAGCCCTGACCCTCTGAACCGCCGCCCGTCTCCACTGCTCCAGGCAACCTTTGGCAGGGATCTTGCCTGAGGTCTGACCTCCCACTTCCTTGAGGCTTCTTTTCTGACTCTGCCAGGCCCTAGGCAATAATTCCTCACAAGCTTGTCAGACTTGTAGTTCCAGAACGAATGAACAGAGAAAGAGATGTTGGTGTATAAGTGCTATTATATTACAGGAATAACCTCCTCCTCTACTTGATCTTACCTTGTACCACCTGCCAGTAATCTTACCTGGAATTTTCTCTCATGGGAATTTTCTCTCATGCCTCTTCAGGGCTGCTATGGTGGTGGCCAGCACGGGACCAATGATAGACAAACTATTACCTAGTTGGGAAACTGCAGGGCCCAGCTCTCAGGCTATGCACAGTGAATACCAGAAGTTTCTCTGTACTAGATTAAGTGGACTGTGTTCTAGACTCCGCTCTCAACCTCTGTACCCACAAATTTTGGTGCTCAAAGAGATCTGAAAATTCTCCGATCTCAGCTCCAGTGAAGGGGGAAGCCTGCAATGCAGTCGTGTGTTAGTTCACTTTTCTTTACTGTAATGAAACACCAAAGACAACAGAACTTTATTTTTAAAAAAGTTTATTAAAATCTTACAGTTCTGAAGAATATAGTGTTGGTATCAGCTCAGTTTTTGTGACAACATCAGGATGTGTAATAGGAGTATATATATATATATATATATATATATATATATATATATATATATATATATATATATATCACGGACTGATGATACTGTCCCCCCCCCCCAGCCTTGGTCCCTGGTTGGTGATACTGTTTGGGAATGCTTAGGTGATATGTCACTGGAGACAGGCTTTGGATGTGTAAAGACTCACGGCGTTTCCGGTTTATCCACTCTGCTTCCTGCTTGTGGTCCAGCTTGTGAGTCTTCACCTTCCACCATCATGGATTCTTAGCCTTCTGGAGCTGGACCTCAAAGGCGGCCTCACACAGTGACACACTTCCTCTAACAAGGCCATACCTCCTAATAGTGCTATGCTTATGGGCTAAGCATTCACTTACAGGGGTCTATGGGGGCCATTCCTATTGAAACCACCACATCCTTCCTTCTGTAAGTCACCTTGGTCATGCTTTGTTTGTGTGTGTGTGTGTGTGTGTGTGTAAAATAGAATTACATCATTTTCTCCATCCGCCATTTTTCCTGCCCCTTTACTCTTGCTCTGTCAAAATCCATGGCCTTGGTCACGGTACCCTATCCCAGCAATGGAAGGTAACTAATACAGGGTTGCATGGGGAAACCATGGCACCCACAAACAGGAAGCTAGAGTGGGAGGCTCACTCTTAAAACAACTCACATTCAAAACTTGGTGCCCCACCCACAGATCTGCATTGATTCCTTAACAAGGGCAGCTTCCCATTTGACCCATGACCTTCCATCCGGCCTCCCCTCTTAAAGGCCCCCACATCTCAGCATCTCCACCCTATGGTCCGGGTTCCCAACAGAGGAACCTACACTCAAACTGTAACCAATCCAAAGAAAGTCAGGTGTATTTGCTGTGTAGTTAGCTGACTTTAGACTGCGTGGGCAAGAGGCACGGAGCTGTTAGAACGGTGGCCTAATCTCCTCTCCCCTCTAATTAAGTTCTAACTGCTGCATTCCACAGGTACACATTATAGGAAGGGAAGAAGACGGTGGGGGCGGGGTGCTAAATCCCACTGCCTGGCATCTCCCACACTCAGAAAAACAGCTTAACCAAGAAACAGGCCAGGAAACAGACTCCATGATGCTTTTGCCTTACACTGTGGCCATGGAGACCAAGTTAATGTTATGACATTTCTATTCTACGTGGCACCATGAAGGGCCAGGCCTAGAGTCGCACAGGTGCTGTCAGCTGGACAAAGCTTCTTGGTGACCTGAAGCTTATTCCAAGCAAACACATGCAGACAGACTTCTCAGCTGGCTTTGGAAGTGTCTAACAATGTAACAGCTCCCAGGCAGACTCTTTGTCCTTCACTTCCTCTGGCATTCTGTTTGCTTGCCCTTGGGCTGTCCTTAGTGTCTGAGCCCCATCTGCTCTGCTTCCATCACTCTGGAGAGCCTCAGGTTGCCTCAGTGTGGTGCTGGTCACGTCCCAAGTCCTCCTTTCCTCTTGGCCCTTACTGAGTTTCAGTTGCTGCTGAGGTAAACCAAGGACTGCGAGTCAGTTCTTCATTATCCCCGGGGCTTGGGGGACAAGCCTGCACTTGATAGATTTGGAAAACTGGAGGAGACACACCAGAGAGAAGAAACCTGGTGACAGGGCACTGCCAGGGTGACAGCTCTATCCTCAGATGCAGTGCTGCAGAGTGCAGCACCCCCACTGCCCCCGAAGCCACATTCCCTGAGCAACTTTCCCAGATACTGGTCATGTCCATACTTGCAGGCCGAGCCATTGCATGCCTGTCTGACTAACATGCGGGCCCCCTATCTCACCAAGAAGAAAGCCAGTCATGGTCCGGAAGGCCCAGCATGAACTAAATCCGCACCCCTCCTCTCTGAGATCATCTGCTCTGCTCCCTGCCTTCACGCCACTCCAGCCATTCTGGCCTTTTCCTAACTCACCAAATATGGTAAACCCAGGCCTTTGCTCTCAGTAGTTCCTCAGCCTTCCTCCTCATATCCCCCGACTCTCTCGCATCTTTAAGACTGTCAAACATCACTTCATCACTGTCCTTAACCATCCCATAACCTCCTAATTTGCTACTCTATTTTACTTGATCAAATCACATCCACGAGCGGGCTCTGAGCTCCAGCAAAGCTTTATACCCGTTTCGTTCCGTTCCCCAGCCCTAAAGCTCTACCTAGCGCGGTGCTGGTGATCTCGAACTCTATCGTTATCGAATAAACGCACAGGTGAAATGATGTTCAGCGCCTGCTCTCAGTTCCAGGGTCAAGACCTGGAAGGCCCACTGATGAGTTGGTATTACACGCACACACCCTTCGGGCACACACAACTTCGGGCAGTTGCTGGAGGATGAGTCTACACACACACACACACACACACACACACACACACTCCCTTGCTTCCAACACACATTTAAGGAACTTTTGCAGGTGCTGGAGGAGGATGAGCACACACAACTTCGGGCAGTTGCTGGAGGATGAGTCTACACACACACACACACACACACACACACACACACTCCCTTGCTTCCAACACACATTTAAGGAACTTTTGCAGGTGCTGGAGGAGGATGAGTCTCCGGAGCTCCTGGCCCTGTGGGGACCGAGGCTGCCTGGGCAGAGGGGAAACTGAGGAGGGGCGCAGGCCAGTGCAGGCAACCTGCGATGGCTGGGCCAGCCGAGGCAGGCCCGCCCTTCAAGCCCCATCACACTAGGCACCCGGGTCTCTGGGGCGGGCTGGCCGTCCTGGCTTGACCCGGCACCGCTCCAGGTTCACTCCTGAGCACGGTCCCGCGCTCCCCATTGCCCGTCCGGCCTCCGCCCCGGCCCGCTGCGGCTCCGGCCCTGGCCGGCAGGGGCCGCTCCTCGCGGCGCCCGGGGCCCCGCCGCGCCCGCCGCCGCCCGCTCCCCGCCCCTTCCCCGGCCGGCGTTCCCGTTACGCCGCCGAGCCGGGAGCCGGAGCCGGAGCCCGCGGCCGCAGCGGGAGGCGGCGCGGGGCCCGGCGGCGGCGGCGGGGCCTGCGGGGCCTGCGGGCGCGCGCCGGGCCGGCCAGGGCGGCCATGGCGACCAGGAAGGCGGGCTCGCGGCTGGAGACGGAGATCGAGCGCTGCCGCTCCGAGTGCCAATGGGAGCGGATCCCCGAGCTCGTCAAGCAGCTGTCGGCCAAGCTCATCGCCAACGGTACGCGCGGGCGCACCGGGGCTTGCGGGGCCGCCGCGGCCTCCGGGGCTAGGCCCCAGGCGCGGGGCGCGAGCAGGGGCGCGGTCGGGCGGCGAGGCGCAGGCCGCGCGGTGTGCGCGGGCCAGGCCCTTGGGGATCGCGGGGTCCTCCGGTCACGCGGCGTGCGGCTGGGCGGGCGGGCGGGCTGTGTCGGAGCCCTAGAGTCCTGACGTGCAGGGTGGAGAGGCTCACTGACCCCAGAGACCAGAGGCCAGTCCCGGGCTTCCAAGAAGTTGGAGCTTGTCTGTGTGTGCGTTTGTGTGTGTGCGGAGCCCCCAGGACATACCTGTGGGCATCTGGGGACCTCCAGAGTGTGTGTGGTGTGCTCAGGGGTCCTGTGAATGGAGATGTTGTGAACATATGGTATTCAAGGGCCCTAGGAAGAAGCTCAGACTTAGAGGAGGATGTCAGGGGTAGCATTGGCAGGCTGGGGGTTGTGTCTTGAGGTCAGACAGTTGGGTGTCAAATCTGCAGACCTGGAGAGGTAAGGGCGGAGAGTACAAGGGAAACAGAGTCAGGGAGTCTGGGAGAAGGTTACTGGGCAGAAAGGTGAGAATGTGATTAACAATGAGGGAACTGGAGCTGATTGGATGAGGGGCCTGGTGCTCCCGGGAACCAGGATCTGAGCTGGGAAACCTGGTGGCTGGACTTGGCCAATGACCCCATTTGCTGAATTGGTTCTTCCAACCTATCCAACCAAAACTGCAGCCAAAATCACATTCCAGAGAGAGACTCCACGTGGCCTTATTTGTTTTGGAAGCAAGTATGGTTAATATTTGCTTGTCTTTTAGTACGCGCCAAAACCACAGGCAGGCACTTGGAGCCTGGTGAGAGGGCAGAGGATTTGTCCTTCTTCACCTCTGGCTTCCCAAGACTGTCTGAGCCGGTGTGGGACAAACACGTCACAGAGGGAATGAATGAAGAACTGTCATGCTCATTCAGGGAAGGACATGTGTACTATTTTCACCCCACACTATCCAGAAATGGACAGGGACATCACATAGCCAGCGTCTTTAAGGTTGGTGGCTGTTTGTGATTTGATGGAAATAGTGCCTGGAAATAGAAACTTAAAAACAACAACATTTTTCGGTATATATCTCCCAAACTTACCACATAGCTTAGGCTAGCTCCAAAGTCTCCAGCCCCTGCCTTGCCTCCTAGGACCATAGGCAAATGTTACCATGCAGAGAGGGTAAGATTTTTGGTTTTGCACACTGCCAACCACAGTACCTTGCTTTGGGTAGGTGTTTGGAAGATGGTAATTTGTCTTTGTTAAGTCAGCATTTGAGGGGCACGTGTGGAGTCCTCAGGACCCCAAAGGCAATTTGACCTTGCCTGCTTTTTGTGGCTTCTCCTTGCCTGCATTTCCCTTTTTCTTGTTGAAGTCGCATTCCTGAGTTTCTTGGGTCACTTCCGTCCATCCGTCCGTCCTGTGCAGGTGGACGTTGGCATTTGGTGTGGTTTTTGAGCATCCTCATGTCTCCACCTGCTACCCGCTGTGTGCTCTCGTTCAGCAGTGAGCTCAGTGCCCACCCGGGCTGGAGGCTGACCAGGGCCCTGCTCTCTTGCATTCACTTCCTCTGAGAGCAGTGCTGAGAAACAGCAGTCAGCGCGAAGCTGTTTGAGGAAAACAGACTCGTCTGGGCGGTTGAGAGAGTGGACAGAGAGGGAGAAGCGACTGGTTCAAGCTGCTGTGGTCCCTGGAAGGAGAGGGGGCACGGACCCCTCTGTTTTCACTCGTGGGCCCATTTCCAAGGACTTCCTGAGCTTGGCTCTCTTTCCAGAACCTGAATCTGGCCTCATCTGAAGAGGCTGTGGAGAGGGGCAGGGCAGTGGCGATGAGCGGAGCACTGTGTGGCCGTGGGGCTGCATGTGAGTTAGCTAGCCTCAGAAAAGTCATGGGAGATGGTTTCCTCCCAGAGCCTCCCAGGGTGGGCAGCCGCCATCGATGCGGAAAGGTCATCTAGACTTGAAAAGGTCAGAGAGACTGCTCAGAAAGGCAAAGGGAGAACAGAGGAAGGGGTGACGCAAACCCAGAACAGGCGCGGAAACCTTTGAGGGTGGGTCTTCCTCTTCTTGGCTTTGGGGGCCCTGGCTACCCTTCAGTCCCTGTGGGTTTGCTAGGTATTAGGCAGGTGGCACATTGCTTAAGTTAAACCTTTGCTGTTTAAAGTAAGGAAAACTAGTTAACACCGAGCGTGTCACAGTAAGCTTTTCTGAAGGCAGCTGCAGACCACCAAGAACATTTAGTTCTTGCAGCTGGAACCCAGGGGCCTGAACCTGCTGCTGCCACTCCTCCTGCCTCCGTGACCTTGGTCGGCTCTGAACAACCCCGAGCCTCAGTTGCTGCATAACTCAGAAGACAGCCCAGTCAGGGTTGCATAGTGTGACCATGGGGGTTTTGTTTGTTTCAGATAAGTACCTTGTAGGAATTATGAAGATTAAAAGAAGGCAGGATGGATTTGGTGATACACATGTAATATCAGCTCCAGAGGCAGAGGCAGAGGCAGAGGCAGAGGCAGGGGCAGGCCAGTCTCGTGTTCCACAGGGAAAGCTATGAAGTTCTGGGTTTGATCCCCAGTGGTGTATGCAAACTGGGTGAGGTGGCAGATCTGTGATCCCAGACGCTCAGAATGTGGGGTGAGAGTCCAAGGTCACCCTTGGCTAATTCATCAGTTTTGGGGTCACTGGGGCTGTAGGAGACCGTGTGTCAAGAAATAAAGGTGAAAGTTTCTGAAGATCAACAGCCTGACACCTTAGCAGCAGCGCAGTCTTTCCTTTTCTCTCTTTACTCATTTATCCCATCAAGTCTACAAATGTTGAACACGCTCTGTGAGCTACAGGAGACTATGCAAGTGAACACGGACAAAAATGACTCTGCCCAGTTCTGTGAAGGCTGCCTTTTGGTGGCAAAGGGCCAGGGAGGCCAGATCGTGTAACCCCTGCATAACAAGCAGGATGTGATGGTGACCAGGGATGCCAGGGAGAAAAGAGAAAGGTGAGGTGGGGAGCCGCAGGGACTGCTGACTTTAGAGGAAGCTAGGGTGGCCCAGCAGTCTGACCGAGGCCTCACACCCCACTGTATGCACCATCTCAGTCATTATTTTAGAAACAGTTTTCCTGACGTAGTTTGATGTATCCCAAGCTGGCCTTGCCTCAAACTCACTGTGTACTGAGGATGGCCTTGAACGCCTGGTACCTTGCTGAGATTACAGGCATTTGTATGCTTTACTAGCGGTGGAACTCAGGGCCTTGTGCATCGGCAGACACACATCCTCCCAATGTCCAGACTGTTTCTGGAGCTGGCTGAGTCATATTGAACCAACTGGTCAACCTCTCTTGAGCCTGTCTTCCCACTGGTAAGACAGGGTTTATACCACCTGTTCCATGAGCTACATACATCTCCAAGCCCTCATTCCACACTGTCTTCAAAAAAATCAAACCCTGGTTGTAATGGCTGGCTCTGTGCCGGCTGGCTCTAGCACAAGGATAATCTCATAAGAAGCAGTAGGGAAATCTCTATTGACGAGTGCTGAGGCTCTTGTGCCTGTTTAAGCATTACCTAGACTGTGAGGATTGTGTTTCTTAGCCCACCCCACCCATGCACAATCTGCATATCAGCGAGGACAAGGGGTTGGGGACAGGGAAGCCTGGGATGACCAGGCTAAGATGGAGGAGCAGCAGGATTCGAGGAGAATCAGTTATACATCAACTTCTGATTGACACACAGGATACTCCAAAGAACATTTCTGTTGTTCTGACTTCCCAGAATGTCACCCTTCAAGTTCTGAATGGCAAGGTTCACTGTGTGTGAAGTGTAGTGCACCCGGGGGTGTTACCCAGACTCTTCCTGGAACTGACTGACTGACCTAGAGCCAGCAGAGTAACGGCGCTGAGTCTGCCTTTCCGTTGATAAGATACCATCTGCTTCTTTAACGGGGCTGTAAGGACTGACACCTGAAAACCTCAGTACGTGGTGAAGTAGTGTTCCCAATGGCTTTGTGTGGCCCCAGCTGTTGACCTGGCTGCGGAAACAGAGTAAGGGTCAGTGGAACAGGTGTGTCTGAGCCGGTACTCGACCGAGGCCTGATACGCTGCTAAGGCAGGAGCTAGCCGTCCATGAGTCCCGGGCGTGCGAGGCCCTGAAGCTTCTCATTAACTCGCAGTTCATCACCTCATCAGCTGTGCGCCTGAGCTCACCTGAGCATTGAGGCTTATGGTGGGTCTCTCATTAGGGATCCCAGCCCATCTGATTTAGTGAGACTCCAAGGTAAGGTATTTTAACCAATTGGTGGTGATGGGTTGCTAGGGAAACAGCTCTTTTGTGTGTGTGTGTGTGGAGGGTTGTTAGAGTTTGGCCCCAAAAATCTATTGATTGCTATGAGAGAGGTCTTGGTTTGCCTGTGGCTGACCCCTATGCTTTACGAAGGACAGGCACCAATGGCCTCGTGGCTTCCCTGTCTAGACTGCTAGTATCTTGAAGTGTCTGCAGCCTTCTCAAGAGCCGCAGTCATTGGTTTTCTGCTGTGAAGTGAGAAAGTGGTCTTGCTGTTTAGGACTGACCTCTTAGGACATTCCTGGGGCACCCAACAAGCCTCTGGGAGTAAAATTGCTCCCCAGGCCCGTGAGGCCTCCTGTGACCCTCTCCAGCTGTGCTCCCACGCCAGCACCCTGCTTTTAAACATGGTCTTTTTGTGTCCTGCAGCTCATGCTCTGTGGTACAGAATGTGTACCACAGTGGATTGCTGGCACTAAGCTAGCTTTCTGACTTCTTATGGCTGACACGGGCTGGGACTGCCTTGCCCCCCAGTGGCCTCACGCCTGGAGGAACTCTGAGGCTGTGAGCTGGGGAAGGGAACAGTTCCTGAGGTTGATGGGCTTGGTCCAGCAGTTCTTGGAGCACATCCTCCTGTCACCTGGGAGCAGAGTCCTTCCCTTACCCCTGGTTGGTTTTGATTCCTGGCCTCCTGACTACGGTTCCTCTTGCCCATTCTGTTCCT
Source organism: Apodemus sylvaticus (assembly GCF_947179515.1). Taxonomy (NCBI): domain Eukaryota; kingdom Metazoa; phylum Chordata; class Mammalia; order Rodentia; family Muridae; genus Apodemus; species Apodemus sylvaticus. Next base: position 22,032,869 of record NC_067477.1, read on the forward strand.
GGAGTCTTCAGTGAAGGTCAGACTACCCTTCTGTCAGGGTCTGGTCCAAGTTCCTCCCACTGCCCATCCTCCACAGAAAGTGCAGCCACAATAATCTGGACAATGTAAGACCATAGAGATCATGTCAGACGCCATTTTTCAAGCTGCGTTGGGGAACCTCTCTTGGGCATGGGGCAGGTCTCATGTACTGGAGCCACTGAACGTTTCCCTACGGTTTCCTTTGAAGGAAGGGCTCATGTGCTTAGAAAACAAAACCATTGAAATCCATGAACCAAGTCTAACGCCTACACGTGAGAGGGCAGAGAAGGGGGCGTCCTCTGAGTTGCTCTAGTCAGGAGAAGCAAGCAGAGTGGGAGGGAACCCCAGCCCTAAAGATCAGCTGCCTGATTTATCGTGTCAGAGGACCTTTAGAAACGCTAGGGTAGAGCAGCGGCACTCGGAAAGTCCTTCTGGACCCCTTGAAGCCGTGCATTTCTGAATGAGGGCTATTTTAGAATACAGTATATATCCTGAGCATTGAGTGGCACTCTGAGTTGGGCCGGGGAGCAGACTGTATAAGTAGTTGTTGCAAAAGGATGACAACACTGTGAACAGTTCACCCAGGTCCTCCTACTCAAATGACTAACAGTGAAAAACAACTTTGGGGACTGGGGAGATGGCTCAGTGGGGAAGTGCCTGCTTACTAGAGAGCACAAGGCTCTGAGCCCCAGCACTGCTGCCCAATCAAAGATGCTGGGTGTGGCAGCATGCAACAGGACCCACCCTTCCCATCCCGGGAGCAGAGGCAGGTGGATTCTAGGTTTTGCTGGCTAACCAGTTTAGCCAAAAAGACGAACTCTATGTTTGGTGAGAACCTCTATGAAGAGTGATTATGGAATCCCCTATGTCAGCCTCTGCCTCCAGACGCACATGCATGGGTGACGGCAAGTGTGTGTGCATGTACACACACACACACACACACACATTAAATAAACTACAAGCTTTTGATTTTTTAGAGAGTTCTTGATTACTGCTAATGTACTGTAATCTAGAAGTGTCAGACTTGTAAGATGGCTGTGAGGACAATCTACTAGTGCCCAGCTCAGTGCCTGGTCAGGGAGGACATTACCACAGAGCAGCCATTTTATCTCGCTGACGGTGGTGTTTCTGTCTCCCACTCCCTGTGCAAGGCTCGCACTCTTTCCACACTACCTTTCTTGTCTCCTCACCAGCTTTTAGGGCTGAGGGCCATTGATTTTGTGGCCTCAAATTGTGGAGCTGGGCTCACAGCTGACTGGTGGAGGGTTGTGTTGCCGCGGCTTATGCGTCCAGTTCTCTGAGCGACTAGAGCAGACCGCAGAGTAAGGCTGAGGCTCTCCTGCCTTGGAGGTGAGGGATTCCCCGCCTTCCTTCCCACTCTCCTTTGGCTGCCAGCCTTCCTCGTGCTGTGCTGACGGCTTTACTGTGGTTGGGCCCTGATTTGTGATTCCAGCTTCAAACCTATGGTTGCTTCTGAGGCTTTCCCACCCGATCAATGATTGGCTGAGGTGTAAGCACATGCCTGCTCTAGTCAGTGAGGCAGTAGTGGGTGTTTACTTGGTACAAGGGCTTCTGGGAAAGATTTCCTCTTGCTGAAGAGTCCCTGTACATGCTTGTAAGGGAAGAAGAAGCACTTTTCTTGCCTGGAAAAATCTGTTCAGGCCTTTGAGGCCTGGAGCTGCTGCTGTCTTGTACCCATAATGGGTCCCCGGCCCCTACGTGGGGCTGAGCCGTGGAGGTTGGCAGCAAAGAGACAAGAAACACGGGGCTGCTGAGGTATTGGCGGCTGGTGCCTGGAGCAGCTCTTCCCAGGGCTCCCTGCAGTGTGAGGTAATGCGTTCCTCCAGTGCCCAGCGGAGCCAGGTGTTTGCTGATTGCTTACTGTTGAGGGCATTTCAACAAGTCCTCCTCTCTGCCCCGGGCTGCCTGGCCAGCCTGGTCTGGCCACTTGGCCTTTGCTCTTCATTTCTGTTGGCCTCACACAGCAAGATTCCTCTCCCTCTGGGTGACCTCATGCTTGGCAGGCGATGGAGTGTTGCAGGCAGCTGATGTGTGTGGAAGCTGGTGTTCCCATTGAGAAGCCCAGGAAGAAGAAGGAGGTTTTCATATGCCTTCCAGAACTATCCCCCTCAACCATGGAGGACAGCCACAGCCACCAAAAAAAACTAGTGCAGGAGTCACGTGCCTGCCACCCTAGGCCTTGCCCATCCCTGCTTAGTAGATGTGCCAGAGGAGAAGGTGCCAGAACCACACAGAACAGACCTTTTGGGTTCTTTTAGAGGTCCACTAGACCTGGAGCCAGCATCTTCACACACTGCCTCGCCCACCGAGGTCTTCATGTGAGCCTCTACAGCTGGTTTTCCTGAATTGCAGCTGTTAAAACAGTGTCAGGAGGGAAGGAGACTGGACAACATTTTTTAGGCTTCTCCTCTGAGTCAAATGCTGGGTATGAATGTCTACACAAATTCTTGGTGATCCTAGCAACTAAATGAGGCTAATACTTCTCATTTGGGGATGAATAGGCCAAAGCCCAGAGCAGTTCACTGAGATGGAGTCTAGCTCACTCGTGACCAATTGGATTACAGAATCACCGAGATAGCTCATTTAGAGTCTAGGTTATCAAGCCCCATCCCAGAGATCCCGTGCTGCAAATCTTGGAGTGGTCTGTATTCTTAACAAGCCCCCAGTGGTGCCAAGGGTAGCCAGTCTTGTCATGGTCTGAGAAGCAGTGAGGACAGGCTCTGGACATGGTAGATTTTCAGATAAGTCCTGGAGGAATCTCTTGACAAATGGTGATCTTTTTGGCTAAGGTAGGGGCTCAGGCTCTGCATTTTTAAGCAGAACTTTATGGCTTGACCTGGCAGCTGCTAGGCCCATGCTTTGAAATCATAGTAACTAATGAGCGCCTACTGTATGCAAGCACCATGGCAAACAAAGCACCACCGTGGTGGCAGAGGGACATCAAAAAGTAGGATGAGTAGGTCACTCCGCAACATTCACAGATCAGGTTAAGGACTCAGATTCCTGCACCTGGCTAAGCATCTGCTTCAGGAGATGCTGTTGGGGTCAGAAAGCTGGGTTCTCTTAGAAAAGGAGGGGTTATTTACTTTATTGTTTTAAGTGTATGGATGCTTTGCTTGCATGTGTATGTGTTACCACATGTGTGCCTGGTGCCTGTGAGGTGAGAAGAAGTCTTTGGACCTCCAGGACTTCAGTTAGAAGCAGTTGTAAGCTGCCATAGGAATTGAATCCAGGTCCACTGCAAGGGCAACAAGTGCTCTTAACTGCCGAGTCACTGTCAGCACATGGGAGCATCGCTCTCAATCCCCGGGCCAGGCTTCTGGGCGATAGGGCGTCCCCGGACCAGATGTGAGAACGATTGTTCAGATGGTGAGAAGGTGAGACCCTGCAGCCTGGGGGACAGTGACAGTGTCATAAACCACACAGGCTGGTTGGATTGCTGGAAAGCTGAGGCTAGGTTTGGGCATAGGTGGCAGTGGGTAGGCCTGGCAAACACAGCGGGAAGACTGGCAGGAGCTGACAAGCTGCCTCAGTTACTTCTGTGTTGCTGTGATTTAAAAAAAAAACACCCCAACAAGAGCAGCTTACGGGAAAAGCATTGGTTCTTGGCTCCCAGTCTGAGGGTGCAGCCCACCATGCTGCGGATGGCATGGCGACAGGAGCAGCAGACAGCTCCTCACTTTGTATGAGCTCTCGGTAAGCTGGGAGTGAGCAAGTCAGTCCGGGCTGTAAAGCCTCAGGCGACCCACTTCCTGTACTGAGGCCCCACCTCCTCAAGGTCTCACAACCTTCCCAAACATTTCTAACCCCCCCCCCCCACCAAGTGTCTAAGCACATGAGCCTGTGGGGACAGTTCACATTCAAAGGACATCACCCTAGTGGACAAAGTCTGTGTGTTTGGCACTGAAAGCCCCAAGTGTGTTGTCAGGTACACAGGGGTGCACAATTAACGAACAACCTGCCCCCGAGGTTTACTGGCTAGATCTGGCAAGCGGGGCAGCTGTTGGCGCTGAAGCATTTTACCATGGGGAAGGAGCTCTGGTGCAGGGATAGCAGTGGCATCGCCCTGTCTGGTGTCAGGGAGGCATACTGCCCCTCGATTCTTCAGGTGTGAGGAGCAGAAGCAGCCAGCAGGTGAGTGGGGAGGCTGGTCTGGGGAAGGAGGGTGCTTCAGGCAGTGCTTCTTTGCTGTGAAAAGCCGCCATGACCAAGGCAACACTTATCAGAGAAAGCCTTTAACGGGGGCTGGCTTACAGTTTCTGATGGTGAGCTCCTCATCATGGCAGGCCCGGGGCTGGAGCAGTAGCTGAGAGCTTTGCATCCTGATCCTCAGGGAGCAGGAAGAGAGAGGGAGCCTGGGCCCGACCATTGAGAGACGAACCTCCTCTACCTGTTAGAACAAGGCCAGACCTCCCAGTGCTTCCAAACACATCATCCGCTGGGGCTAGGCTTACAGACATAGGAGTCTATGGGGCCATTCTCACTCAGACCGCCTCAGAAAGCTGAGGTCCAGATGCCCGGCTCTTTCGAGGGGCCAAGGGAGCAGGAAGTATGAGGACAGAGATAGCAGTGCGGGGTTTCGTGTGCTGCTACACGTGACAGAGGCCCAGAGCTCAGGACAGATGTGTCAGTGGCTCACAGAACTAGGGCTCCTACCCATGGCTGGCAGAGTCCACGCCCCTCCTCTTCCAGCCATTGAGTCAACACTTTGAAACCAGCAGAGGATGTCCGGGAGTTGTATATGTAATGGGAACGCAGGTAAATTAGACTGTCTGGGTCCTCGAGCTAGACCTTTTGGTTGGGTTTGCTCATTGCCATATCCCAAATACTAGTGCTAGGCACACTGTAGGTACAGTTAATGATTTACGTACCCTAAGCCCTAATAATAGTGTCAGGTACACAGTGGTGCACAATTAATGAACACGCCACCCTTGAAGAGTTTAAGGACTCGTTTACTTTTCAACACTGAATGTCTGCTGAGGACCACCCATTGCCCCGAGGCTGTGGAGTGACTATTGAGACCTTCCTGCTTGTCTAGATGTAGAGTATGGATATGGAGCAGATGCTGCTCAGGCCAGGGCTGGTGTGGTGGTGGGCTGAGGGCCATGGCCGCCCACGGGGGGGGGGGGGGAGGGGGGGTTGTCAGACCTGGTCCAAATGCAGGACTGTCTGGGTTGGGTGACTTCCCCGGCTTGCTCGCCTGGGGCCCTGTGTAGTCCTGGCTGGTGGATGCTGTAGGGATTATGAACACCCGGGCCCTTTCCTCCCTGGGCTCTTGTGGGTATCCAAGTCTTTCCCAGAACACAGGGGTAGCTCTGGGTCCCCTCTACTGCCCTCTTTAGCCCTTAGTTCTGCACTCCTTCAGACTGCTTACTCTGTCCTGGGAGGCCCTGCTTCCTGGACGTGCTGCTCCTCCCTGGCCCTTGTGGATCCAAAGGCTTTCTCTCAAGCTCCCTAGAGTCCAGGAGGGGCCGGTTGACAAGGGCCTTCTGTAGGCCATGCCTGGCCCATGGCCTACAGCAATTGCAACTTTTCCTCCCTGGCCCAGGTGGAAGGGGTTGACTCTACTGAGTCCTGGGCCCAGAAGCCTGGGAAGAGGATGTCTGAGAAGCTATCTAACTTGCCTCACTTCCCATGGACCCCCTGCCTGCCTCTGCCCATTGTCCTGGCACTGATGTCTTACTAGGCATGGAGAATTCATCAGGTCCAGCCCCTTATCACAGTTCCTTCCCTCTACATGAGTGTCCCCTGTGCCGGGACTCAGGGTCTTGTTTCCTCATAGGCCAGGCTCCTTGAGGATGGCCTGACATGGCCTTTGGCTCCTCTGGGAGCTCCCGTCAACTCTGTCTGGGTGGGTCTGTCTTGTGTATGTGGAGCTGGCTTCCTGAGAAGGTCATTTCCTAGACTCTGGGCTAGCCTGATAACACCCTCTGCTCTGTGGTTGCTTCCTGTCCTCAGAGCTCTGGACACAGGCTAGATCAACCTTAGGCAACTGGCTCTTTCAGCTTATCTTTCGGTTCTTGGGTTGGATTTCTTGAGCAGAAGTATGTGTTCACAATTGTGGTGTGTGAGTATGTGTATTAGAAAGGAAATATGAGCAAGTATGGGTGGGGTGAATATATAACAGATGGTGGCGGTGAATGTGTGTGAGCATGTGTGTGAGAGTGTAGGTTAGGAAGTAAGTGCGAGCAAGTATGGGGGAAGTGTGTAAGACTGTGACACTGGACATGTGTGGGTGTGAGTGTGGGTATGCGTATGAGTATATAACTGAGTGTTGGAGTGTGTGTGCATACATGTATGAGTGACTGTAGGTGTAAACCGAGTGTGAGTATGAGTGTATAACAGTCTGAGGGTATGAGTGAGGATGTGTAGAGTGTATAACTGAGAATATGCACATGTGTGTGACTGTATTAATGTGTGGCGTGTGTGTACACATGTACAACTGTATAACTGGGAGTGTGCACATGTGTGTGACTGTATTACTGATTGTGAGGCCTATGTATACATGTACAACTGTATATCTGGGAGTGCGTACATGTGTGTGACTGTATTACTGAATGTGTAGCCTGTGTACATATGTACAACTTTATAACTGGGAGTGTGTACATGTGTGTGACTGTATTGCTGAATGTGTAGCCTGTGTACACATGTACAACTTTATAACTGGGAGTGTGTACATGTGTGTGACTGTATTGCTGAATGTGTAGCCTGTGTACACATGTACAACTCTATAACTGGGAGTGTGTACATGTGTGTGACTGTATTACTGAATGTGTAGCCTGTGTACACATGTACAACTTTATAACTGGGAGTGTGTACATGTGTGTGACTGTATTGCTGAATGTGTAGCCTGTGTACACATGTACAACTTTATAACTGGGAGTGTGTACATGTGTGTGACTGTATTGCTGAATGTGTAGTCTGTGTACACATGTACAACTCTATAACTGAGAGTGTGTACATGTGTGTGACTGTATTGCTGAATGTGTAGCCTGTGTAACCATGTACAACTCTAATAACTGGGAGTGTGCACATGTGTGTGAGGATGTAGCTGAGACTGTGACTGGCATATCCTCTAGTCTTCCCCAAGCTGCTGTCTCCAATCCTGTCTTCCCCATTTCTGTGCTGTGTGTAGTGGGGAGGAAGGTGTGGTATAGAGCCTGGACTTTGGATACCAAGATTACCTTAGAAGATCATTTACACCAGCATCTTCTGGGCCCCGTAATCTTTGACTCTTGTCATCTTTGCTTTTAGTCACGAGCTCCAAATACTCTCATACTGTGAACTGGGTCACAGATTAGCCAGCGGCAGCTGGGCTTGTCCAGTACAAGCCCTGAGGTGGGACGGGGAAGGTCTGGCTGCTGGTCGGCAGTGGCGGCCAGTGTGGAGGAAGCTTTGGGGAACAGTCTCCTGAGCCAGTGTACGCGGTTGATTCCTGTCCAAGGACGGGAGATGTATGTATCCACTGATTTCAGAAGTACCTACTGTGTGCCGGGCCCTGCTCCAGTGTGGGAGCAGAGAGTGACAGGATCGAATGAGTACTCGGGATAGGCTGGTATTCAGGGTTCGGGAAGAGTCGCATGATACAATCCGTCTTACATTTTATAACTGGGAGTAGACAACAGACCCCTATTTTGTAGTAGAGGTGTGCGTCTTCTTGTTCTATTGCCCGATGCTCTCCCTCTCTACCTACAGGCAGGGCTCACTGTGTGTGCTGGCCACAGGACACAGGCGCCATTGCTCTTCTGAGGGCTTATGTTCCCACTTTCTTTCTCTCACCTCACGACCTTGCCTCATATTTACCCGGGCAGCCCCCTGCGGTACTACCGTGGAGTCTGCCAGCCCTCCCTCCTGTCCCTGCTGTGGACTTCTGCTCGACCTCTGCTCATGCCTCTCCCTCAGTGTCTGCCATTCTCTCTTCCCCTCTGCTCCTGCCCTCAGCACACAGGTGCCATTCCTCCCCTCAGGGCAGTGTTGCCTTAGCTGCAGTCAGTCCTTGCTCCCTGCACCATTCTCCAGCAGTGACTTGCCTTCCTACAGACTGCACTGCCTCAGTGCCCTCTAGTTCCACAGAGACTACACAGGTAGTCAAGGTCGCGGTGTGGTGGTGATGCCATATTGTTCAGGGTATGGCCAGGCCTGCATGCTTACCTCACTTAATGTTTCAGCCTTTGTCAGGCACTTGGCCTCTAGCCAGAAGCGCTAGACCACACCTGCTGGGTTCCTGCTGAGACTTCTCCCCAGAATGCTTTTCCCACAAGTCTCATTTTGGTTTCTGTAGCAGACACATCCCAATTTTCTTCCTCGGCCTTCCCCCTCAGTCTCTCTTAGCTTTGATCTGACTTGGAAACTGGATGTCACTGCAGGTTGAACTTAGCTTCATACTTCTACTTCCGTAAATGGCGCTCTGGTGCTACTGCCCACACGAGGCCTGCAGTGGATTAGTCTTTAATCCCTCTCCTTTCTCACAGGCCATGTATCAGAGTTTCCAGTGGCCACTGTAGCAAGTCATCCCACAGTTGTATCCTCTTCGCATCCTGGAGATGAGGAGTCAGAACGTGGGCATCTGTGGTTAATCAAGGGCCATGCAAGTATTAATTCCAGGGTTAATCAGGTGGCACTCCACGGTGGATGTGTCCCTCCGTGGCCTGCATTTTGTAGCTTGTGTGTGCTGTGTGGCTCCTACCCTCTGCTGTGTTAGAAGGCGGCTTGTATCTGGACAGATCACACCAGGCCAGTACAGCTCCACGAGGAGAGGGTTTACTGGGGGGAGCGGGGAAGAAAGGAGGAAGAAAGGGCGAGGGGCAGGGGGGGGTGTCTCTGCCTTTTACTTGGGCCGTGACGTAATCACACGCACTACCACCCATAGGTAAGGCAGCAGGCAGGTGAAGTGGATGCTGGGAATGTAGACAAAATGCTAACTAACACCCTCTCCCCCATCTTTAGAGTGAACAGTGTAGCCTCCCATCTCTGCACTGCAGCCAGATCTCCTGAATGTGGACCTGTGCTCACTCACACAATTCAGGATAATCCTTCCGTCTCCAGGTCCTTCATGTAGTCACATGTGCAGTGACACATAAATGCATTCACACCTTCCTGAGACCATGATATTGGAACTGCTGGGGCCACATTCCCAGCACAGTCCAGGAGCAGCCGGGTTCGTCTTGCGTCTGGGTTATGTTCCCACTTTCTTCACTTTCTTCCGTCTCTCTTGTCTGAGTTGCTGCCTCCTCTGGACAGAGTACTGGGATAATCTATTCCTGTTCTCTCCTCTTTCTGAGCCCACTTGCCACACAGCAGACAGAGGGAGCTTTCAGAAACTCAAGTCTGCCTGTCATCCACTGCTCGCAAACCTCCGAGACTTTTGCACTGAGACTTTTGCACTGAGCGTGCAATGGCACAGCTTTTTCACTGGTCCTAGACCATGCCACCTGACACCTCCCCTCTCTGGAATGCCCTTCCCATAGGTCTTTGCATTCCTGTCTCTGTTGTCACTGTCTCAAGAACTCTCTCCTTGGAGAGTCTTTCCCTGGGGTAGCACTCAGTCTGACCACCCACCTTCATCCTCTGTACCCTAGCATTTGTGGCCCTTTTCTGATTTATCTGTCTTCCCTAACTGGGGTGAGGGCTCTCTGAGGGTAGATACTTCATCCTCTCAGTCATAGCAGCAGTTGGGAGCTGGCAGACCCTGACTAAATGGTGGTGCCGGGAGGTTTGCGGCCTGTCAGGATTAGCTGGGGGAGCTGGGGGGGGGGGGTCACTGAAGGGTGGCTTAAAGGGTCCTGGTTGTCTTAGGCAGTGTTCTGTTGCTGTGAAGAGACACTGTGACCACAGCAACTCTTATAAAGGAGGACATTTGCTCACTTACAGTTGCAGAGGTTTACTCCCTTGTCATCATGGCGAGAAGCATGGCAGCGTGCAGGCAGTCACTCTGGAGGAGCAGAGGGTTCTCCATCCAGACGGGCAGGCAGCAGGAGGCGATGCCATACTAAACCTGCCCCTAGTGACACACTTCCTCCAACAAAACTTCACTCCAACAAGACCATACCTCCCAACTGTGCCACTCCCTATGAGCCCATGGGAACCATTTTTATTCAAACCACCACTCTGGGATTGATTCTATAGAAAGAGGAAAAGCCCAGTGCATCCAGACTTTTAGGTGAGAATGATGACTGTGGCCTCAGGGGGATGCTGAGAGCTTGGAGCCCGTGCCTGTGTGTGTGTGTGTGTGTGTGTGTGTGTGTGTGAGAGAGAGAGAGAGAGAGAGAGAGAGAGAGAGAGAGAGAGCTAATGGCCTTGAGGGTGGGGGTGGGGGTCATCAGGAATGAAAGGTCATAGCCTTGTTACTTTCTTCTAGACTCTTAGAGGGTAATTGAAGTCAAGAGAACTCTGTGGATGGCCAAGAGCAGCTACTCCAGATTCAGGGCACACTGTAACACAAGCCACCTTTTCTCTGTTTAACTAACTGGTTAGGGGCTGGTGAGTGGCTTGGTGAGCAAAAACAGTTGCCAGGCTTGATAATCTGGATTTTATGGTGGAGAGAGAGAACTAAGTACAAGAAACTGTTCTTTTGCCTTCATGTGTGCACTGTGATGTGTGCACATACTAACACATAGAATAATGTTAATCTTATTTGTCTGGCAGATGAATGTGCAGAGTAGTAAAAATCAAATAATTCAGGACTCTATGGGCGCTTTTGCCCCTGACAGTGGTATTATGTCCTGATAAATCCCTTCTTTTAGTCACTGTTTTTATTGCTGTAACCGCATACCTGACAAGACTCAGTTTATGAGCGGAAAGATTTATTCTGGCTCACAGTCTACGGAGACACAGTCCCCCATGGTGTCGCAGGCACAGTGGCAGGAGCAGCTTGTGGCTGTGGCTGTGACTGTGGCTACGGACACTTGATCACATGTCCACAGAGAGACGAATGCTGGCCTTCTGCACACCATTTCTGCTTGCCTTTTTCATTATCGGTTTAGGACCCTGACTATAAGCTGGTGCTGCCCACCTCCAGGCTAGGCCTTTTTTCTTCTGTTAAATCTGGTAGTTTCACACCTCTGCTAAATGCCCTCATACATATCTCCAGAGGTGTGTTTCCCAGGTGGTTTTAAATTTAGTGGAATTGACAGTAAATTTAGTCATCACACCCTGCGTAAGTTGAAAATAGTATTAGTTGAAAATGCATTTAGTAGACTCAGAGAGCACTTAGATTAGCTTACAGTTAGAGAAAAATAATCCAACCCAAAACCTGGGTGCACACATGGGCCGTGTGCTTGCATGGATGCTGAAAGCCACCCAAATACTGTGAGGGAGTCCCTTCTATGTTAATAATAAACTTGGAAAAGATATTCACAGTCTAGAGTATTGGTTTTTATTTTACATCCTTATAAAGTTGAAAACTTATTAAGTATTACCATTGTAAATGAGGGATCTTCTGTAGTGTAAAAGATGAATGTCCGTCCCATACTGTCTGTCTGCTCGCAGCCTTTCACCAATACAGCTACTTCTGGGACTTTATATGGGGAGTCTCAAAGCAGCATGCCCATATGTATAATTTAAATATTATTCTTGGGAGGAGGGGTGTGCATGTGACGCAGTGTCCATGTGAAGGTGAAGGGGCAGCTTTGTGGGGTGGGCGTGCTTCCACCTTCCCACAGATGCCCCGAACTGAGCTCAGGATGTCAGGCTTGCAAGGCAAGTGCTTACCCACCTAGCCTTGCTCCAGTCCCCATTCCTCCCCCCTCCTCCCCCTCCTCCTCCTCCCCCTTCTCTTCCCCTTCCTCCTCCTCCCCCTTCTCCTCCTCCTCTTCTTCCCCCTCTTCCTCCTCTTCTTCCTCCTCCTTCTCTTCCTCCCCCTCCTCCTCTTCCTCCCCCTCCTCCCCCTCCTCCTCCTCTTCCTCTTCTTCCTCTTCCTTCTTGTTCTTCATCCTTCTTCCTTCTCCTCCTTCTTCCTTTCCCTTCTTCCTCCTCTGTTTCCTTCTTCCTTCTCTTCCTTTTCTTCTTCCTCCTCCTCCTTCTCTTCTTCCTTCTTCCTTTTCTCCTTCTTCCTTCTCCTTATCTTCCTCTTCCTCCTTTTTCTCCTTCTTCCTTTTCCTTCTTCTTCTTCCTTCCTTTCTTGCCTTTTCTCCTTCTTCCTTCTCCGTTTGTTCCTTTTCCTCCTCCCTTCTTTTCTTCCTCCTCCTTCGTCCTCCTCTTCCTCTTCCTTCCTTCTCTGCCTCCCTCTCTGCCTCCTCCTCCTTCCACACAATAATACCCTCTGTCTCCCAGATATTGGCTGTTACTGTGTAACAAACTGGCTCAAAATGCAGTGCCTTACAGCAGACTGTGGCCTGGGCTCGGCCTGGTGCCTGCTGCTCTTGGGTGGGCTCTCATGTGGAGTGTGGCTCAGATAATGCCATTGTCTTTCCTCTGGCCTCCAGTGGCTTGGCCTAATCTAGATCAGCATAGGCCCAAGCAGGTCCACTGATAACCACGGGTAGCCAGACAGAAGAGGAAGTGAGTCCTCCCCTTCCTAAGCTTCTGTGTATATCATAGCTTACACTATCCTGCTGTTCAGGTTTGGGGAGTTCGTTGAAGACAGGGGGCATTCATATATTTAGGTGACATGGATGTGCTTAAATAATTCCATCTGTTTAATTTGTTTAATGGATACCTTATGTTTCATTGGACACATCAAAATTAATCAAACAAGTCCCTATATATATTGTTTTCTGTGTATAGGAAATTGTCTCTTTATTATGCATTTGTACTTAAAGATGCAAAGGTCTATGGGAAAAGTTCCTAGACCTGGAATTCCTGAGTCAGATGATACAGATCTATAAACTACTATATAGAAATTGCTAAATTGCCCCTGGAGGCACTCCTGACAATTTATATTCCTGTCAATACTACTTGTTTGTTTTTGTCAGAACACTTAGGAATTGGGGGAATAACAGGTACTGAAAATGCCATTACCTGTCACTGGAAAACCGGCAGATAACTGGGGCGTGGGACCAACATGACACAGGAGAAGCGGAGAACCCAGCTGCCTTGGCTGTGTGACTAAGGGGTGCTGCAGGGCCACCTCTTGAATAGAGGCCTGTTTCTTCCCTCTTGGGTCACCGCCACACCAGGCATGGTCTGAATAGAGCTAAATGACATATGAACTGAGTGGTTGAGATTTTTGTGTTGGTGTCAAGGACTCCTCAAAACGGAGAAGAAACCTGACATTTTTTCAGTATCTAATCTCTGCATACCAGCTGCTTATCCTACCAGGGAGCTGCTGTGGAGAAGACAAAGGCTACAGCCCTTCCTACCTGCCCTGGGTACCAACGAGCCAGGCGCTCCAGGACCTGTGGTGGCTGTAGGCCTTGTAGGTTTACTGTTGAGAGCTGAACCAGGGCCCTGGGTCCATCCACTGAGGCTGATATCTGCCCTCTTTTCTGCTGGTGGTTCACCTCAGGCTTTAGCTCTGTTTTAGTTACTGGAATATTCTTTCTTTTTTCCTTTTCTTTTTTTTTTAAAGATTTATTTATTTATTTATTTATTTATTTATTTATTTATTTATTTATTTATTTATTATGAATACACTGTAGCTGTTTTCAGACACTCCAGAAGAGGGTGTTAGATCTCATTATGGATGGCTGTGAGTCACCATGTGGTTGCTGGGATTTGAACTCAGGACCTTCAAAGAAGTCAGTGCTCTTAGCTGCTGAGCCATCTCTCCAGCCCTGGAATACTCTTTCAAACCAGTCTGACTCAGGCCCCTCACATCCCCTCCTCACTCTGGTTTTTCCAGAGTCTAAGCCAATGGGACAGGAAGGGGATTCCAAAGCTCCCCACCCCCCACCCCCACCCCCCGTCCAGTTGGAAACTTCAGCCTAGGGCCTGAGTGGCTCTGGTGGAGGCTGAACACGTCTAGATGCCAAAGCCTGGTAGTTTGCGCCTGGCGTGTTGGAGAGATGACATCAGGAACTGCTCGGGTTCATCCCCCTGCTCCAGGATGAACTGGCTGTGGCCTTGGGCGTGCTGCTTTCTCTCTTCTGCCTGTTCCCTGTGTGAGATGGCAGTGGTGCTTGTCTCAACATCTTAATGCTGCTTTTAGGAATTGCTTGGTAGATGGCATGTGCTTAGTAAGAGCCTGGTATGGCTGGGCTGTTAGTCAGTGGTATCCAGTATCTCTTTACCCTGATAATGCTGCAGACCCCAGGTGCACAAGGAGTGGACTTAGAGAGCTTTCAGTCTCCAGTGTTACTATTCTGGGATGTTGTGAGTCCTTCGTGAAAGAAAAGATCAGTCCTAGTCTCTAGTGTTGCTTAGCACCTCCTAAGTGTATGCATTGCATTGCTGGTGTGGTTCTTAAGGCTCAGTGAGGTTAGGTGACTCCTCAGCCCCAGACAGCTAGTGCGGGATTCTGGTCCCAGGCGGCCTAAGCCTGAGACTTTTTTCCACCTGGTGCTGCTTGAGCTTCTCTGTCCTGGAAGCTGCAGGCCTGGCCACTTTCAGCATGGCTGCTCCTGTCAGGCGGAGACCCTGCCTGTGCTTTCCGCTGTGCTTGGGGAGTGCTTGGAACAGGAGGGTGCTCAGACTTAGGCTTTGTGGGCAGAGTTCAAAGGGCAGGCCCCCATTCCAGAGTCACACGTGGAAATCAAAGGCAGCCCTGTGTCTGTTAGCTTTCTCCAAGGGTCTCTGAGCTTCTTCTGTTGTTTTTGTGACTAAGCCAGAGGGAGAAACTTCGTCTCCATAGTTCTACCCTTGGGGGAGTGAACATGTGTTTTATCCTCTCTTCTTTCTACTTAATTCTTTAATACTAATCCATCTGAAATGAATATCCCCATGGCTTGGGGTTCCTTCTTCCTTCTTGCCTCATTGTCCAGCATGTAGCCAGATACTTCCGGCACTAAGAACTGGTTTAATGATGTCTGCATCTTTTCTTGCTGATAGAATGTGAACTGGGGACCCATGAGATCCTGGCAGGTCCAGCCTCCCAGGACCCCTCCAGTGTTAGGGCTGAGCCTTGTCTCTGAAAGATCTTTTGGCAAGAGCCCTTGATGTCTAAATCTCTGTTCTCCTGGCTGGGAGAATGAGTGACAGGAAACATGCCTTCCCCCTCCCCCCAAGAGGACAAAGAAAACATAATTTTCTTGGCAGATTAAAAGGGAACCTAGAGAGTAAAAACACTCAGAAGTGGGTTTGATAGCATGCTAAACTAAAGTCAGACAATAAGCTCTGTTGGCGGGGTATAGTCAGAAAGCGCCTGTTGGTGGAGCCTGTCTCTTCTTTACCGGTATTAGGACACTGTAACCTTGCTGCTCTCTTCTCCACTTTCTCTGTCCTCATCCCTGGCTGTGGTTCAGAGTTGTGCCTTTCCATTCCCTGAGCCTGGCGCCCTCCCACCCGGTTCACCAGACTGGTCCTAGTCTCGCCCTGTGGTGCAGCCATTTAACAAATGAGGATTGCGGTGAGAACAGGTAGCTGGGTTCTCATCTGCTGTTGTGGGTCTGGGAATTCTGCCTCAGGCCCTGCAGCAGGGAAGCAGGCAGATGGGTGGAGCTGTGGGAAAGAGGTGATAGGAGCCATCAGCGTGGGTGCCTGTGGGTGCCGGTGTGCTGGATGCTTTCTTAGAATGCGCCTCTGGGAACTGAGGCTGAGATCAAGCCTAGGGCTCACTGAATTCTCTCTTTCTTCCTCCATTCCTTACAATATACAGGGTCCAATGGTAGAACTCTTGTTTAGCATGCCCGAGGTCCAGAATTTGATTCTCAGTACAGAAAAACAAAATATACAGAAAGGGATTGGCATAGAGTGATGACCAGTGATCTTATCATTATTATAGTTAATAAATATCCTGACATCAAAACTTGTAGCTTTTAAGAGAAAGTTCTATTTCCCCCCTGTAAGTAATATAAAACGATTCGGAGCCAGGCATGGTAGTGTGTGCCTTTAATCCTAGTGCTTTCAAAGCAGAGGCAGGCAGATATTTGTGAGTTTGAGTTCCAGACAAAACTAGCTTGGTCTATACAGTGACATATATATCCAGGGCTATATAGTAAGACCCTGTTTTTAAAACAACAAAACAAAACAAAAACAAGAAAAAAAAAAAAAAACCCAAGGGATGGAAAGATGGCTCAGTGGTTAAGAGCACTGAGTACTCTTCTGAAGGTCCTGAGTTCAAATCCCAGTAACCGCATGGTGGCTCACAACCATCCATAACAAGATCTGATGCCCTCTTCTGGAGTGTCTGAAGACAGCTACAGTGTACTCACATATAATAAATAAATAAATCTTTAAAAAAAAAAAAAAGGAAAAAGCCCAAGGTGAAAGCCACTGAGCTCTGCCGGCTGCACACCAACGCTCCTTCGATCCTAGCAATGGAAACTGATCACAGATTGCAGGACGGCTTACACAGGGGGTTTTGTTTAAAAACAAACTAATAAAAGATTCTGTTCTGTGTGTATAGCTCGAGCTATAAAGATAAAAAATGTAAATATATCCCAAATTTTATTACTGTGACAACCTTGCTGATGATTATTTCAGGCGTCTGTATGGAGGCATGGGCATACATAGATGTGAATATTGAGATGCACTTTCATGTGCTCCCATCTTGGCCAGTGTGGCATCCACTAGCCACGCGTAGCTACTGACCAGGTGAAACGTGGCAGCTCCGGTCGAGCCGTGCTGTCCTTGTGAAGTGCGACCTGGCTGTAGAAAGCTGTGACATAGCGACAGCGTTCCTTGCTGCCTCCTCTTTTCTCCCTGCTTGGGGCTTCGGCCCTAGCCAGTCTGTGCCTGCGACCCTCAGTGTCCCTGGGCCTTCTGCAAACATCACTTCCTTTCCTTCTGACACTGGAAGCTGCTGCAGGCCACCTGACTTCCTGTGTTACAAGAAATCTGTTTTCTTTACAAACTTCTAAGGAATTCTTGTGCTGTGTTCTGGGGTTGGCTGACTCCTCCTGGAACTCCAGTCTCATCGCTGAGAAACTGGCTCCTTGGGACACAGACAGAGCAGGGCTGAGGCTTGTGGCCCCTGCAGAGTGTGACTGGTACGAAGATGAGGTGTACTGGGCCTCTGCTGGGCTGACCACCGGATCGTGGTGGGTCCCCAGTGGTGACTGTTTTAGTTGTGACTTTATGCAGTATAGATAGGTAAAGCTGTTCTCCATTCTATGGCCAGAATATTGACCAAAAAAATCAACCTAAAGGTCATTGTAACCACTAGACCCAGCTGAGGTCTCCTAGACGCTGGCAATAATAGGGTCCTTG
The DNA here is from genome assembly GCF_947179515.1 of Apodemus sylvaticus. NCBI lineage: Eukaryota > Metazoa > Chordata > Mammalia > Rodentia > Muridae > Apodemus > Apodemus sylvaticus. The sequence continues at coordinate 22,050,152 of NC_067477.1, forward strand.
TAGATCTTCAAGACCTTTTCAAACTGACTGTGTATTTTAGCACTCCTGTGTCTGTCACACAGTCAGGCTGGTGGATGAGCTGTTCTGGGTTCATCCAGAACAGTCTGCATGTGTGGGCTCTAAAGAGCTGTCCCTTGCCTCTTTTGAATGCAGATTAACCAGCCGCCTGGCATGGAGATTGTAGCTGCTCAACACAGTGTGTATCTTTATGAGCTGTCCTCAAGCTGTACAGTGTGGTCTGTACAGACTTCATTCAGGTCGCTGTCACAACGCTCTGACAACCCAGCTAGGAAGATGTTCCCGCAGGCTCCTTGTCCACACTGGTGGACATAGACTGTGTCAGGGCAGGGGATTTCACTGCCTTCTCCTGGAACAGACAACACTGGACTTGGTGTATATTTCATAAGATCATCATATGTTTTACTATCACAGGAGAATTTTTTCTTCCTTCTGATCTTAAATTTCCAAATTAATATGTATCCATCTTGGAGTCGGTAACTATGTGGCAAAGGAATGACTGAGTGCTTAAGCCAACACTGCTGGAATGTTCCTTGCTAAAGAGCAGTCTCTCACATAGACCCAGTTCTAAGGTTCCAGAAGAGCCTCGCCAGAAACCTGGACGCTCCTGGCATGCGGGCATGAGCTCGCGGGCATCCCAGCACACAGACCATGTCTTACTCCTTTATCTTCTCACTTGGCTCTGCAGATGACATGGCTGAACTTCTCCTAGGGGAGTCGAAACTGGAGCAGCACTTGAAGGAGAAGCCCCTGCGGCAGGGAGCCAGTCCCCGGGGCCCCAGACCCCAGCTGACTGAAGTGCGCAAGCATCTGACCGCTGCCCTGGACCGAGGGAACCTCAAGGTACTGTGTGCCTCGGGGACCAAGAAGTGATGGAAGAGGGCACTGCCGTCATCTCCTGGGGACAGTGTGGTGGGCAGGGTTTGTTTGGAGCACACATGTAGTGTTGGGATTGTCTCCTTTAGCAGGCACACGCCTTGCATGATCAGTGTATCCGCTCTTGGCTGGCTGGCCTTTGGGGCTCCCAGCCTAGTAGGAGTCTCTGATGAAAGTCTGCAATAACACAGCCATCAGAATGAAGGATCATTCCCCCTCCCCCGCCCAGGTACTTGAAACAAGGTCTCATTATTAACTATAACTCAACATTCATATATAGCTTCCTATTTAAATCATGTGGTTAAATTACACAGTCATTAAGCCTGGTGTTGCCACATTGAGGGAGAGAGCAAGGAACCTCCCTGGCACACACACACACACACACACACACACACACACACACACACTTACGCACGCACGCACGCACGCACACATACGCACACACAGCCGGTCTAGACTGACTCAGGCACTGCCCCTGTATCCATTCTCTTTCTGGCCTGTAGAGCTCAGTCTGTTCTCTTTCCCCCACGGCCCCTTGCCTGTTTCCTGCGAACCTGGCCATCCCCTCTGCGTCTCATGAAGGCTGGCTCTCTCCTTGCTTGCCCTGCCCCTCCTCCGTCCCTTGCTTCTTTCTGACACTACTCTCAATGTACTACTTTCTTTTCCCGGTGATGTGATAAAATACCCCAACAAAAAGTAACTCAAGGGAGGTGTTCCGTTGCTCTCTAGAGAGAAGCCATTGCAGCAGGAGGACAAAGCAGCTGGACGTGTCTGCAGCCAGGAAGCAGAAAGACATGGGCGCTCGTGCTGAGCCAGCTTTTCCCTTTCTCCTTTTTATGCAGCGTAGGACCCCACCTCAACTAATCCCTGACAGGCATGCCCAGGGCTAAGTCAAAGCCCCACAGCGTGCCTAGAGGTTTTGGGTGATCTAGCTCTGACACAGCTCACGGCACCACCAATCAGCACACTCAGCTGATGCTCTGTCCGTCCTGGAATGTTTTCCACTGAAGACAGCAGTTTCTGGGGAACTTTGGAAGCTATGATTTCTTTTTCCTTTTATCTGACAAGTTCCCATAATTGTTCCCAGAATCCTCCTGCCTCCTGGCTTTGCACTTGTCTATGTGTACACCTCCTACCCTCCATCCCAGAGACGCCTTATTCTTTATACTTTTCTTTTTTAAACTTTTATTTTATGTGTATAGGTGCTTTGCCTACATGTATGTCTGTACAACACATGTGTGCTGATGCCCTCAGAGGCCAGAGGAGAGTATCGGATCCCCTGGAACTGGAGGTCCAGTTGGTTATGAGCCACCATGTGTGTGCTGGGAATCAAACACAAGTCCTGGACAGGAGCAACAAGTGATTGTTACGGCTGAGCAAGCGCTCCCATCCTGAGGCCATATATAGTTTTTTTAATTCTAATTTGGAAACTTGTGTTTCCTATTAGCTTGCTTTGGGGCCTTGGGGAAGTCTTTTCCTTCTCAGTTCTGTGTGCTTTTATTTTCTTCTTTTTTAAAGATTTATTTTATGTATATGAGTACACTGTAGATGTCTTCAGACACACCAGAAGAGGACATCAGATTTCATTCCAGATGGTTGTGAACCACCATGTGGTTGCTGGGAATTGAACTCCGGACCTTAACTACTGAGCCATCTCTCTCTCCAGCCCCTGGAGTGGGCTCTTTGAGCCAATACTCACATTGTTAACTTTACTCTGGAAGCCTTTCTCTCTCCTTGGTCCAGCCCAAGTTTGTGGGGATCTGTAGAGTTTTATTTTCTCATAGCTTTATTAAGACTGAAGTCATATAATGAGCCAACTGCCCATTCAAAGTGCACAGTTAAAAAATGGTTTTAATATATTCATGATATCATGCAATCATCACCACTAGATATTCTCAGATATTTTCTTCCATTACCTCAAAAAAAAAAAAAAAAAAAAAAAAGCCCATAACCCATAGTAGTCACCTCCCCTTCCGCCATTCCCTGATGCCAGCCTCAGGCACAGTCTCATAGTCATGAGCCTATAAATTCACTCGTGGACTTTGCTGACCAATGCAAGTCACTACATCACATGGCCTTTTGTGACTTCTTGTTCACTTGGTATGTTTTTGTGTGTTTGTCCATGTAGTAGCATGTATTAGTAATTCATTTTTTTCTTATTATGACAGAAGTAGCTTTATGGCTAGCTGAAGTTTCGATTGATGCTGGGTTGTTCACCCTTTGGGGCTACTGTGACTAAGAGTGCTTGAGCAGTCATGTGAAGGCTTTTCTGAGAGGCTCTGTAGGGTTGTCCTGCAGCCAATGGCAGGACCCCTGGGAACACTGCATGTAATACTGTAGGAATTTTTTTCTGTCTTTTTCCTTCTAGTCAGAATTCCTACAAGAATCCAATCTGATCATGGCCAAACTGAATTATGTGGAAGGAGATTATAAGGAAGCCCTGAACATCTATGCCCGGGTGGGCCTCGACGACTTGCCGCTGACGGCGGTGCCTCCTTACAGGTTGCGGATGATGGCTGAAGCCTATGCTACCAAAGGTGAGTGAGTGCCCCACCCCGGGTCCTGCTCAGCCCGTGCTCTCGACTGGTGAGTAACCTGGCTATTCCCAGGAAGGCTGGCCACCAGGGTCAGTCCTACTGCACATGCTGGGGAACTGTAAGCCTATAGCATCTTCTTTCCTCAGAGCCTCAGTTCTCTAGTTTTTACATCTTGGTCAAGTTTCTTGATACTCTACCATGTATGCAGTGAAGTTTTTGGTAATGTAGTTGCTGCACAGCATGTACAAGAACTCACTTCGTATGGCCACCTGGCCACGGGTGACCATATTTTTATATGTTAGTGTTACATTTGGGTAAATTAAGGCCAGTTGATTAATCTGTAGCCATCTGTAACAGTCCTGAAGGGTCTCATTGCAGGGACAAAGAAAGTGTATCTTTCCCCTGCCACAAAGCAGCTTGTAGTTTGTGTGAGTGGATGTGGTCCCATGAGGAGAAGGGTGGAAGGCAGTGCACACACTGTCTGTCTGTGCTGTCACCACGCTGCTGGTCCCTCTTCTGTTGTGTCTGTGTCATGGTTCTGAGGAGGAGGCCACAAAATGCACAGAAAGCACTTGGTATGGCGTCTGACACCTGCTCGGCATTTAGTAAATGAGGCTTTTGTGGCAGCTCCAGCAAGAAGCCTGTGTGAAGAGGCTGAGGACTCAGCACCTTCTCAGAGGCAGCAGAAGGTTCTCTGGGATGCTAGGTTCAGGAATGCTTCCAGACGGAAGGACACTCAGAAGTGGGCTTCCCAAGGCCGTGGCATTCATAAATGGGCAGCATGAAGCCTCTCTTCTGCTTCCAGCCTCCCACGTCCTAGGTACACATTGCCCCTGACCATGGCTGGCCCAGGGCAGGGAGCAGGCCACCTGCAGACTGCTTAGTTGTGGGTTGCCAGTGGTCTAGTCTATCTGACTCATCCTGTTCAGAACTGAACAGGGCCCAGCCCGAGGTTTACTTAAGAGGTTTGAGACAGGCTTGATGTCCTCACCAGTTCTGCTGGGTTCCTCTAATTATCTAGATGTCCCTGTGGGATGGGCAAAGATGGCACTGCTCTTGGCAATGCACTCTCAGTGTAATGGGCACAGTCCTTTGAAGCCAATTTGTGAATTAGTGTACAGAGTAATTTTAAATCTCACTCGGTGTTCACAGTACCCTATAAGGCTGACTATTGTTCTTTCTGTTTTACAGAGGAGGAGACCTGGGCCCAGGAGGCTAGATAACCTGCCCAGGGTCCTCAGCTAGGAAGAACTTAAGCCACGATTTGACCTCAGAGATGAGTGCAGAGCTATGTCTTCCCTCAGGTGGTGCAGGAACTCAGGCTGGCCAGTATTCAGCTGAGCCATCTCTTAGCCTGCCTGTCATCCCTCCCTCCCTCCTTCTGTCTTTCCTTCCCCCTTCTCTACTTTCCTTCTTCCTTTCTTTCTTTTTTGACATTTTTATTTTTGAGATTATAATATACTTCCATCATTTCTCCCTTCTCTTTCCATTCTCTAAACCCTCATTTACCACTCTTGTTCTCTTTCAAATTATGGCCTCTTTTTCTATTGGTTGTTGATATATCAGATATTCATAGATAGGTAGGTAGGTAGACAGACAGACAGACAGATAGACAGACAGACAGATAGATACAGATATTCCTAAATATAACCAGTTCAGTCTGTATAGTATTACTTGTATGTATATTTCAGGGCTGATCATCGGGTATTGGATAACCAGTTGGTGTGCTGTTCCCTGGCGAAGACTATTCTTCCGTTCTCAGTGTTCCTTAATTGCCTGTAGCTCTTTGTGTATGGTTGAGGCCTGTGGACTTTTTTGTCCATCTGCATTGGCATGTCTGTTGGAGCCATCCTTGTTCAGCTCGTGTTTAGGCAGGTATGGTGGTGAGACGTGACAAGTGCAGCTTCTGACGTTCCTAAGAGACACAGTCTCACAGCAAGCTCTATCACAGCTCTTACCAATGTTCCCACGCCAAGGAGAGTCTTTTGATGGGAAGCTTTTCTCCTTAGCTTCATGGCATTAGTCCTAGATAGAGAAAATGTTCTGTGCTGAGGAACTTTGTAGAGCCCTCATCAGCTCCTCTCCCTGTTCTTGAGTTTGATGTTGCTGAGTTGATTCATAGGGTCTTGGAGGATCCTGCTCCAAGGCTTATGGGCGAGGAAGGTATGCTCTCATTGGCTCCCAGCTTTCTCACAGAGGATGATAGGAACGAGTTGGGAGTGGGGCACACGGAAGACACTCAGCACAGCATCTGGCAGAGCAGCAAATGCTGCTTGTTTTTGTTCTGAGGTGTCCCTGGACTTGACCCCAAGTGGATGCCCCTCTTCTGATAGCCTACGGAGCATCCATTTAGGGGCAAGAGAGAGGCTGGCTTTCTTGCATGAACACACTGCTGCCTCTTGGCTGTATTTTCTGGATATGTTGGAGGGCTACCTCTCGAGACAGCTTATCTGATGATGAGCCCTGAAGAGCTGCTTGGAAAAGGGGAGTGCCCAGTGCTCAGGGCAGCGAGAGAGAGGGCAAGCAGGCTGCCCAGTGCTCAGGGCAGTGAGAGAGGGCAAGCAGGCTGCCCAGTACTCAGGGCAGCGAGAGAGGGCAAGCAGGGCTGCCCAGGCTCAGGGCAGCGAGAGAGGGCAAGCAGGCTGCCCAGTGCTCAGGGCTTGGACGAGTACTCTCAACTTCATTAGGCTTGTCCAGGACTGATGTGGAAACACCTGAATTAATTATTTCATCACAGGCCCTTCATGTTGGGGTATGCAGTCAATTCAAGAAATGTTTCTTTAAGAGGCAGGCATTCCCACACAACTCTTTCTTAGGAGTGGGCTGGAGACCCTTGCTGGGTTCCTCTGCTCTAAAGTCCCCACCAAGCTGGAGCCAGGCCCATCCTGCAGTGTTAGCTAGCTGTCTCCAGGCTGCAGAGTCCACAGACCGTGCTGCTTCCTGGCAGTGAGTGAAGAGAATAGCAGTGAGGAGGTGACAACTAGTTATGAGCGGCTGGCCTTGGCAGAGGTCTCAGAGCTTTTCACCTGCCTCCCTGCCTCAACCTCACCAGCCCCCATGCCCTCCCTCTGAGCACCCATTCGCGCATCAGGCGCCTGTTCATAAGGTGGAGTATGAGAGAAGGAACTGCGATATCTGCCTCCCACAGTGGGCTGCACAGAGGCCAGGGGAGCCCTCGGGCCAAGACTTGCACAAGTCTGCCAGTTTCCCCAAAGCTTGGGAGCCACAGTCTTTATACAGAAGACATGTCTAAAGAGGTTTGTGTCTTACCCAGTCTCATCTTGAAAGCACAGTGTCTTCACACACCCACATACTTCAACACAGTGTGGTTAGCCTGTAGGCAGCCTGTGTCTGTCAACAAAGAGAGAAGTTCCTGGATTGTTGTGTTTGAGGGGCTTCCCTCCCAGGACAGAGCCAGCCAAGCCAACATTCGGAGATGATCTGCAGATGACTGGCGTTCACCCTGGAGGTGGCACGCTCGTGACTGGCGTTCACCCTGGAGGTGGCCCGCTCGGGACTGGCGTTCCCTGTCAGGTGTTGGTCTTTTTCCACCACACTTTCCTTAGTTCTGGGCACATGGATGCTCTCAAACATGCTCAAGACACATTGAGTTGGGAATTTCCGGAGTGGGCGGTTGTGACTTGAACATTACCATGCTCTAAAAAGGTGACACATTAAACCACCAAAGAAACATGTATCTTTAATTAGGATTTTTCTCTTACTCAATTCAAAATAAAACAAAGCAATCAAAGTGTATTTACTCTTTTTCCTTAGGGCAGATTCTAACAGCTCCATATGTCAGGAAGAAATGACACCCCAACAGTGTGACTTAGGGAGTGAATTTCCTTTCAAAGCTTATCTTTCCCTCCTGGAACAGTGTTGCCAGGCAGTTGCCCTGCTTTTCTTAGGAGTGGAGAGAGGCTTCTTGATGCTCTCAGGTCATGGTTGAGGCTCTGTTCTTGGCTGCTGAGAGAATTTGGGTATGGTGGTGTTGGTTCCAGGCGGTCCATATCTGTGCTTGAAGCATCCAGGTCGTTGCAGGTCGTTGGTACAGTCACTCTGTTCTTTCTAGGCCATGGGCTAAAGGCGCATGGGCCAGATGGCACTTTTGCTTAGCTAGTAGCTTCAGTCCCAGGAAGAACTATCACAGCTCAGTTTTCAGCCTGCTCCTATTTGCTGGTAGAGACTGTAGGGGTAGCAAGGGCAATAGAGAGTCTCAGGGCAGTCTCAGATTTGTTACAAAGGTGCAGTGGCTGCTGGGGCAGGTGGAGAAGTGGTAGGGAGCAGCCTGCCATGTCTCTGCCCACTCCACCTGCCTGCTGAGCAGGTGAGATGCACAGGTGTGCTCTGTGCACAATGAAGGTGGAAGAGGTGGTTCAATCCAAAACCAGCAACGAATGCTGCATTGCACATGACTCCCCGGACCTGGGACCACAGCTCTGTCTTGAACACACACAGGACGGCCATGTGTGACACGCTGACCTCGGCTTGCACAGGCTGAGGACTCCTTTGAATCTTTAGATGAAAGCATACCCAACCCAATTAAACCTCCATCATCCAGATTCAGAGCAAAGGCTTGGATCCTCTCTCTCTCTCATTCTCTGGGGGCCCACCCTCCTGCTGGCTCCCACTTAGGTTGGGTAGGTGGAATATCTAGGTCCCATTTCTCTTGGGTTCGATGCTCAAGGGTCCTCAGTGAGTCTCACCAGCACTGGCAGGTTTGCACTCCCATCTTTGATAGAGTCACCTATGATGCATACATTGCAACCACAACGAGTGCAGCCTGTGAGTAGCCCGCTTAGGAATTGGGGAGATGTCTACAGTGGTGACTCTTGTGAGCAAGAGTCCTCAAATAGATTCAGAGCCTTCTGTCCCCTTTGCTGAGGCAGTCCTGATAGGGAGGGGCCAGGAGGCTGCTCTGTGACAGGGTCACTATGATCTTCAGACAGACCTGTCTAGTAAGTAAACACTAAAACTTTCCTGGGGAAGAGCAGCCTGGGAAAGTGGAGGAGGTATTGTGTGTGTGTGGAGGAGGTATTGTGCGTGTGCGGAGGAGGTATTGTGCGTGTGCGGAGGAGGTATTGTGCGTGTGCGGAGGAGGTATTGTGCGTGTGCGGAGGTATTGTGTGTGTGCGGAGGTATTGTGTGTGTGCGGAGGGGTCTCGAGGAAGGCTGTATCTGTCTGACCTCAGGGTTTAGGCAGAGATGCAGTGTCAGTCTGTTTGCAGAAACCTTTGCAACAGTCCCAGCTCCCTTGGATTGGCCTTTATAAAGAGCTCCAGAGCAGGTGTGGAGAGTGACAGGCCTGTGGGAATACACTGTTGTGGAGACTCTGGTATTTTAGGGTTGTCACTCCCTGCAAGGAAGCTGAGAGATCTGGCCAATGCAGAGCTGAGATTCTAGGCAAGGCTCATGGAGTCTAGAATCTGTGTGATCCTGTAGTGTGCATAAGACCCTGATGTCGGACACTCAAGTGTTCTGTTCTATTCTGTGACTTGTAAGACATTTAATCTGACTCCCATGGTTTTTCCTCTACAAAAGTATGGAGAACATCAAAGGAGACAACGAGAAGATGCTTTGAAACATACAAATGCAGGTCAAGCGAAGGGTCTTTATGTTGCGTCACCTCCGTGGGCAGAGCTTAGGAGCAGAGCAGCAGTGACTCCAGTGACTGCCTCCTCATCCCTCTGCATCCTCATGTCGACAGCTGAGTGAAGACTTTGCCTCTTGCACACTTCCCTGCTTGGGTTAAAGGTCTAACCAGGGCCAAGAGTGGTGCTTCCAACTGTCCCTGGGGTTGATTTCTTGACCCTTCCCCACAATGTAAACAAAGAGTATAGGTATTATATATCCAGTGTGTAGACACATCAAGAGGGCATGGGTACTCCATCTCCCCAGAGGCATAGCACTTGCAATCTGCTGGGTGCCCCCCCAGACCCCTTGTACACTTGCCATTCTTGAGTTTGGGTTTTTCTATATGAAATTTTGTTACATACTCTGTTCTATGATTAGTATATTTCCACCTTGTGAGAGTTCTTGAACACCTTTCCCAACAATAGGTTTCAGCAATTTTGAGGAGCTACCCAAGTTTCTTTCCTTGTGTGTGCAAGGTGTCACTTCGCCTCTGCTCTGGGCATGCCTCTTGTCTTAGCTTTTCACCATTACACCTAAGACAGCCAGGTGCGCCCTCGTAGCCTGGCCCTGGTATTTGTTCCTCATGGTCCCATCACAAAGTTCCCAGAAATAGAGAGTCTCTGTCAAAAGAGAAGGATTTCTAGATTATTCTGTAGAATAGCTAGATTTGTGTTCAGATTTGAATACGAAATGTCCTCCTAGGCTCGTGCATTGAAGGCTTGGGCCCCAGCTGGTAGAGCTCTGTTGGGAGGTAATGGGAAGTGGGTTAACTGGAGCAATGCTCTGCAAGGCACACCTTGTCCCTGCCCCTGCAGCTCAGCCACTGTACCTTCTCTACCACAGTGTCATAGCTCAGAACAGGCTACACAGTGGAACCAGGTTGTCCTCAGCAAACCCCACGTCTGTGGCTACAAGAAACCTTCCACCCTGTAGTTGGGTTCCTCGGGCGTGTGCCCCATCAACAAAAAGCTGACCCACACAGCCTGTGTGCCTGTGTGTGCCTGAGTGTACCTGTGCGTGCCTGTGTGTGCCTATATGTATCTGTGTGTGCCTATGTGTGCCTGTATGTATCTGTGCGTGCCTGTGTGTGCCTGTATGTATCTGTGTGTGCCTGTGTGTGCCTGTGTGTGCCTGTGCGTGTCTGTGCGTGACTGTGTGTACCTGTGCTTGCCTGTGTGTGCCTGTATGTGTCTGTGCGTGCCTGTGTGTGCCTGTATGTATCTGTGTGTGCCTGTGCGTGCCTGTGTGTGCCTATGCATGCCTGTATGTACCTGTGCATACCTGTGCATGCCTGTACATGCCTGTACATGCCTGTGTGTGCCTGTACATGCCTGTGTGTACCTGTACATGCCTGTGTGTGCCTGTGCATGCCTGTGTGTGTCTGTGTGTGCCTGTACATGCCTGTACATGCCTGTGCTGCCTGTGCGAGCCTGTGCGTGCCTTCAGTGTGAGAGCCCAGCCTCCTCCATGTGGCCAGCACTATGTAACAAACAAATCATGCCTGTGCCACATTGCCTAAGTTGGAAGACCTATTTCTAGTCTACCATCTTTCCAGAATACTCTGTGTATATTAGAAAGTACTTTGTGTGTGTATGTGTGTGCACGTGGAGCTTATAGGACTACTCAGGAGTTGATCTTCTCCTGACATCATGGGGAGTCAGGTTGAACTCAGGCTGTCAGGACTGTGTGCAAGCACCTTTACCTACTGGGATGTATCTCGATGGCTCAATTGTTTGTTTGTTCCTAACAAACTTATTGATATATTTATTCACATATTTTGCCATAAAATCTAGCCGTTAGAGTATATAATGCATCAGCTTTTAGTATATTTGCAGTTGTGTAACCATCACCAGTTGATTTTAGAAAACGTTATCAGCTGTCAGAAGACATACTCCTTAGATAGCAATTGCTTCCCAGGGTCCAGCCCACTCAACACTCAGTTAACTGCTGTGCATTTTGTTTTTATAGATTTATCTATTCCAGAAATTTCATATAAATTAAATTTATAATAAATTTTTGAGTCTGACTTCTTTCACTTAGCATGCTTTCAAGGTTCTTAGATGTTAGAGCGTGTATCATTTTTTTAGTGGCTGAAACAATGCTGCTGTAAGTGGCTGTGCACAGATTTGGGGTGAGCATGTATTTTCATATGCCTGTGCACATACTAGAACATACACGCTAGCATTATAGGGTCCTGGGGTAACTCTGAGCTTACCCCTTTGAGGAACCACAAACTCTTTTCTAAAGGATTTTACCTGTGCAGAGTCCTGTTTCCTCCAGATTCTTGTCAACATTTGTTAATATCTGTCATCTAAACATTTTAATCTAGTTTTTAAATTATGGGTGTATGTATGTGTCTGAGTTGTACATACATGTGAGGGAGTGCAGTCCCCACAGAAGCCAGAAGAGGGTATCATTTCCTGTGGAAAGGGAGTTCTATGAGGTTGTGGGCCAGCTGAGGAGTGCTCTGGGAGTCAAACATGGTCCTCTGCAAGAACACTCTTGACCACTGAGCCACCCCACCCCCTCTGACACGACCGCCATATGAGACTGTCCACACCCACTCTGATTTCCGTCTATGTCCCCAGTGACGGGTGACACTGAGGAGCTGTCATACTTTTGCCGTTTATTGTGTCTTTTAAAAGAGAGATCTATTGAGGTCATTTGCTCCTTTTTTTCTATTGAGCTGCAGTAGTGTTTGTTTGTTTACATTTTTAGCTATAGATCATTTTGCCAAGGCATGGTCTGTAAATGTTTCATCTCAGTCTGTGCTATCTTTAACTTTCATTTTTTCCTTTTAAAAAATGATGTAATTATGCTTTAATCAGAGCCTTTCGCCTCTCCTGACTTCTCCTGGATCCTCACCCTACCCACACAATTTCATATTCTTTCTTTCACTTAAAAACCAAACCAAACCATGGATTCCATTTTGTATTAGCCAGCTTCTCCTGAGCATGAGGCCCTCCTTTAGGCATGATTAATATGTCCGCTTCCACTCCACTGGAGAACACTGATTTTTTTCCTGTACCCAGAAGCTATCAGTTGCAAATGGCCTCTTTGTTAGGAGTGAGATTTTGTGTTCTCTCCCTCTCCTCCATGATGGGATTCTGTCTAATTTCAACATGTGCAGCTCTTGTGTGTGCTACACTCCTGTCTGTTCACATGTGTATCAGACCTGTTGTGGCAAGTGGAAGTGACCAGAGCAGACATCCCCGTGGTAGGGGAATTTTATGATTACATGTGGGTTATTGAGTCTTCTTTTATGACCTTTATTAACGCTGAAAAGTTTTCTATTTCTAGTTTGTTGGATTTCTTTTTTTTTTTTAATTCCACTTTTTTTTTTTATTTATTTATGTGAATACACTGTATCTGTCTTCAGACACACACTAGAAAAGTGCATCGGATCCCATTACAGATGGTTGTGAGCCACCATGTGGTTGCTGGGAATCGAACTCAGGACCTCTGGAAGAGCAGTCAGTGCTCTTAACCTCTGAGCCATCTCTCCAGCCCGTTTGTTGGATTTCTAAAAAATCATGTATGTGTGCTAGAGAATACAGGGTACTTTTTCCCTCTGATGTGAAGGCCGTGGAATTTCTGCGCCTCATTCTTTTAGTATGTTAGTTTCTATATGTTAGCTCACTCTTGTATTCTGGGACCCATCCCATTTGGTCATGGGGTCATCATTTGCTGTGTAGCTGGGTTTGGGGTTCAAGGCTTTCTATGTCTGTGTACACACAGGACACCTGTGGTCTCCATGTGAAGGCTTGCCCTTGTCATGAAGACTGATGTCAGAAGGTGGTGTTTGAGGAGTGTTCGCTCCCTCTGGTGTTTGGCGTTGCTTCTCAGACATCCATATGCACCTGGGGCTTTCTTTCTCTGTGGGCCTTTGCATGCTGTCAGCCTCTTGGTTCTCTCCCACCGTAGGCTTCCGTAGCCTTCCCCACTCTCCATTGTGCTGTATGTGACGTCTAGTGCCATACTGGTGTTTGTTGTGTTTTTCTTTGTTTTGACTTTTTTTTGGAGACAGTTTCTTTCTGTTGCCCAAGCTTGCCTTGAGCGTTCAGTCTTCCTGCCTCTGCCTCCTGTGTAGGAGGAATTAAAGCTATGCACCACCTGCTCTGTGGCACCAGAGATCCAGCTCTAAGGCATCTTTTCGATGGCGCTCTGTGCTAGTCAATCGTGACAGACAATCTGGGCTGTTTTTGCTGGTTCCAGTTTCAGGATTGACAGCTTTGCAAATACTCTGCATTTCATCCTTCAGTGATAATTTGGACAATGTTTTGCCCATGTTTTAAAGCAGACTCGGTACATATCATAGTCTAAGCAGACAGCACTTTCTGTACACGTAGTTGATTGACAGCGTCAGTCTAGTGGACAAATTCTGCGTCTTCTCTTGCCAGGATGCTTCCAACTATTGGCAAATTTTAAGGATGAAGAGTGGCTTGAATGGATGTATAAGTGTGAATGATTTTCTGCACTGGGTTAAGAGAGGCTAGGAAGGCATTAAAGACCAGGGAAGGAGGCTTGTGGGAAGCTCTGAACTGGTCCTGGGCTCAGGGCTAGTTAGTGGATTTGCACCTGGCTTTAGCCACCAGAAGGCACTGCTGGAGTCTTCAGGTAGGATGAGAGAAAAGTCACAGTATGTCCAACTCCTGACAAATGAAGTGTCCCTCTCTGTTTAACTCCCACACAATGACCCCAGCTTCTGGGCCCTTCCAACTCTACCTCCTCTCTCTGGCCTTTCCAGCTTTTGTGATGGCAGCAGCTTCCTGCTGCTGCTAGATGCAGGGGGAGGAGGGTGGGGAGGGAGGGGAGGGAGGGGGGTAGCCATGTTGCTTTTCTTCTTCATCTTTCATCTCCTATGCAGACAGTTCCAAGCATCCAGTTCCTTTCATTTCAAAAACTAGCGCGCTTCCTCTGTTCTCATTGGTCCTAACTGATCCCAGCGGTACAGCCAGGGCCTAGATTCCAGGTACAGAGGGCTGCACCCAGGCCAGGGCAGACATGTTAGAACTGGGAGGTGTTTGAAGGGAAGCGGCAGGCAGTGGGTACAAGCTGTGTGTGTGAGGGTCTGGTGAGGCAACTGAGCATATGCAGAGTGAAGGCCACTCCAGCCCGCTAGGCAGGAACCAGTGAAGCAGCTGAGCCTCACAGGAGGAGGCTGTCCCTGGGCATATAAGCTGGGATGCCTGGCGTTCACTGTGGAGGACCACAGTGAAGGAGGAGAACAAGGACTGAACTTGGTGCTCCCGGTGGTGACAGGGTTCTCGGTAGGTGGTGCTCAGTGGAGCTCTGGCCTCAGGAGAGAGGGTCTGAGTGGTGTGGCGCCTCCCTCTGCGCATTTCCTATTGCAGCAGGTGATGTTCACATATGATGAAGGCAGCAGCTAGACAGCGCCCGAGTGTCAGGACAAGCCAAGCAGAAATTAAAAATGGACCAGGGAAAAGCCCGCAGTGAAGTAAGAGTTTCCATGCTCTGAGCTCGGGTTCTCAGTGAGTTTTCTGCTAAATGTAGGCACACTTTCCTTTTCCTTCCAGAGTTGTGGACAGCTCCCAGATGGCCAGGCTGGCCATGTATCCTGCTGCGTCCTACCCACCCTCTCCTGCAGGCCTCCCGCCTGCCTGCTCACTGCCCTTACCTCCTCCAGGCCCACTCCCTGACTGGGTTTGTCATCCTCAGCTTGAAGCTGTCCTCTTGTCCCTTAGTTGTGTCCACCATCAGTGGCACTGTTGATGCATGCAGATCCACCCTCCTTCCGCTGACCCCACCCTCCTTCCGCTGACCCCACCCTCCTTCCGCTGACCCCACCCTCCTTCCACTGACCCCACCCTCCTTCCGCTGACCCCACCCTCCTTCTGCTGACCCCACCCTCCTTCTGCTGACCCCACCCTTCTTCCCCACTGAGCCCACCCTCCTTCCGCTGATCCCACCCTCTTTCTGCTGATCCCACCCTCCTTCTGCTGAGCCCACCCTCCTTCCCGCTGAGCCCACCCTCCTTTCACTGACCCCACCCTTCTCCCCACTGGCTCCACCCTCCTTCCACTGACCCCACCCTCCTTCTGCTGAGCCCACCCTCCTTCCGCTGACCCCACCTCTATTTGTAGCTAGCATAGTCTAGTTTGGCACCCAGTGTTGGTTTAACTATTTCACTTCTTCCACTTGCCTCCCCATAACTAGACTATATAATTAATTAACTGATGGAGTTAGCAAATGCCTGGGACATGGTCTAGGCTGGGCGTTGAAGCTGTGCCATGTCTTCACTGCTTGCCTTGTCTCTGTGTACTAGAACAGGGACAGGGCCGCCTCACAAGCCACTGCACAGGACTGTTTGTTAGAGCTTTGCCCTGGCATGCAGGGGACACAACTGGTGATGAGCTCTACTGGCATAGACACTGGTTGTTAAGTCAGAAGTGAGGGATTTTCAGTGTGTCTGGAATCCTGCCTATTTGAGATGAATATGGGTGTGGTCAAGAGCATGCTTTGAAGCAGGTGACCTTGTCTGCTGCACCTTTCCTGCTGACACTCACCTCAGATCTGTGGGCCGACTGCCTCCAATCTGTTTGGCTAAAGAGCCCCTGTAATGCCGTTAGCTCTTGCACTGTAGCAGTCAGGTTCCTCCTAGGATCTCCTAGGGGCCTGGACTTACACAAAGTCTGATATGGGCTATCACCTGGCCTGGTTCTTGTGTTTTGACTAATTGGATCCCAAGTGCAGGCCTTGCTTGGTCACAATCCCTCCTCGTCTCCTGTGGCTGCCAAACAATATCTAGTGCTCATTTTCTTCCCCCAGATATTCTTGATGCTTTGGAAATGAAGAAGAAAACACACACACCCATATTTGGAAAGCTCTGAGCTCTCTTGGGGGCGGGAGCAGAGCACAGACTGTTCCGTAGAAAGCGAGGTGTTGCAGTGTGGCATAGGGTGTAGCTGTCCGTAGTGGGCTGGGGAGAGCGCAACACAGGACGAGCAGGAAGCCGATTCCACTTTGCTGGATGTCCCTGCCCTGGGCCTTGCCCAGTGCCCATCAGAGGTGGCAACGACTGTGCAGAGAGCCTCAGGCTGCACAGGGACTGCTGGATACTGGGTTCTGGGATATAGTACTGAATTACTGGTGATGATTACAGCTGTAAGGCATCCTAAACATGCCCTAAGCACTTGTCCCTTATATCCCCCTTGATCCCTGCTACCCTAGAGACAAGCATGGACACAGTCCCCACTTAAGTGGGCAGATCCTTCACTCCACCTCTTCACTGTTGTGTCACCGTGAGATTGCACACCCTGAGTGACAGGTTGATCCTGGTTGCGATGAGGTACTTTGAGTAACAGCTCTTAGAACCAGTGCAGACTCTGCAGCAGGTTGTGGCCAGACAGCCTTTACTAAACAGCGCGGCCAGCCCTTAGACTCTTTTGTTTAAAGATATCTGGGAAACTTTGGAGTTCTGGACACGTTAAAAATCTAGACCCCAAAATTATATAGCAAGATGAGAAACCAAAAGCTGTGGCTTAGGGCCACCTCTGTCAGGATCAGGACTTTTTGCAGGGGCCAGAGGTCCTTCTGCAGTAGGTGGGCAGCTGCCACCAGGGGTCGCAGGAGCCTTGTCAAGACCCAGACAGGAACCACTGTGGCGCATGCGCAGTTGCTCCTTACCCCGTGCCTCGCACACCTTCCTTCAATTATCTGTTTGCCATTTGTGTCTTAATACCTCATGTTCTCTACCCAGTCACAAGGCAGATTGACTTAATGTCCCTGTAGGCCGAGTTGGCATTTGCAGTTTCGGAGACTGGGGTCATTGGGTAATTAAACGGGAGTTCAGAGATGCAAGGAGAAAATTGAGCTGCCTAGGCTTCTCTGTTAACCGGAACTTAGAGAGGAGGGTCCAGGAATGCCCGGCACTCCCTGGGAGGAAGCTCCACAGCCATCTTTGTTCAGCAGGGTCACACCCAGGCAGCTTTAGCCGAGACTGAGTTTACACAGGGACCTTTGAAAAGGGAAAGGAAATATGAGAGCATTAGTGGGAGTCGAGTGCTGTATCCTCCTGGGTGAAAAGCCTGTGATAGTAAGGATGCCCACGTGGAAGCTCAAGGGTTTCTTGACAGGTTCTTTGAAGCAACAGAATCATGTCTTAAGCTTTAGCATTGTGTGTTTGCAAATGAGCATGACCTTCTAGGTGAGTTGTAGAACAAGACAGTTCTCTGATCTTTTGGAGTCTGTGTCTAAGTCAGAAAGGTCAGGAATCAGTGGCTAATACCCTCTGAGACCCAGGATACAGCCTCAACTCCCCCTGTGATAATGTTTCCTTATTTCTAGAGAGAGTGCAGGAAACCAGAGAAGCCTTGTTGCTTTTCTTTGAGAAGCTGCTTTCTGCCTTTGAAGCTCTGAGATCACTTTGGATGGTGAGGGGCAAGTAGTTTTCTAGAGAAGTCGATGTGTGGTGGGGATGGACGTTGGAAGTAGGTCACTGCACAGCTCCTGCGTGCTGATTTTGCCATTGTGGAAGGAAGGTCAGGCTGCGGGGACTAGGGCTTGTGTGTGTGGGGTCAGGGGGGTCAGGGAGGTCATGGGGGTCAGGAGGGTTAGGGGGATGCTGTCTGGCCTGATGATATGGATTGCTGCTAGCCAACTGCACATCTCCTTTGAGCTCACCACCCTTTCTACTCTAGAGGTCGTGATTGTGCTGCGGGAGGAGGCTGCAGGCTGTGTGGAGTGGGCATGCATCTCAGGTTGCTGGCCAGGGCTTCCTGTTTATATTTAGATGCGGTAAGAAGAGCACAAGTCCTTTGACTGCTTGGCCCACATTCACATTTTATGCTGTTTGTGTCGGTCAACTTCTCTTTCTTTGTTTTCCTTTTGGAGGCAGTAGGAATTCGGAGAGTCCATAGAAGGCTTTTAGACAGAGTTTTAAGTGAAGGTCTGCAGAGGTGTCTATTCTGAATTATCTTTAAAACTTTAAAATTTACATATGTTTGTTTGTTTAGTATCCTTTTGTGTGCAAGTAGAGTGTGGAGGTCAGAGGGCAATTTGCAGGAGACCGCTCTCTCCTTCCACCACAGATTCCAGGGATCAAGCTCTGGTTACCAGGCTGTCTCAGGTGCCTCTGCTGGCTGGCCATCTTACCTGCCCTGTCCCAAGTTCTTCAGGCACACTATGTCTGTCACATTTGCTGCTGACTGTGTGTGTGTGTGTGTGTGTGTGTGTGTGTGTGTGTGTGTAAAACATTATTTGAAGACTAGCTCCTTCATTCTCTACAAGTGGCTTTTCTGAGAAGTGCACACCAGCTAGGGTGCCACATCTAGTTCCTGCTCCTGGGGTTTCATGCAGTGAGACAAGGACAGTTGTTCCTGTCCCCAGATCACTGTCACCCTTGCTGCAGTTGGATGGGCAGAGGTTCCATCTTCTTTTGCAGAGAGTCCTAGTGTGGCACATTCTCCCTTCTCTGGGAGCAAATGAGCCAGGACCGCTGTGACAAGGCCCCTCACTGGGATCAGGGCCTGAGGTGGTTGTGCTAATGGGGATTAACTCCGAGGACCTGGAATGTGGGTGATGGCTGCTTTCTCCTTGAGAGCTTCCTGTATTTTTAGATATCCCCTTTAAAAATAAAAAGGAAGAGAATTGTCACGGGTACCAGGAAGATGCCTGCTAATGAAGGTGGTGACTGATTGCTCAGTGTTTCTGAATGCCGGGCCCTGGCACTGCCACCATGCACGTTTTCGTGACAAGGAGAAAGGGGGCTCCAGGGTGTTAGAGAGTATGCTCCTGACTCACAGGACAGTCGTGCTAAGGAGCAAGGGTTCAAAGCCAGACATCTGCTCAGAATCACACACACACACACACACACACACACCTTTACTCCAGTATTTCTCCCTGAAGACTATAGTTAGGTAGGTGTGATTTTTTTTTCTCAAACAAAGCTTAAAAATAGCACAACAGAGAAAGAGTTGCCCAACATGATCCACTAGTTCCTGCCTTGCTTTGCAGCCAAGAAAACTGAAGCTCTTAGGAGAGGCAGGGCGTGAAGGCTTGTGACAGACTCCCCAGCTGCGCAAGACGTGGGAAACCTCCAAAGTTCAGCAATCTAGTAATGGATTAAAAAAAAATGAAGCATCTCTTCCCAGTGGAATATTATTTGGCAATCAAAAGGAATACGGTTTTGAAAATAAATAATAGTAGCCATACAATATTGTACCAAGTGCAGCTTGTGAATGGTCAATCTTATGTCTGTGTACTAATTCAATTTAAAAAGCAAGAAAGCTTGAATACTTGCTAAATAACTGTGAACCTTGAAAGCATTTTCCTTAATCTAGCCAGGCACAGAAGATTACATCTTATGCGATTCTATTTTATGGACTGCCTAGAAACAGCGAGTTCACGAAGGCAGAGAGTGAGTGAGTGGTGTCCAGGGTCTAAGGGAGGGGCCTGGGAAGGGGCTGCTGGGGGGCTTCCTTCTGGAGTGAGTTAGCTGGCGATGGTCTACTGAGTTACACACTGTAATCATTTAGTAGTATTTGGGCAGTGTCTCAGTAAAGCTGTCGCTTAAAAATATAAAATCGGAGAAGATTGGTATACTTCTCCCAGTTGGAGTCTCTCCAGCTGCTGTTACCTAAAGGCAATAGTGGAAAGGCAATAAGCATCAGGCTTGGCCACTCACGTCTTTGCTTTTAAGGACTTACTGTGTGCTGAGCTCTGTCTCCATCACATCGGGTAGCATTGCTTTCTGTGTAGCCCTGGCTGTCCTGGATCTCGCTCTGTATACCAGGCTGGCCTTGAACTCACAGCGATCTTTCTGCCTCTGCCTCTCATTCAGCCGTGTGCAATGAGCAAAGCAGCCTGGCTTCACAACCCACATTCTTGGCTATTACAGCTACCGGCTAATGCATAGTGACATTACAGGGTGTAACGTAGTGCCAGAAACTATAGGCGTGAATCAGGCTGGCTGGGTCCCAGCCCTGCCCCTTTGGCATCATCTTAGGTGAGTTACTTAGCAGCTCCAGGCCCAGGCCCTCTGTCATGAAGCTCTCAGATAATTGGCAAGTAGCTTTCAACACCTGTTATTATTGCTATATGTTAAATACATGTTGATATATGGTTATTAAATGAAGTCTTTAAAAGCATAAATTCAAACCACAAGCTCTCATTTCATGAGTATTTCAGTTGAATTAGCATCTCGTTTGCTTGCAGAATTATAGAGTGACAGGAAACAGTCACTGAAAGTGTTTACTCTAGCAGACAAATATCAATCCAGGATTGGCTTTACTTCTGAGGGGTTGTGTGTCTGTATGTGCCTGTGTGTGTACACATGTATTTAACTCTAAGAAGGATATGCTGAGCCTAGAAGGAAAACATTTCACGGTGGTCCCCCAAAGGGGCATCCACGACGTTCATCCAGGAGCCACTTAAAGTCACAGAAGTTGTAGATTTACAGAGACCTCGTGGGAGGGAGGCCCGGAGGGGCTTCTCCTCCTCCATCCTCAGCCCTGGCCATTTCCCTCGGCATCTCTTCTCTCTGAGGCTGCCCCTCATCCTCTAGTAGACTGTGCACATCTGATGCCTGTGGGAATCCTGAGAGTATAAACCAGAACACGTTTAACAACTCCAGGCCGCCTCACTATCGATTTGTGTCATGAGTCTTGGGCTCTTCCTGGGCCTCCTTTTAGTTTTCAAACTTGAGATCCTTAAACATTGTCTTACTGCCTTTGAAGCCTACACCATGGTGCTGGGTTATCAGAGATGTGAGATTATATTGACGTTTATTGATGTATATATACATCCAGTTACAGACTCCCCTGTAGTCCTGTTCCAGCCTCAGGATGTGCCTTTCCTGTGCCTGACTTCCGGAGCTGTGGTCAAGATAAATGGGAAAACAATGGCAGTGCTGTAGTTCACAGGACCCCTGTAATACTGACAGCTTTATCACTTCATATAACTGTGAGAGGTTGTTACCCTGTTCATTGTAACCCTGACAGCTTTGTCACATTGTATAGCTATAAGAAGTTGTCATTCTGTTCATTTCTGTGTGACTTTTAAGAATTAAAATGTCACTGGGCAGTGGTGGCGCTCGCCTTTAATCCTAGCACTTGGGAGGCAGATGCAGGTGGATCTCTGTGAGTTCAAGGCCAGCCTGGTCTACAGAGTGAATTCCAGAACAGCCAGGACTACACAGAGAAACCCTGTCTCAAAAAACCAAAAACCCTAAAACAAAAATAAAAATAAACAGAATCAAAATACCTATTTGGCTATTCCTCTCTGTAGCACAAGTTAGTGTCTCAATAATTCATAGAACAGACAAGTACTAGGAGGCCTGTGGTCCTGGGATTGCCCAAGGTGGGACAGCTCTTGATGTGAGAGAAAGTCTGGACTCTGACTCATAAGATTCCTTTTGAAACATTCTTCCAGATGAAATTGATCAAATTTAAGATAAAAAACAATGGATGTGGTTTATGCAAAGTAGATATTGCAAAGATAATATTAGTGAATTTGAAGACAAAGAAATAGAAATTATCTAAAATTAAAAGGGATTTTTTTTTTTAAAGTGGAAAGAAGATACAGTATAGTCTTGTCCTACTTAGCTTTAACTATCAATTTGACACAACCCACTGTCACCTACGAAGGGACAATTGCGAGAGTACTCAGACCAGATTGACCTGTGGTCAAGTCTGTGAGGGGTTGTCCTGACTGTTAACTGATGTAGCCTGGCCCAGCCCACTGTGGAGGCACTGTTTCCCAGGAAGGTCCTGGGTTGTTTGAGAAAGAACAAACACACCAGCAGCATTCCTCCATAATCTCACTTCAAGTTCCTGCTTGCGACCCTGCGACCCTGCCCTGACTCCCTCAGTGTTTGGTTGTAGCATGGGGGCATAGGTCAAATAATCCCTTTACTCTCCTAGGTTGTTTTTGGTCAAGATGCTTTTTTTTTTTTTTACAGCAAAGAGGTCAAACTAGAATATATCTAAATTGTGTGGTAATACTAGATTACTTGACATATATGTAATTTTAAAAAAAGCTAGGGAAGGAAATTGGGAAAATAAAATTTTGCTTTTATCTTTGTGTATCTGTAATCTGTATGTTGTCATGTGTGTATGTGCAGGCATGTGCTTACTACAAGGCACATGTAGACATTTGAGAGCAGAGCAACCTTGGATGTTGGTCCTTGTCTACCGCTTTGTTTGAGGTTGGTCTCATGTTTTTCCACTGCACACACCAGTGAGCTGGCCAGCCTTTGGGGATTCTCCTGTCTCTGGTCTCTACCACTTCATAGGAGTGCTGGGCTTATAGGCAAGTGCTATCACACTTGTCTTTGTTTCTCTTCGGGCATCTGAACTTGGGATCATGGCAAGTACTTTACCCACTAAGCCATCCCTGCAGCCAACACAAGTTGGGTTTTTTTTTTTTTTTTTTTGGATTTGGTTTTGTTGAGACAGGGTTTCTCTGTGTAGCCCTGGCTGTCCTGGAACTCACTCTGTAAACCAGGCTGGACTAGAACTCAGAAATCCACCTGCCTCTGCCTCCTAGAGTGCTGGGATTACAGGCATGCACCACCACCGCCCAGCTTAATGCAAACGTTTTTAAAAGAAACAATGGCTAGACACTTTTTATTTTTACAAAACTATAAACACTCGTTTCTAGGATTCTTGGTGAAGCTCAAGTGCTTTATAATATAAAATGCTCACAGCCAGTGATAAAGTTATAAGACAGCCAGAAAAAGAGACTCACATAAGTGAACAAATAGAAGGCTGGAGAGCGGGGTTTCTTGTCAGGAAACTGGAAAAAGAGATTTCAGTGGAGCAACATCTTCAGAGGAAGACTGGGAGGAAAAGCAGACCGCCAGCCTTGAATCCCCTTCCTGGTGAACTCTCCAAAGGTGGAGACAAGTGTGGCACGTCCCAGGGATAGTGCAGCTAAAACCAGCAGTCATAGGACTGTACCACCAGATATGCTAAAGGGACTACTGCGGCAGAAGCAACAGACCCTTGAAGGACATGTGAATCAACACAGATGAATGTGTAGCACAGAGAGCCTGACTGTGTCATTGAAAATAGAAAAGCACATTTCTTTAAAATATAACTGACTACTTTAATAAGTACCCAAGGTAGGATTTACACCCTGCATGAAAGTAAAATATATACAGTGAACAAATACTAGCTCTAAGGGGCAGGAGAGAGCATGTGGCTGCAAGACTCGTTCACAGATGTGAAGTTGTCTGAAGCAGATCACAACAGGTTAAAGCCAAAAGCAGCGATTAGCATCTCTGCTAGTCCATTAGCAAGTAAGAGCAGAAAAGAGGAAGAAAACCGCACATGCTGTCAGTAAATGTCATTGTGGGGTTTTGTGGGGGATTTGTGTGTATGTTAGGTTTTTGTTGCTGTTTTTAGAGATAGATTTTCACTGTGTAGCCCAGGCTGGCTTCAGCTGCATGACCCCTAGCCTCCAGAGCGCTGGGGTCATAGATAGGTATGTGTCATGTCCGGATGAACATAAATGTTCCAAATATGCTAACCAAAGATCATCAGAAGGGAAAATAAGGAAAGTTTAAATGTTGAATGCAGCAAGTTGGGGTTTTTTTTTAATTTTATTTATTTTTATTTATATGAGTACATTGTAGCTATCTTAGCCCACCAGAAGAGGGCATATTGTTGTGAGCCACCATGTGGTTGCAGGGAATTGAACTCAGGACCTCTGGAAGAGCAGTGGTTGCTCACCACTGTTGAGTCATCTCTCCGGCCCCCTACAGGAAGTATTTTAAATGTACTGATAGAACAGATTGAGAGGGGAAAGGATAGGAAACCTGCTGTGGTCACACTAACCATGTGGGCGGGGGCTATGGCTTAGTGGTGGAGCGCTTGCCTAGCGTGTACAAGGCCCTAGGTTCAATCCCCAGATTGTGAAGACAAATGAGACAGTACACTAACTGTGTGCTAATGGGAGGAGCTGCAGCGGCGGTGCTGGAGCGAGGAAGTCAGTCCATTAAGTTAAGTAATAACAACTCTGAATATACTCAGCTGCAGAGCTTCGAAATATATGAATGAAGGTTGATAAAAGTTCACAGAGAAGCAGGTAGCTGTATAGTTTTCCTGTGACTCAGTAACCCTGTCTCAATCAAGGCTAAAACAGGAAGACAGATCTGTAAGTTATAGAGAGACCAAGAGAAAGTGTGATGACTGGGATAGCATCTCACCTAACAACAGAGCACACATTCTCTTCTAGCACCAACAACTGTATTCTAGGTCAGAAACAAGCTGTGACAAAGTTAGAAGAATTCAACTATGTTCTGTAATGCACGTCAGTGTTCTCCAAGACTATCTTCAGGACATCAGCAGGAAAAGAAGATGCCCACCCCTCAGGAAAGCTATTCATGATTACTGTTTATTACATGAACAGACAGCCTAAAATCATAAAGGTGAAAGTCATGGAAGGAAGAGCGTAGGAAAGAGCAGGCTTGAACTCAGGATTCATCCTCTCCCGCCAGACTCCTGCAGTCTATGGTCCCCCAGCCATGAGTGTGATGTGCTCACATGGCGTCAGTGTGAGTATGCACAGCTGTCCGTAACAGAAGACAGTCCAGAAATGCACCATTGGTGCCTATCAAGTCTCTAGGAAAGTACATTTCATCCGGGAAGGAAAATCTCCAGTTGTGTGGAATTAGGAAGCTGAAGGCCTGTTTGCAAAGAAGTCAGTTCTGGTTGCACCTTGCAGCCTATGTAGAAATGATGGCAGTGTGAACCACAGTCTTGCTTCCCAAGTCTACAGGAGCATGTATGGTAAAGATTTGTTAACCCAGCTCGGCCCATTTAAAGAAAACATTGGATTTCATCTGAAGTTGTTCCCTGCTATTTAAAAAATGTAAAACAAACAAATAAACAAACAAAATCAAGCAAAAAGAAACAGGAGGAGAAAGAGGAAGAAAGGAGTCATAGACTGCACAGATCTGCACACTTATATCTAGAATATACAAAATATCTCAAGTCAGTAAGGGAATTGGCCACCCTGTAAGTGGGTAAAAGATTTTAGGAGACACTTGACTAAAGAAGATGTGCAGATAATAAGTACTCACATGAACAGATGGACGGTTGGAGTCGGTGATGATAGAAGTATTACTCAACACAATGAGATGCTCTTTCCTGTCCTCTTTGGAAGTGCTGTTTAAAAGTCAGACAGTAACAATGGCAGCTCTGTGGAGCTAGCACCCACACACACTGCTGGACAGATGCAGAAAGGTGAAAAACACATTGGCAATTAAAAAGTTAAAAAGAAAATTGTTGTGTGATCCAGCAATTGCACCTAGGTATCTGCTAGAGAATATTAAAAATATTTCTCCACATGAAAACTGTCCATGAATATTTATAGCTACATTGTTCATAATAGAGTGAAAACAACCCACATGTCTATAATTGGCAATTGGATAGAAAGTGCAGCCTATCAGAGCAGTGGAAAGAAAGCCACGAAAAGATGCAACGCTTGCGATACCCTGGAGGAGCCGGAAGCATCCATACGAAGAGTCTGCTCCCATAGGCCACACGCAGGACCGTGTTTTACATACAGTGTCCAGAGGGAGTGAACTGTGACAGTAGCTTGAAGCTCTGTAAGCTGAGGGAGGGCAGGACAGGCACTGACTTAATCTGAGCAGAAAGCAGCATTTGAGAATGTTCTAAACTTACACCGTGATGATGCTTATGCAAATCTGTGTATTTGTTTTTAAAATTCGGAATACACGGAATAGGTGGATTTTTACTTTGTATATTATGTGTCACTAGTGATATCAGAAAGGTATATAGTGAGCAATATAGCATAATATTGGCAAAAGAACAGATGGGTACATTAATGGAACAGAGCAGGACTAAAAAGATAGATCCGTTCAACCGAGTCCGCTAAGTTTTGACAGAGGAGCAAAGGCAGCTCAGTAGAGAAAGGATAGTCTTTAACAAAGAGCGCCAGGACTACGGAAATGCCATGGTCAGAAAAATAAAGGATCAAAACCCGGTTATTGATCTCTCAAGTGTTATGTCAAACAGATCATAAGTAGTACAGTAAAATGCAACACTATGGAACTTAGAAGACAACACAGGAGAAAACTAGGTGATTTTGTATTTGCCAAGGAGTTGCAGTATCTAAAGTCCAGTGAAAGAGAAAGCTGACGAAATTAGAATGTATTAAAGTAAGATGCTCTGCACAAGATGCCAATAAAGAGGTGGAAAAACGAGGCGGCTGGCTTGGAGGCTGGGGAGTGGCCTAGCTCGGAAAGTGCTGCCGTCAAGTACCCAGGCCCACACACAGAGCCCTGGCCCCTATTGAAAGCCTGGCGCGTGCTTACAACCTCCGCACTAAGGAGCTTGAGATAGGAGGCCCCCTGGGGCTTGCTGGCCTGCAGTCCAGCCAAACTGACAAGCTCCAGGTGCAGTGAGAAGCACTGTCTCAAAACGTGATGTGTGAGAGAGAGAAAGACACCTGATTTTGAACTCTGCCTGCCCTGACACATGCAGACTCATCTACACATAGATGCACATATCTGCATATATACTCTACAGACATCATAGAATTTGAAAAAGTACTTATAATATAAAGATTTATTATAAAGGGCTTTCATTTGAAACATACAGAAAATGCATACAACTCAACACTGAAATACGCCAAATGTCCCCTAAATACCCCAGTTGCCAAAGAGCACAAACTTTAACCAGGCCCCACTTTAAATAAGGCATGCAGGTGGCAAAAAAGCACGAGAAAGTCCTTGACACAAGTCATCAGGGATGTGCAGAGTAGTGCAGGAGTGAGCACTGCACTCCTGCCTGCCTCGCTGACCCCAGCCATCAACACCAGTGCTGGGCAGGAGGAGTGAAGCTCACTCAGCCCTGGAGGGTGCATAGACTCCATCTTAGTCAAAAGGCGAGACGCAGTGCGGGGCCATTTCTTCCAAGGCTGTAATTTCAATGTAGCCTTGCATGTGATCTAGATGTTATACATCTTAGTGGTTACTAAGTTAAATAAAAACATGTCTCAAAAAAATTCTACACAAGCATGTTTATAACTTCTCCCATAGCGAAAACTAAGCAATCAAGCAAACTCTTCAGTAGACAGATAGGTAAGTGCAGTATTGGTTAGCAAGAGAAAGAAATGAGCCAGCAAATCCTGAAAAGGCACGGAGGGGCCTTCAGTGTGTTTTGCTATGAAGAGAAGCCAAGCTGTGGACCCCCTGAGTCCAGCTGCATAATGTTCTGGGTAAAGCAAACCCCTGGAGACTGGAAGCTTAGTGCCTTCCAGGAGAACCAGGATGAATAGGTGGGCACTGGACATTTTTAAGGTGGCACATCGGGTCATGTAGCAATGGTAGATACATGATGTCATACATTTGTCACAATTCATGTATAATTTAAAGAGTAAACCTTAACACAGCTATAACCTTTTACTAATGAAGAAACAGGACCGCAAGCCAGCCCTATCACCATGAAGTACAGAAGATGCCTAGTTTATCAGAGTCTAACTTGACCTCAGGAAGGCTTTCTTTTAGATTTATTTTATGTCTGTGGGTATTTTGTCTGCATGTATATCTATGCACCATGTGCATGCAGTGCCCATAGATACTGTGATATAACCCAAGCCTGGGGTTACGTGTGGGTGATGGAGGACGAGCCTGGGTCCTCCGCAAGAATAGCTGCTGCTCTTAATTACTGAGCCATCCTTCCAGCCCCTCAACAAGACTTCTCAAACCTAACAGAAGCTCTGGCAGAGCTCCTGTGGTGACAGCAGTGACTGCTGACTGCAGGGTACTATGCTGAGTGCTGGCTTCCTGTGAGTGAGGTGGCTCTTCTCTTGCACTGCCTGGTGCTCTCCTGTGCCTGTCTATGGCCTAGGGGCATTTACACTGTGCGGAGAGCAACTTGGATGATGCCCTTCTCCAAGAAGGTGCGCATGAGGTTTTCCTGATTCTTAGTGTGTCTACTTCCCTCCGTGGAGTAGAGTTTACTTTGAATATTAGTACCTAACATGTATGTATGTATGTATGTATGTATGTATGTATGCCATGTATAATGATATATGCCAGCCAGGAGACTAAAGACCCATTAACTGTCTGATTTGAGGAAAATCACTTTCTTTATTATGACAGGTCTCTACTTCTTACCTGTAAAAGAGACTTGATCTTTCTGGTCCCTTCCAGTTCCAGACTCAGACTTCTAAATAAGCTAGAATGCATATCATGTGGGGCATTTGAGGCAACAGAAATCCTATTGTGAAAATCTGCAACTCCGCCCCCACTGTGTCTGTCTCTCTGCCTTAGGTGGGTAGGAACTGAGTCTGACTTCTCTAGGGGTTGAAGGTCGGTCTGCACACGGGGTCGAGAAGTGCCTGCTCGCCTCACGTTGTCATTTTCTCAGTCTCTCATGCTTTTGTACATCTCAGTCCTGAGCTCTACCCTAGCAAAGAGTTTGCCCCATCTAGGAGAAAAATGCCTTCAGTGTTCTGGGTTTTCTCTTGGTCTAGAACTGGGAAATGAGCCATGTGGTCTGGTTCCTCGTAAGCTCGGAGGCCCAAGGGTTGGACCTAATGTAATCAGAGTTCCCTAGTTTCTAAGTAATGTTCCCTCAGGGCATTGAAAACTTATTCCAAGGCATGCCCCAGTGACCTAAAGACTCCCCACTAGCTGCCACCTCTTAAAAGAGTCCACATCTTCCCTGTAGCTCCCACCACTCTGGGGGTCAAGCTTTTTAACTAATGGCCTTAGGGGACATATGAAATCTAAACTAGAGTTGACAGACTTGCTTATTTTTAAAAATTGTTGAAAAGCTTTGGGCATAGTTGATTGAGAATCAGGTCCATCCTAGGACAGGGTCAGTTGGAGATGAGACCTTTAGTTAACTGCTAGAACCTTCAAGGGAGCTGCTAGCATACTTCCTAGAGTCCTGGGCACCTGGAGATCCAGTGGCATAGGTTTCAGTCAGACAGCTGGCAGGCCCCAAGCAAGAAGCCAGTGCTTCAATTCAGGCAGGGGAAGACCATGTTTTTCTCTGTCCCAGCTGATCGGATGAGGCCTGCCCACTTAGAGCAGGGAACCTCTTTCATCAGTTTACCAGCCCAAGTGTCAGTCTTCTCCAGAAAAACCCTACAGTTACACCCAGAATGTTTGTCCAAATGTCCTAGCATCCCATTGCCTGGTCATGCTGGTGCATAAAAGTGACCTCTGTGCTCTTCAGGACTGACAGAGCCCGTGGTGGAGGGCCTCTCATGTTCAAGCTGAGTGTCAGGGTAAAGCAGACAGCGTGTGCTGTGAATGGCCCCTTCATTCTACAACTTTAGACATTCATTTTGATGTTCCATTTTGTGTTTAAAAGAGAAGACAGTCAGGGCGTGTGGTGTCCCATGCCTTTAACTGAGAATCAGAGCGAGGTGGGGGGCAAGTGGATCCTTGGTTTTCTTAGGGAGTTCCAGGGCAGCCAGCATTACATAGCGCGGCCCTCTCTCAATAAAAGGAGGACCACAGGGTGGAGGATCTGCTTCTCTGACAGCCTCTTACAAGCAGACCATGTTGTGGCCCTGAAGATCCATACTTAGAATTAAGTCCCATGGAAACCAACTTGTTCAATTTCTGTGCATTTGCTTTGCCTTAGGACTTTGTTTAGAGAAACTGCCTGTCTCATCCTCTACCAGTAATCTCCATGTGGACCGGGAACAGGACGTCATCACCTGCTATGAGAAAGCAGGGGACATTGCACTCTTGTACCTCCAGGAAATAGAAAGGGTAAGTAAGAGCCACATGTTCATTCTAGACGCTATCACCCCACTCCATGCGCCCACATCAAATCGTGGGACTAGTAGCCTACCACTGGAAAGAAAGCCTTTGGCTTGCTTTTCTGCCTCTGGGTACAAACTCTGCTTGTATTCCTTAGTGTTATGGAAAAAGTGGTCATAGGTATGGTATTTATGAAAATAACTGGGCCAGTGTGTAAGTGCAGATATGTGTATGGGCTGTCCATACCTTTACCACTCTTGGTCTCCCAGGTTAAGATTTGTGCATCTTTGCATGATCGTCACACCAGCAGGTATTTACCTGGGTTTTGGGTAGCTTTACCTTGATAGTGTGGCAGAGGTCTGCTGGGGCTTTAACTAGTCTGTTTGGAGCAGGTTGTGTGTCTCCTGAGACTGTCTGCCGAGGACCTAGCAGTCAAGTGGTCTGTGTCAGGGTAAGGAAAGGTAGCAACGACAAGTATGTCACGGAAGCAGAGACTGAGTGAGCAGGGTTGGCTTGAGGCTGGATAGGGTCAGGAATGAGGCCAGGGCTGGGGTCAGGGCTGGGGCCAGGGCTAGGGCCAGGGATGGGACCAGGACTGGGGTCAGGGCTGGGGTCAGGCCTGGGGCCAGGGATGAAGTCATGGATGGGGTCAGGGTTGGGGTCAAGGATGGGGTCAGGGTTGGGGTCAGGGTTGGGGTCAGGGTTGGGGTCAGGTCTGGGGCCAGGGATCGTGTCAGGGATGAAGTCAGGGATGGAGTCAGGGCTGGGGTCAGGGTTGGGGTCAAGGATGGGGTCAGGGTTGGGGTCAAGGATGGGATCGGGCATGGGGTCAGGGCTGGGTGGGCTTCTTACCTGTTCAGAAGGATCTCTGTCTTTCCAGCCTGCTCTGTACAGAGTTTCTTCTCAGCTCAGCCTTAGGTTTCCCATCTGTAAAAAGCTCATAAAAATAGCACTATCTCATGAAGTTCACATACGACGTCTATAAGGACTTGTGTATAAAGACTAGGTCTAGGAACATACTAGATTCTTGGTGTCAGTGATTCGTAATGACAGTAACTCTGAAGTTTCTTCTGTAGCAGTTTCCCAGGCACTAGCCAAAACTGGACTGTGATATTAACTCTGTCAGATCCAGATACCCCCTGTGGGCTTGTTTGAAATGATAACCATTCTTGCGAGACTTGAGCATGATCAGAAGGTATGCTTCCCCTGAATTTTCTAGGCCTTGGTTTCCATAGTGATTAGCTCTTGGAGTTTTGTCGTTGTTGTTTGTTTTGTTTTTACATGTATAGATGGGAAGTAATTCTTATGTAAATCATATTAGAGTATATTGGTGGGTATAAGGAGAGTCAGGGTTGTCCTTGACAGGGAAAGCAGAATAGAGTTGCAGAAACTGAAGAGTGGATGGGAACTGTGGAGAATCATGTGATGGCCTTACCGAGCCATGACTATAGGACACAGTGTTTGGGAGTTCTGGTTGCTCTCTGTCTCTCTGGCCGGTATGCGGTTCCATCAGAAGGTTCTATGGAGGAGAGGATTTTGTTGTCATCATTCAGAGTTGCTGTACTGATTGTCAGGGATACGGATCATGCAGGCTGGTTGTGAAATCTGTCTCTTCCCCTGCCTGCCTGTCATGGCCAGCACGTGGCCAGCACGTGGCCTGTCATGGCCAGCACGTGGCCGTGGACACTCAGCTCATCCTGGCTGAGCCTTGCTTCTGGCCACGTCTCAGCTCTCTCATCTCCCTTATACCTCAGCTTACCATTTGGTTGTCTACTTTGGAGCTGCCCTTCCCTGACAGGGACCAAGGGGCTCATCTGTCACATGTGCAAGGGTACAGGAAGTGGCAGATGGGACCCGCTGTAGTCATTTCTAACTCCCCAGTTACTGTTGAGTTCTTCAGCTGAACAGCAAGGAAATTCATATAATCATGGAATTCAAAAGACTCCTCTTTTCCTCCGTGATCATAGGAGGGCTATAGTGATCATTGGAGATACATTTTGAAAAGAAAATTAAGGACCCGGGATACCCAGCAAGTTTGGTCAAAGCTATATTAGAAATCAACTCTTTCATGACACCTAGTTAGGCCTCTAGGCCATTGCATGGTCACACTAGACTGTCACCTTCTCACCATCCGCACACCCCCTGTGGAATGCAGTTCTCCACTGGTCCTGGACTGTGAGAACCTTGGCTTTCAGTACCACAGCCCAACTCCTTCCACAGCCTACAATGAGATCTCAGTCTTTCTGCATGACTCTTTCTGGCTCTGACTTTTTAATATGTGTTTCCTTCATAGACCAACTCGATTCAGCAAGAGAGAGGTTGAATGAGCCAAACATCTGTTTCTGCTACAATAGGAACTCAAGACGGTGTATGTTGGTCAGTCTAGAAACTGGGAAAATTAGGCTTAGTGGAAGTTCAGAGATTCATAAACCTTATTTGTTTTTAAATCTTTGATCTCAGCCGACTTGATTTTGAACTTTTAAAGAATTATGCTGAAGTGAAAACAAAAAATAGTCTCTGAAAGGAGTAAAAGCCCTGGCAAGTCTGGGACAGACAGAGCCTGGCCTTTGAGCCGTCCTGGGAAGAAACTCTGATATGCGTTTGCCTTGCTGGTCACTGGCAGAGGCAAAGGCAGTGTACAGTGGCTTCCCCTCCCCTCCTGCCATGCCGAGGTGAGGGAATTTTGGGAGAAGGTCACCCACAGAGTTGCTGTGCAGAAGGGCAGTGACTGACCCTTCAGAAAGAGGCTGATCCCATCCTTCCCTTGAGTCTGTAGCTTAAGCTGTGAGGAGCAGCAGAGCAGGCCACTGAATTGGTGCTGCAGACCTGCTGCAGATGCTGCTTAGCTGTGAGACTTGAAGGAATGTCACTTAGCCTCGCTGCGTTCAGGAGCCTCAGCTAAAAATAGCCGCAGTAACTGGCATGTCGTTAGGCCAGCTCATGTAGTCCCAGTACATTGTTAGCACATATCAAATATTAGTTTAGTGTTCATTACAGCCTTTAAAGTTCCAGCCGTTTAGATGAAAATCTGGAATATTACAAGTACATTGTCTTACTAGCTTTCTATTTTCATAGCAGAACTAGCAGGAGTTGAGTTAGCTGTCCTTTACAGAGGATGGTTGTATACCAGGGGGCATGCAGGGTGCTGGCCCTGGCTCTTCTTCCTTCTTGTTCCAAATGTGGAGGCAGGGTCGAGGGAGATGAGTTCTTGAGAGCTGTGCGTTAAATGTTTGTTTAGAGTTGTCCTTGTTAAGTTAGGGTCGTAGAGACGTGAGCCGACAATGTTCTCTGATAGCTTGTTATCCGAAAGAGGATAAAACATACCAAACATATGTGTAAAATAATTTGATCAGACAAATCAAACCAGATAGCGTTAACAGTGATGCAGGGTGGCTTTGATTAGTTTCTATTCAGATAGAGGCAGCATGCCAACAGCAAACAAAGTTTTCTGCCCTGTAAGGTTCTGCTGGCAGTGCAGTGACGTGGATGAAGATGACCTCATCCTTGCTGTCATAACCTGAGCCCTGCTTTTGGCACATGAACTCATCCGTCTTCGGGCTTTGCATATACTGCCTGGCCAGCTGGTGGTGGCATTCTAGAGCAGGAGCAGGGCCAGGGTGCAACTCTACCCTCTGCTGACAGTTTATTTCTTCACACCCAATTTTGGAAAAGAAGCTAAAGCTAAACTGCCAGGCATTTGTAACTGTTTCTGGGCCAACTTAGTGCTAAAGTTTCACAAAGAAACACCAGGTCCCCAAGTATTACAGAGCGCACCCCAGATTCCTTCTCAATGAGCAGCTAGAGGGTACAGGTCACCACTTGACTTTATGATGTCTGCCATGCGAGGGAACTTGAGTGGCACAGCTGAGTGACGGGTCCAGAGTGGATTAGGTTAAGGTCAGTGTGTGTCTTGTGTTGAAGCTAGGCGCTCTGCTGAGAGGGCAGAGCTTGCGCTGAGGACGCAAGCCGCTGCACTCATGGCTTTCCAAGTTGAGACATTTAAGGGCTCATGTCCTCCTAGCTCTCAGCTTCCCTCAGCTCAGCCCACTCAGAGCCAGAGATGGACTGGCTAGCCTCTACTCCAGCACCACTAATTATGAGCCTGGCATCTGGCTGCCTGGGCCTGTATTGTACAACATTCCAGAAAAGTCTAGTAACCAGAGAGGAATACTCACTTATGTTCATGTTTGTGCACTGTTGTAATCAAATCATCCCTCAAAACAGTAAAGCATTTTCTGTCTGCCTTGTCCTCAGTTTATATTTATTTTACATTACTTTCGTGGTTATATATTATTTCAAGTGATACCTTAATATTGGGTGTGACTTTGTGTCTTTCCTCAAGCAGACTTCTATTGCTTTATTTGCATTATTTCCTAGGGAGGGGCAAATTTCCAGATGTGGGGCTAGTTCACCACTCTGTCGCCACACACTGGGGCCATTACTTGGCAGTTCAGGAGACTAGGAGTTGCTTTGCATTTTGGCAAATTGTTGCAAAATTATTTTCTAGGTCAACAGAGTGTCTTGCATGCTTAGTTTACATTTTTAATTATTAATGGGATTGACATTTCCCCCATATTTGCTTAATAATAATAATAATAATAATAATAATAATAAAAGAATGGTATAAGTGAGATTTAGCTCAGTGGGAAAACGTGTTTGCTGCCAAGCCAGAAGACCTGAGTTCAATTATCAGTCAGGACCCACATGCTAGGAGAGCATCAACTCCTACAAATTGTCCTCTAGGTCACACACTTGCTCTGCAGTGTATGCGATACCCCTACATGCAATAAGTGAATAAATGTAATAATTTTAGAGAATAGTGTTGCTGAGGCATGATTTACACATTGCATAATTCATCCATTTAAGTTGTGTAATTCTGTGTAACTTTTGTTTATCCGTTTGTTTAGTTATGTAGATGAGATAGGATCTCACCTAAGCACACGCAGCTCCTGAAGTAGCTGGGCCCACAGGCACACATTAGTGTGCCCAGCCATCTGTACTGTGATTGTGTTCAGCGTCCTGTGAGCATCTCCAGTATTTAATCCCAGCATATTTTATTTAGATATCCATCTAGAGGAAGTCTTGTACCCGCCTGCAGTCACCTTCCACTCTGTCCCTTCTCACAGTGCGGAGCCCTTGCTAACCTCTCTGCTTCTGTAAATGTGCATGTTTCACATAAAGCCATACAGTACGTGACCTATGATGACTAGCTTCTTTGGCTTAGCATAATGTTCTCAAGATCTGTTGCTGGTGTAGCAAGCATTGTACTTCTTATTGTCATGTAATCTTTCACTGCATTTATTGTACTTTTTATTAATTCACTTGTTGTTTTGGTTTATGTGTCTGTGTGTGGGTTTGTACATGTAAGGGCAGTGCCGATGGAGGCCAGAAGAGAGTTTAAGGTCTCCTGGAGCTGAAGTTGTGTGCATTTGTGAGCCACCAGACAGGAATGCTGCCAAGCAAACTTGGGTCCTCCACAAGAATAGTATATCTTAACCATTAAGTTTATTATTATTGTTATTGTTGTTATTATTATTATTATCATATTGAATGTTAGAATACCACCCCCATCTAGGATTTCAAAAGATTTCCACTTTTCCATATTTAAAAAGAATTAACTCCCAAATCAAGAATAGGGTTCAGTTTGATATAGTGGCTATGATTAAAATTTTTGTTGTAAAAGTCAGTGTCTCCTTGGGAGGTTTGGATGGGAATGTCCTCCCTAAGCGCATAGATTTGAATACTTGGTTACCACTGAGTGGCGCTCTTTGAAAAGATTAGGAGGTGTGGCCTTCTTAGAGGAAGTGGTCACTAGGGGTGGGGCTTTGAGGTTTTACAAAGCACATTCCAAGTCTGCAGGCTCTCTTTCCTTGCTGCCTGTGGATTCAAAATTCTCAGCTCCTTCTCCAGCACCATCTCTCTCTGCAGGCCACCGTATTCCCCGCCATGATGACAATGGGGTAAACCTCTGAAAATGTACGTCAGGCCCATTTAAATGCTTTCTTTTATAAGACTTGCTGTGGTCATGGTCTCTCTTCATAGCGATAAAACATGGACTAAGACCAGGGTTGCCAGGAGTGTGGACTGTGCTGTCACAGGTCTGACAATGCTGGTTGTTGGCAAAATAGATTTTGAGGCTTTGACTGAGAAAAGCAGTTAAATGCTTTAAGTGGGGCTTAATGTGTTATACTACATGGCGACAGTGCTGCTGAGAGCAAGGGAGATCGAGATGGCCCAGCTAAGGTGACAGAGGAGAAGAATGTGACAGGTGGCCTAGAGATCATTCTTGTGGAATTTGATGAATAATGTGGTTGCTTTCTGCCCTTGTTCAAAAAAGTCTACCTGAGGCTAAATTGAAGAGTTTGGGATTAATGGTGTTGACAGGGGAGGTTTCAAACAGCCTAGTACTGGCTCAGTTGTGTGGGTTTTACTGGTCAGTCGTATGTAAATCTATAAGGAAGAGAAGCAAGCTGAGCAAGAAAATATTTAAAAATGTATATTTTGAGGAAAAAAGGAACACCTGGAAGTGTAGTAGAGACAGCCTGATGCTAAATGGAGTAAGGGAGGGGCCTCAGGCCAAGACCCCATCCTGCTGACGTCCAAATTATAAAAGGAAGGGAAAAGCATGAGCCAGTGGTTCTCACCCTGTGGGCCACAGCTCCTTTGGAGGCAAATGACCCCAAAGGGGTCACATAAGACAATCAGAAAACACAGATATTTACACTACAATTCAGAGCAGTAGAAATTACAGTTATGAAATAGCAATGAAAATAATTGTATATTTGGGGGTCACCACAACATGAGGAACCTGTGTTAAAGAGTTGCAGCATCTGGAGGGTTGAGAACCAGTGGCTTAAGCAGTGAAGAAAACCAACAAAAGGCAGAGGCAGATGTGAGTGAAAGAGGTGAGTTCCAGCCTCTGCAGGAAGCAGGCTCAGCCTCTGCAGGCAGCAGGCTCAGCCTCTGCAGGCAGCAGGCTCAGCCTCTGCAGGCAGCAGGCTCAGCCTCTGCAGGCAGCAGGCTCAGCCTCTGCAGGCAGCAGGCTCAGCCTCTGCAGGCAGCAGGCTCAGCCTCAGCAGGCAGCAGTATCAGCCTCTGCAGGCAGCAGGCTCAGTCTCTGCAGGCAGCAGGATCAGTCTCTGCAGGCAGTAGGATCAGCCTCAGCAGGCATCAGGCTCAGCCTCAGCAGGCAGCAGGATCAGTCTCTGCAGGCAGCAGGATCAGCCTCTGCAGGCAGCAGGATCAGTCTCTGCAGGCAGCAGGCTCAGCCTCTGCAGGCAGCAGGATCAGCTTCAGCAGGCAGCAGGATCAGTCTCTGCAGGCAGCAGGATCAGTCTCTGCAGGCAGCAGGATCAGCCTCTGCAGGCAGCAGGATCAGTCTCTGCAGGCAGCAGGATCAGTCTCTTCAGGCAGCAGGATCAGTCTCAGCAGGCAGCAGGATCAGCCTCTGCAGGCAGCAGGATCAGTCTCAGCAGGCAGCAGGATCAGTCTCTGCAGGCAGCAGGATCAGCCTCTGCAGGCAGCAGGATCAGCCTCTGCAGGCAGCAGGATCAGCCTCTGCAGGCAGCAGGATCAGTCTCTGCAGGCAGCAGGCTCAGCCTCTGCAGGCAGCAGGATCAGTCTCTGCAGGCAGCAGGATCAGCCTCAGCAGGCATCAGGCTCAGCCTCTGCAGGCAGCAGGATCAGCCTCTGCAGGCAGCAGGATCAGTCTCTGTAGGCAGCAGTATCAGTCTCTGCAGGCAGCAGGA
Organism: Apodemus sylvaticus; assembly: GCF_947179515.1. Taxonomy (NCBI): domain Eukaryota; kingdom Metazoa; phylum Chordata; class Mammalia; order Rodentia; family Muridae; genus Apodemus; species Apodemus sylvaticus. Next base: position 22,087,678 of record NC_067477.1, read on the forward strand.
TCAGCCTCTGCAGGCAGCAGGATCAGTCTCTGCAGGCAGCAGGATCAGCCTTTGCAGGCAGCAGGATCAGCCTCTGCAGGCAGCAGGATCAGTCTCAGCAGGCAGCAGGATCAGTCTCAGCAGGCAGCAGGATCAGTCTCTGTAGGCAGCAGGATCAGTCTCTGCAGGCAGCAGGATCAGCCTTTGCAGGCAGCAGGATCAGTCTCTGCAGGCAGCAGGATCAGTCTCTGCAGGCAGCAGGATCAGTCTCAGCAGGCAGCAGGATCAGCTTCAGCAGGCAGCAGGATCAGCTTCAGCAGGCAGCAGGATCAGCCTCTGCAGGCAGCAGGATCAGCCTCTGCAGGCAGCAGGATCAGTCTCTGCAGGCAGCAGGATCAGCCTCTTCAGGCAGCAGGATCAGCCTCTGCAGGCAGCAGGATCAGCCTCTGCAGGCAGCAGGATCAGTCTCAGCAGGCAGCAGGCTCAGCCTCACAGGCAGCAGGATCAGCAGCTTGGCCTCAGGCACCTTTAATGAATAATGAAGAAGCTGCAGAGCACGACCCAAAGGACTTCCCCACCCCAAGAGGAAGGACCCAGGCTCCCAGCCTGCACGAGGAGCTGCTGATATGGGAAGACTCAAGACAACTCCAAAGTCAGAGGTGACGCTGGGCCTGTGTGAAGTCAAGATCAGCTCCAGGAAGAAACGATACCCGGCAGATTTTATGTCCAGGCATTCAGTAAAGTACATGAGTTAGTCAGGAGTTTATCACAAAATAAATTAGATGTTTTTGCCCAACTGTAGGCTATTGTAAGTGTTCAGAGCATGTATAAGGTAGATTATGCCAAGCTGAGTTGCCCAGTTAGCTATATTAAGTGCTCTTCCAACTGATGATGCGTTTATCAAAATTAACCTGTTGGAGCCGGGCGGTGGTGGCACACGCCTGTAATCCCAGCACTCTGGGAGGCAGAGGCAGGCGGATTTCTGAGTTCAAGGCCAGCCTGGTCTACAGAGTGAGCTCCAGGACAGCCAGGGCTATACAGAGAAACCCTATCTCGAAAAAAACAAATCCAAAAAACCAAAATAAATAAATAAATAAATAAACAAACAAACAAACCTGTTGGAAACTGAGGGGTTTCTCTAAGGATTGTCCTCGATGATTAAGAGACATGCAGTTCAGGAAGATAATTTATCATCTTAATGGGGTGAAGCACAGTGGCATAAAGAAACTGTAGTCACTTCAGTACGTTCAAAGAAAGCATTTGATAAAATCCAACACCAGTTTTGCTAATGAGAAAAGGCAGCCAATAGTCTAGAAATGTGTGGGAATTTTCTCAGCCTGGGATAGGGTGCGTACCCCTAAGATCAGAGACAAGAAAATTATTATTTTTTAGTTGCTTGATGTGTTACTAGGAATTCTTCCCATTGAGCTTTGGCCAGCAAAAGCAATGAAGGGCATCTGGATCGGAAATTCCTTGTCAGATAATATGATTGTATATATCCAAAATCCGCATACACAAATCTGTTGGCGCTAATAAACAAATTCAGCAGGGTCATAGGATATCAAGATTAGTACATGAAGTCATGTGCTTCAGCAATGAACGGCGCTAAACTTAAAATTAGAGCATGTCATTAACATCAGATGAAAATCTATAGGAATACATATAACACAAACATGTGAACCAAAAGTTTTTTTTAAAAAAATGTTAAATAGAAAGGGACTCCTCACTAAGCAAAAGATAACCCATGCTCATGAGTTCAAGTGCACAACCTGATAAAATGATATCGTTTTGGAAGCGGAGCCACAAAGTCCGAGTAATTATCAGAACATGATCTACTTTTTCCAAGAAGAAAAAAAATCAACAAGCTGGTTCAGGAGTTTGTGTGAAATTTCAGAGGAGCCAGAGCAGCCAAAACAAGTCTTGAAGTAGACGAATCAAGTTGAAAGACAAATACTTCCTGATCTCTGAACTTACTACAAAGTTACCATTATCAGCACTCAGTATAGATTGGGTGCAGCTTGGAGGTGAAGAGACGGTTTCAAGGCCTGGCTTCAATCTTTAGCACCCAAACCAAACCAACTAACTAAACAAACAAACAAATCTAAGGACATCAATTATACCTCTATCTATCTATCATCTATCTATCTATCTATCTATCTATCTATCTATCTATCTATCTGTCTGTCTGTCTGTCTGTCTGTCTATCATCCATCATGTATTTTTCTCAATCAGACATTTACATAGCAATATAAAAATGGCAACAAAAAGTGAGACTCTTAAATCTAAAAATAGCAATATAATAAAAGTAAATGAAGGAAAAGTCAAAATAGAAAGCATGGATGTACTAATCTCACATGGGTCATTTGTTACCATATAAAGCTAAAATATGTAGATAAAAACTAATTATCTCCCCCTTTCCTTGCATGTATATAGTTTTTATACACACATACTAATGTACCTATAGCTACAATAAAATTTGTATTTAACTTTTAGATTTTTAATGAATTACATGAACAGAATTGTTTGGGGGTCTGGAAATGTAGTTTGGAGGTAAAGTGTAAGCCTGGCATCTGTGAACACTGAACCAGACCCCACCGCCAGGAAAGAAACTCCTGATTCCATGACTACTTTGGTTACACTTTAATTACTTTTGTCAAGATTAACTAAATTACATGTAATGGCTTAAATTCAAAGCTAGAATTTATAAGATGGCCTGTTTTTTGTAAAGTGTTTCTGTCTCTGCTTAATGCTTATGCACAGAGAGATGTCTGGATTGTTATCCAGCAGATGTTTACATAGAATTGTGAGGTAGTTTTTAATTCCATTTGGACTGTACTGAATTATTTTTACTTTTGAATAATATAGTATTTCAAAAGTAAAAGCCATTGCCAAAAGAACATAAAGGGTGATTTGAAAAGTTTCAGTGTTGGACCTCCAAGTTGCGCAGTTGCTACATGAGTCTGAAATCCAGAAGAATTAGAAATCAAATTGGGGACTTGGTCACGTGCCAGTAAATTTTGACGCTCACAGGAATGGATGCTCGCATCTCAGGATAGACACGGGAGAGAATGGGGAAGAGCCTGTGCATCTCCCACACTGGGCCCGTGACAGATCAGGTGCCGCAGTGGAGTAGAGATGCCTGCCCCTGGGGAAGGAACACTGACTGCAGAGTTGGCCAGGAGCCTGGGACGTCGGATTAGCTGCTGGGATGCAGTGTAGATGCAACCGCCTGGATCTCATTCTCCAACGATGGGTTCCTGGTGTGGTGCATTCTTTTGTGCCCAAAGGAAAATTTGTAGGTTAGAGAGCCAGCAATTGCTTATCCTTGGAGAGTAATTTCAAAACCTTTAGGATATTTGGGTTTGAGTCTTTTAAGGAGCTACTGATTTCCAGAAAACAAGAGCAGCATGTTTGCATGCGTGGTTTTTAAACGTGCCATGTGTCTGATTCTCTCTGAGAAATGCTTTGACCCCTGAACTTAAAGAGAGTTGCTGCTGTGTGTTTACAGTTCACTGTAAACTCAATGTGGAAGTCTTTTACCTGAGGAGTTGGCACTTTGTCTGTTCTGTTCTGGTCTGGTTTGGTTTGGTTTGGGTTTTTGTTTTGTTTTGTTTTCAGAACTAAAGATTTAAATCCTTTCAATCTGGTTATTCATGGTTTCCCAAGGCCATGCTTAGGGAGAGAGGTTTATTGCTTCAGCATTTTCTTTGAATGTAGATGAATAGCACTCAGCCTCCTGGCCTGAGCCCTGTAGCCTGGTGAGTTTGTGTTCTGGTGAATTCCAGAGTTAGTGCCTATTGCATCATGTGATGGCTCTAGGTGAAGGAAAAGGTCTACCTGCATGACCAGAGCCATTGGTGGGCAAGGACTTCCTGCTCTTTGCTGAGACCAGTTCTGCTTCACTCAGCCTCCCTGGCAATGTCTTGGTATTTAGCAAAGACTCCACGCTGGGTGGTTCTGCTGGTACCATGCATGCTCTGAGCTCTCAAAGTCAGCGTGCTACAGGGCTGCCCAGATGTCCCCTGTGGTAGAAGTCATCTCTGCTGCTAATGCTCGCGCTTAGAGACTGCACCTGTCTCTACCAGAGGACATTGGTTGTTTGAGTCTTCCACTGTGTCTTGAGCTAGGGTTTGAAGAAAGTAGGCATTAATCTGTATTTGATTAGTTTTCCAATTCTCTCCCCTTCTAGGTAATACTAACTAATATTCAGAACAGAAGCCCTAAGCCTGGCCCTGCTCCCCACGATCAAGAACTAGGTTTTTTCCTAGAAACAGGACTTCAGAGAGCCCATGTCCTCTATTTCAAAAATGGGTAAGCTTTCTTTGTTGTTGCTTTAAATTCACTTCCTAAGAAGGAAAATAGTCTTTTAATATGCTGTCTCTGGCTCAGTTGTTAGAACAAAGTGATTTTAAATATGAATTATAAAACTGGGTAGATGGCTTAGTGGGTGAAGCACTTGCCCCACAAGCAGGAGGACCCAAATCTATGTAAGAACTGGGCATGGCAGACTTGCCTACAGCCCCAGTACTGGGGAGTGGACACAGGTGGGTGGGTCCCAGTGCCTAGCTGGCCAGCTAGTCTAGTCTCACCAGTGAGCTCCAAAAGAACCAGGGTAGAATGTGATAGAATAAGACCTCTCTCTCTCTCTCTCTCTCTCTCTCTCTCTCTCTCTCTCTCTCACACACACACACACACACACACACACACACACATACATGCACGCGCATGCGCACATACACACATACATACACACACACACACACACACACATGCACGAGCCCACTATGTGATATAATTGGAATGTTTTGTAAAAAGAATTAAATGGGTTTTTGTGTGTGTGTGTGTGTGCCCTCTCTACCTGATTCTTTTGACTTCCTGTGAGGTTTGAAGGTAGGAGAGGAGGGAGGAAGATACGTGGGTGACTATGAACTCCAAGAAGGTAGCTCTAGACAGGGCTAGTGGTGCTGATGGAGCCATGTCTGAGATGCCCTTTCTCCGTGTGAACGACACTGCCTCTCCAGTTCGTCAAGGGAAGCCCAACACATAGAATCCCTTTCTGAACAGTGCTGAAAACTGGATTCGCCAAGCGAAAAGAGTTCAGGACCTGACTATCAGGACCCTTCCTCCTCATACTGCCTTTGAGAGGGTTAGGAAGGGATGCAGAACGTGGATGGAAGGGCTGGCTCTCTAAGGCTTTGACATCTCTTTTCCTTTTGTTTTGTTCGTGTGAGAAATGTGCTGATTCTGTCCACATCTCCTCAGTTGTCCTTGTTTTGACTTGTGCTGCAGGATAGATGTGCATGAAGACCAACAGTAGGTATCTGCTTTCTCTGTAGCTTCTCCAAGGCTTTGCATGGGAGGCCATAGATGCCTGTGCCCTCCCTCTAGGAGTCCAGTAGTGCTTTGACTGACAGGAGGGACACAAGTACCCCTCCTGCACAGTGAACACTGGGGCTAGCTGCTCTCTCTTCATTCTCAAGAGCTTTAAACCTTGAAATGTAGCTCTCAGAAGGGTCTGCCTGGTAATTCACTCCTGCATGAGCCCATTTTATATTCTTGAAAAATAAAATCTTAGATTCCAAATCTTATTAAACTTTTTGTGAAGAAAGATCTACTTTGCTCCAAAGTTCACTGGTTCAGCTCAGCATGGCCCACCAAAGACTATAACAAACGTCCCAAGGTTTGGCTAGCTTTGTGGCTTTGGCACAAAGAGGCTCTCAAATGTGATCTCATCTGCCACTGACTGAGATCGTCCGAGCAATGACGCATGTCCCCTAGTCTATTTTCTGCTTCTGTAAATGGAAGGAGAGGGAGGGGAAAGGGGATGCTTTTCTAGTCATCTGTTTCTTCTCCTCTTTACAATAAATGGTGGCCATCACAGAGAAACCCTTCTTTATCTCTAACCTGTGTGTGTGTGTATGTGTGTGTGTGTGTGTGTGCGCGCGCGTGCGTGCGCACACGTGCGCATGCAGTGGGTATTGATATAGAAATCCAGAGGGAAAAATCAGTTCCATTGGGAATCCCAGGGGCAAAATCACTGCCTTCCACAGGAAACACCTTCTGTGCGAGTAACCGTGTGGGCTGGACAGCTCGTGTCGGTTGTTGAAGCCTGCTTTAGGGAGGTGGGCTGGACATGGGACTATTGGGCTCTGGCCTCATCCTTGGGAATGCCAGCTGCCCACTGGGCTCAGCTGAGGTGGTAATAAGGGCTTTGCATGGGTCACATTCAGTGGGTTGCTTTCTGACTTATTTCTTGCACATTCTCCTTTACAAAGTTTGAGGAAGTACCCTCTGACACAGCCCTCTGGGCCTGCGCACCTCTGAAGCCTTTCTTTTTTCCATAAACTCTCCTCCTCCTCCTCCATCCTCCACAGAGCAGCCACTCCAAGGGTTCTTCCCATCTGCGGTGTTCAAAGTCTGGGCGTGGCCACACTTGTGGGAGCTACTACAGATGTGGAGGTGGGAGCCCATGTTGAAGCCCCGGGTGGTTTTGGATGCTCCCAGTACCCTGGGGCACTTGGCTCATGTTGGTGGCTTCTCAGGGCCACAGGACCACTCGGAGAGGGTCAGCTGTCACTAGACATTGAACACGTGGAGGAGCTGTTAGCCTGTGTCCTGGGGCATCCCACAGTTCTATCTGTTGGTGCACTGCTTTTTGCCATCTCTCTTTATTTCTTTTTTTCTGTGTGGATGAACAGAGTGATTTTCGGTGGTAAGAAAGTGCAGCGTAGATGAGTTTGGTGATGAGAGGTGGAAATGGGTAAAATATCTTAGAAACTTACTCAATTCCATACTTAGCGTTCGGGTGATTCTTACAAACTCTCTGAGTTGTGGGAACAAATCTTACCTTTTATAATTGCCAGTCTTCCCCAGAGTGACGACCACCATCCTTGAGTATCTTCTGGAGAACCTGAGACCAGTACCAGCTCCTGGCCCTGGTGTCTAAGGCTGCCCACCTGCCTTGACTTTGTATTCACTGCTCCTCCTCACACCACCGTCCCACTCAGCTCCCTGCTGCCCTGTGAGCCCCTATCCTCCTTCCCCTCCTTTTGCTGGTGCTTTAATTCCCCTTGCATCCCCCTGGTCACCATTCAGGCCTCTGTCACTCCCAGCCTTCATGTCCGAGGAGTCCTTGGATATGGCCGGACTTAGAATGAACTCACATATCCTTCGTATGCATTTCTCTGATCTCCCTGAGTGACGGCTGCAAGCCTGTCAAGAATGAAAACATTCTATCAGCTGTGTGTGGTGGTGCATACCTGTAACTCAGGAGACTGGAGGAGGAGGACTTGAAGCTCAAGGTCAGCCTGAACAGCTTAGTGCTATACTGTGTAAGAATAAAAGGACATGAGCTGTAACACAGTGGTAGGAACAGGAAGCCTGGGCTAAACCCAGCAAAGTATTATCTGCCTGTCTGCCACATCTGTCTGCTTCAGCTGACCAGCGGCTAAACGTATCATGAGAGTAGGCCGGTTGATTCGGTGGCTGGTAGAGAGGCAGGCTTCATTTGGAGTCTGGGCTCTTAGGCCCGGCCTGGGAACTGGACGTTTGTCTATGATTCCTGGACCTGTTCTTGGCAGGTCACCTCCCACTGACAGCATGTCGTAGTCAGGGCTTTACTGCTATGAACAGAGACCATGACCAAGGCAACTCTTGTATGGACAACATTTAATTGGGACTGGCTTACAGGTTCAGAGTTCAAGTCAAGAACATGACGGCGTTCAGGTAGGCATGGTGCAGGAGGAGTGGAGAGTTCTACATCTTCATCTGAAGGCTGCTAAGAGAAGACTGGCTTCCAGGCAGCTAGGATGAGGGCCTTAAAGCCTATGCCCACAGTGATGTACTTCCTCCAACAAGGCCACTCCCACTCCAACAAGGCCACACCTCCTAATAGTGCCACTCCCTGGGCCAAGCATATTCAAACCACCATATAACATATTGGTGTTCTTAGGGAAGCAGCTAGGGCTGACTGGATTTCCTATTGAAAAGCAGAGTCCTTTCTAGACAGTACAGCCAATGGCAAAGAATGGTTTCTTCCTGTCAGTCTTCCTAGGAGAAGAGAAATGTTTCTTCCCTACTTGAGACACTACTCAGAGCTAGAATCACCAGAGAAGGTTGGCTTGGCCAGGGTTGGTGCTGATGGTGGAGGGGTGGTGGGGTGGGCAATCATTGACTGAATTACATTTTGCTTCAGGCTATTCAAGCATCTGTTGTACACGCAGGGCAGCAAAGGACAGTTGTTATAACTTTGCTTTTGTTAGCCATGTCAGGTATGCTTGGTGCCTCCTCTGCTTCTAAATTGGTTTTAAGCAGGAAGGGTAAGCATTGGTTAAAATGAACATCTCTTAGCACTTGGGAGGCAAACCTGTTAGATTGTACCGTTGGCTAAGGTACCACTGAGTCAGGGAGGACCTTACTCAAAGAAGGCAGCATGGATGAAGCAGGTGTGGGGATCGAAGGTTACACAAGAGCTTTGGAATTCCGTTTTTATAGAAAACAAACAGACCACTAATCTCTATTAAGCATGGGCATCAAAATGGTTTAATGTTCTTAGATAATCTTGTTGACCTTTACAGAGTATTTAGATCAGTTCAATATAGCCTAGATATAAAAGGCAGAAAAAGAGGCTTCAAGGCCTAGGGTGGGGACAAGGAGAGAATCTGGTCTGGAAAAAGGGAAATCGGAAGCTTGCTTTTGACCTTGTTCTATTCGATATGCACCATGAAGGGTAGCATCAGCAAGGAAAATGGACAAACACAGAAAGGGCCTGAATTTGAGTCTGAAAGCTTACGTTTTGACAGGTTGGTAATATTTCAAACCCAGAGACAGTGAAATCAGGAACACATAGCGTGACTAGCAAAGCACGGGCCAGGAGCCAGCTCAGGGACCCGCAGGGAGCAGAAAGGGGGTAAGGAGGAGATTGGGAGAGAAGCCAGCAGGGGCAGGAGGGAAGCTGTGAGGGGTGCTCTGTGAGAGCCAGGAGCAGCAATCCCCTGCGGAGGGTACTGAGCACGTAGGAAGAGCGAAGGTTGAGCCCTGCTTTGATAAACTTGAACAGACCAGGTGGAGGGTGAGCAGAGCTCAGCTGGGGAAAGCCAGGACCAAGCGATGCAGGAGAACGTGGTGCTCGGTTGTGTCAGTTAGGGTTCTCCAGAGTCACAGGACTAATGGAACGTCTCCATATGTTAAGGGAATTTACTGTAATGACTTATAGTCTGTAGTCCAACTAACCCAACAAGGGGCATCTGTAAATGAGAAGTCCAAGAAACTAGTAGTTGCTCAGTCCCGTGAGACTAGTTGTTTCACTTGGTCTTCTATATACATTGAATCCCGAAGAAGTAGCTTCCAAAACCTAAGTGCAAGCAGGCAAAAAAGAAACACTTCTTTCTTCTGATGTCCTCATGTAGGCCTCCAGCAGAAAGTGTTTCACGGGGCTTCCTGGTTTCAGGCTGTGTCTGGTTTCCACAGGGACCTCACTGGGAAGTGGGGGGTATGGAGAGGGGAGGAGCCCGAGTCTCCAGCTTCAAAAGGTGGTTTCTCGTAGAGCAGGATGTAGGGAGAAAGGGATGTAGATCGCTTCTGTATCTACCAGCTGAGGCCACTCTGGGGATGCTACTCGGGCACTCACATATCTGGAAGACTCGACTGATGTTCACCTGTCATGCTGTCTCGGATGGAACTAGTGACGGCTGTGGCTGAGGACGTCCTGGGACTGTCACAGCTCTCAGGGTGTCTCCACCAGCTAGCTCTCCATGACTGAGATCAAAGAGTCTCAGACATCTGGAATAGAAAGAATCAATCAAATCGCTGTCATGTTTAAATGTGGCCTTGGGACAGCTTCATCCCTTCATGCTATCAGAACTTGATATGGAGACAAAAGAGTCTTTATCCATTTTAATGATGAAACTCAAAATCTACTGTTCTCTGTGATGAAATATTGTCACAGGTACTTGCTTTCAGTGCTTCGTCAATACACTTAACTGCAAGTGTGTCAGGATCCTGTTTCTCTAGAAAGCTTTGTTGCTGCTGCCAGGTTGGGGACAGCCATGCTTGTCTGTCCTGGACTCCAGAAGGATGGGGTAGGTCACTGTCAGCCAAAGGCGGGAGGGCCGAGCTAACTGGCGTGTTAATTGCACCTCATAAAGGCCCAGCCCAGAGAAGGTTTATTCAGCTACACTGCTGCTTCCCTACCATTAAACAACTAGACTTCCCTGACAGGTGCGCTCTCTCTCTCTCTCTCTCTCTCTCTCTCTCTCTCTCTCTCTCTCTCTCTCTCTCTGTGTATGTGTGTGTGTGTGTGTGTGTGTGTGTGTGTGTTTGCTTGTTCATTCAAGCATTTATTCACCCATCAGAACTTTATGTTAAGATATAAAGATACCTGGACTATGGTCCAGACAGCAAATGGTCCCTGTGGAATTTCCATTCCATCAAGAAAATAAATAATTACAAATGGACTAAGACTTTTAAGAAAGGGGAAAAAGAGACAATATTATTTTTCTTCTTATTATCTTGTAGCTTTTCTTTTAAAAGAAAAGCATATAATTTGGTGTTAAATATCAGAGCTAGTTTGATTCTGGGGGATCACTTCCTGATGCCTCTTGATCTAACTGGAGATGGATTCCCCAGGAAGGGTACACATATCAGTGGTAGTGTGTGCAGATCAGTTCTAGAGCTGTGCTCTGGGAGAGGGGTGTGATGTGAAGAAATGATTCCGGGAAGCACACGTCATAGGTAGAGGAGTGCTGTGCTGGTCACTGTCCCTGAATTATAGATGTGTTGTGGCAGTCACCTGTTTGAGGTAAGGTGGTAAGCAGCTAGACAAACTCTTGCTTTGAGAGAGGAACCCAATCATCACATTCTAAAACAGCTGCAATGCTGAGCCATTTTTATATGAGATTGCCTCAGATGTGATGGTTTGGGGGACTTTTCTTTCCTTTTCTGAACAAGTGAGGGACCCTGAAGTGTACCAGTGACCAGTCACTAATGAAGTCGCGGGTCATGGGTGACGGGATCTGCAGAGGCATCTTGTCCAAGCAAGCCACCTGTTGTGTCTGCATTTGTCCTCCTCAGCACTGGTTTGTTCAGCAACAGCTTCCTGATGAACTGTGCCTCTCAGAGGATCTTCTCTGCATCTGTGAAATATTGACCTATCAGAACGCTGCTGACCACACTTGGTCCCTGTCCTAGTTCGATTCAGCTGCTGGCTTGACGCCACCTATATCATCGAAGGGACTCTGAACTGAGAGATTACCCAGGCTCCATGTCTGTGAAGGGTTGACCTGATCAATGTGTGGGAGCCTCTGGGCAGCACCAATCCTAGACAGGGGGCGGGGCCACGTAAGAAGGCTAGTTATCGAGCAGGCGCTTGGGAGCAAGCTGAGCGTGAGCCAGCAAATAGTGTTCCTTGATGGATCCTTTCGAGTTCTTGCTTAAGTTTCTGCCCTGACTTTCCTCAATGATGGTTTGTGACCTAGAAGTGTAAGCCAAATAAACTGTCCACCCAAAGGTGCTTTTGTCCAGAATGGTTTATCACAGCAACAGAAAATAAACTAAAACAGGACCCATCTGTCTACATGTATGTACAGGACCCATCTGTCTACATGTATGTACAGGAGTCATCTGTCCACATGTATGTACAGGAGTCAAGAGGGAAGCATGGGCTGTGAGTGTTCTCAGCAGGCCTCAGCTGTCCAGGGCTGCTTTCTGTCTATCTTCTGTCAGGGAAGTGTGCTGTCTGTCTCACCTGGGATTTCCAGAGCCTTCAATAGCATTGCCCAGTGTAAGATGATAAGCACACGCAGTAGGTGCCCAAAGCTATTGCCTCCACCAGGGTCTGTAACTCATATTGGTCCACATGTAAGTTATGAACCAGAGGTCATTGCTATTGTAAGCCATGTTGCCTGGTAACATCAATGGCATTTTATCTTTATTAGGTTTCCGGGGAAGACAGTTGGAGGTTAACCCCAGGTCAGCTTCTGAGGGGCAGCAGGAGCCCGCTGCGCTCTGTCCACCGTCTTCTCTGCTTGCTTTGCTGCTTGTTTGTTGCTTACTGTGTTCACGTCTGCCTCAGTTAACCAGGAGATGCTACTCGACACCAACTTTTCACTGTTTTGTTTGGGGAAGAGATCTGCACCTTCAACAGTGCCTGGCATTTAGATAGAAATGCCTATGGCTTGTAGCTCATTGTCATATATCTTCCTTAAAACTGATTAATTCAGTGTGTATTTATTAACAGTGGAGGTGCCGAGTAATGTGCTGAGGGATGAGGAATATGAAGAGGAAAAGATGGCCTGGAACTTGGGTCTCTGCTCTTCCTCTTAGATGTGGGTGGGGAGATGTGTTGAGGCCAACAGGTGGTGGTCCTGAGCAGTTTCCCTTTGCTGAAGGAAGATGGAGGCTGTTGAATATCTGTAATAGTTATGTTTTTGCTGCTGTTATAAAACACCATGACAAAAAGCAGCTTAAGGAAGAGCTTACCTTGGCTTTGTGTTCCAGAGAGCTAGATGCTGGAAACCATGGTGACAAGAGCAGGACGCTGAGAGATCACATCTCAACCGCACACAGGAAGCAGAGAGTGTAAGCCCAAAGTTGGACAAGGCTATAAATCCTGAAAGACCACCTCTAGTGACATACTGTCTCAGGAATTGTTCTACCTCCTAAGGGTCCCATAACTCCCCAAATAGTGCCATCAACTGGGCACTAAGTATTCAGATACAGGAGTCTATGGGAGACATTCTTATTCAAACCACCCCAGTATCAAAGAGTTTCCTGGACACCAGCAAATGGAACATCTTTTCTGGGATCTTTGGCTCTCCACCTTGTCGCTGAGCTTGGAGGCTGTCTTCAGTAATGCCGGTATTGTTATAGTGCCTCAAGCAGGCCCTGATGCCACCTCGTTTTTGTACACTATGTGGACCTCCCATAGTGGGAAAGGATTTCCGTGGCTTTAGTGCCTTAGGGTCCTTGTTCCCACAGCTTCCCACCCCCTAATTTTTTGAAGCCTTTAAGCACGTAGTTGGAACCTCATAAGGTGAAGTTGGATATTGAGGCACACAGCATTCAGCATGTCCTTTGTAGCCATGTCTTGAGAGTAGACCTTTGAAGTAACTGACATCTGTTGCTGGCAGTGAGGAATTTACAACCTGTCTTGGGAAGAAGAGAGGAGAGATTGCCCTCACTGAGCCTGTAGGGAGCTGTCGTAATTTAGTGATGCATACAGTGTAGACATAGCTGCTCTAGCACTTGCCTAGAATGAAGTGTGTTAGCCTGCTTCCTGCCTTCCCTAGCTCACATGCCAAGAAAAATTATATTTTATGAGAGGACACCAGAAGCCCCAGGCTCCTCCAGAGATGGCTCCTTTGTCTTTCTCTTTCTTTCTTTCTTTCTTTCTTTCTTTCTTTCTTTCTTTCTTTCTTTCTTTCTTTCTTTCTTTCTTTCTTTCTTTCTTTCTTTCTTCTTTCTCTTTCTTTCCTCCTCCTCCTCCTCTTCCTCCTCCTCCTCCTCTTCTTCTTCTTCTTCTTCTTCTTCTTCTTTTTTTGTTTTTTCGAGACAGGGTTTCTCCGTGTAGCCCTGGCTGTCCTGGAACTCACTCTGTAGACCAGGCTGGCCTCGAACTCAGAAATCCGCCTGCTTCTGCCTCCCAAGTGCTGGGATTACAGGTGTGCACCACCACTGCCTGGCTTCTTTCTTACTTTTTACATTGCCATTTTTCTCTCCATTCTTGTTTTGCAAAAATATTTTTAGCTAACAGTTAAAACTGTAGAAGGAAAACTGAACTAAGGCCCGGAAGACAACTGCAGTATAATTTATGACTTTTTTTTTTTTTTAGGTATTATTAGAACTTTTTGTTAAAAGAAGAGAAAGAATTGCCTTTGTCTCGCAGGTACCTACATTTTTATTGGTATGACAATGGCTGCTGTAGATCTGCCCACCAAGATGGAAGCCTGTGTCTGTGTTCTCACAAAACTGTGCATCTAATGAGAAGATTTAAAGATGATGGATTAGTGTTTCCAATTGACATTTGGTTTTTCACCTTCCTCTCTATTTTAGGTTTGCATTCTCAGCTGTTAGACACAGTGCTTTGTAGCTCTCTGAGTTGGCACGAACACACTGTACCTTTCTTCTGGATCTTTTCCTTCTGCCTCCCTTTGGCAGCATTTGTATCCTCACTGTCTCTGAGTGTCTGGTTGATGGGCCCTCATCGCTGGTTACTTCGAATCTTGAAGTGACTCACCGATTATAATCTCCAGTCCTACCCTAATCCCAGGCAACTGCAGATGTTCTGTCTCTACAGCTTTTTTTTTTAGTAGAAATTTCATATAAATGTAATGACAGTATGTATAGTCTAGCTGTTCCACTTTCAGTACGGTTTTCAGATTTACTTATATTTTGGCATATATCCAAAGGCCATTCCTGTGTGTGTGTGTGTGTGTGTGTGTGTGTGTGTGTGTATGTGTATGTGTAATGCTTATATATTTGTTCATGCCTGTGTATGTTCATGTGTGCACTTGTGTGAATGGGCATGTGTGTGTACATGGGTGTGCATACAAGTAGAGGTCAGAGGACAACCTTGAGTGTCGTTCCTTCAGAAGGCCTCTCAGTGGCCATGGGGCTTTGCCATGAGGGCTAGGCTACCTGGCCTGCAAGCTTCTAGGGGTCTGCCAGTCTCTTTCTCCCATCTTACCAATCCTGAGTACAGATGAATGCCGCCACCCCTGGCTTGTTCTATGGTTTGGGGCAGGGGGATCTGAACTCGTGAAGCAAGCACTCGCATCTCTTGCCCTCAGATGCAAATGGTCATTCCATTACCTTGATACAGGTCACTATCCATTCACCAACTGACGGGCATTCCCCCTGCCACTTATGGGCCACTATAGAAAGTGCTACTGTGGACACTTGTGTACAAACCTGGGAGAATGTTCCCATTCCTTTGTGTTGACTCTTAGGTAAGGAATTGGTAAGCTTATTTAGCTTTTTAGGAAATTGATCAACTCTTTGCTAGTGCAGCAATTCCATTTTCCATTTCCACCAGCAATTAACGAGGGTTGCAGTCTGATGGTGTCAGGACTTTTATTTAGATCCATTGTAACACACTTGTCATCACTCCTTGCAATGTGTGTTTACCTGGGGAGTAACAGCATCCGCAGCTCTCGCCTGCTCATTAGCTGTCCCTCTGTCTTCTGCAGTGACGTGTGCACTCACGGGGAGCATCTAAGAGCTTTTGCTCGGTTTTCCATTTGGTTTTTTTATTGAATGCTAAGAGGTCTTTACACAGTCTGGATATCAGATAGACATTTTATGAGTGTTGTCTGTGACTTATACCTTCATTTTAATGGTGTTGGGTGAAGAGAAAAAGGTTTTCATTTTGATGAAGTCTCTTTTATCAATTTTTATTTTATAGATCACCCTTTTATTAGTGTGTCTAAGTCTGAAAAATATGTCTTATTCCAGAAGCTCTGTTGGTTTTGCCTTTATTTTAGATCTTTAATCTGCTTAGAAGTAGTAGTTGTATATGGTGTAAGGTGAGGATCTAATGATGTTTTGCATGTAGCCATCCAATAGTTCAAGTACCATCTGTTGGAAAGTACACTCTTTCCCTACTGAATTGAATTCCCTTTAGTGGGAAATAACCCAGGTGAACAAATGCTCATTATTCCTTTCTGGGATTTTTTTCTCTCCTCATTACTGTGTTGTTATACTTAAGCTAGCCCACATTGTCTTAAATGTTGTAGTTGTATTATAGACTTTGAGATTTAGTATAATAGATCCTCTAAATATATTCTTTTTCAACATTATTTTGGCTATTTCCAGTTTTTTTTGGGGGGGGGTGTCATTGCTTTATTGTTGTTGTTTTGAAACAGGGTCTTTCTGTTATGTAGCCTTGACTGTCCTGGAACCTTTGTAGATCAGGCTGGCTTAGAACTCAGAGATCAGTCTGCCTCTCTCTGACTCTAAAGTGCTGGAATTAAAGGCATGCGTCACCATACTTGGCTTGTTTTCAGTTTTTGACATTTTCCTATAAGTTTTAGGCTTGTCATCTTTCTACCTCAACGAAGTCTGCCAGCATTTTGGTGAGGACTACAGTGAATCTCTGGATCAACGTGGGCTTTACATGCTCACGATAAAACCTAAGTTTACAGTAGCAGATGGTCCAGTCCCATGACTCTCCAATTAGAATAGGTTTTGATTCTGTAAAAGATGTTTTCTGCAAAGTTGGCACTGCAGCCCGTGTCTGTATCGGCAGCCCTGGGGAGGGGGAGACAAGGGCATCCCTGGGGCTCACTGGCCAACCAGTCCTGCAGTCCAGTCAGCGAGCTCAAGTTTAGTAAGTGATTCTACCTAAAAAGTACAGTAGAGGAGTAGAGAGCCCAGTGCTTAAGAGCTCGGACTGCTCTTCCGGAGCTGCTGTGTTCCACCCCTAGCATCCCCATCAGGCAGTTTACAATTGCCTCAACTCCAACTTAAGCCATCTGGTGCCATCTTCCGGCCTCCACAGACACCAGCACACAGGTAGCAACTTACACGTACACATGCATATGCACATACACATACACATGCACATGCACATGCACATGCACATACACATACACATACACATACATTTAAAAGAATAAAAATAGGCCTTTCAAAAGTTAGAGAGCCATTGAGGATGACACTCAACATTGGCCTCTGTCTGCCACATCTACTTGCATACATGTGTATGTACACAAAATAAACAAATAATTGAAAAAATAGACTTCATAAGTGGCCAGGGAGATAGCATAGTCTCTAATGTACCTGCAAGGGGTTGCATGCAGAACCCTTATTTTAAAAGCCAGGCATGTGGTATGTGTTTGTCATCTCAGTGCTGGAGAGATGGAGATGGGTGGATCCGTGGAATGTGCTGTACAACCAGCCTAGCTGAATCTACAAGTACAGGGCAAAATGAAAGATCTTGTCTCAAAAACTTAAAGTCTGACAGCTTCTGAGGAGCTCACACCTTCTGGGCTCTGTATATGTGCACACCAGGACGCGCATGGACGCCCCACCGCAACCAATCGATGTCTCACAGCACTTAGGGTAGAGGCTTTACATTTTTATAACTATTCCCACATGTCTTTGGTTCACTTTTAAGCCACTGTGAATGGAATTGTTTCATTAGTTTCATTTTCAAATTATCCTTTTTATTTTATAAAATATTGGGGTTTTTGTATATGGATGTTGTAGCCTGCAAACGTGATAATCTCATTACTAGTTCTTTTTCAATGGTATTTATTTTGTGTGTTCATGTGTAGGCGAATTGTCAGAGAACAACTTGTGGGAGTCAGTTCTCTAATCCTGTCACGTGGGTCCTGGGCTTGCCAGCAGGAGCCTCTGTCTTCTGAGCCATGTCACCTGCTCCCATTAATAGCTCTTCTTAAAAGATGACTTAGTGGCTTTACATATAGGATCATGTCGTCTGTGAAGAAAACAGTTTGCTTGGTCTTTCAGAATCTTCTTGCCTCACACTGACAGGAATCCTCCGTTCAGTTCTCTACTGAACGGAGGATTCCTGGGCCAGAGAGCAGCCCTTACTCTTTCTCGTTCACTGTGCTGTTAGCTGGGGTTTGAGAGATGACTCTTGGTCTCTCTTCTTTTTGATTTGAAGTCAGTCTTATCTAATATTACTAAAGCTGTTGCATCCCCCTTACGGTTACAGATGCAGTGCCGTGTCTTGTGTCCTGTCAGCCTGTCTGTGCCTTTGAATGAATTCTCTCACTGTGTCGCCCACATGAAGCGTGTTTGATGTTGCTTTCTTAATCCCATAAACTTACTTGCTTTTTCAGTGAGCATTTGTTCATGTTTACCTGATGCAGCCATTGAGACGCTGGCTTTATGCTGGCTCTTTTGTTCTTTGCTCCTGTATGTGCCCTGGGGGAGAGGGTTGGTCTTTGTTTTTTGTTTGTTTATTTTGTTTTGTTTTTGTCTCACTGTGGTGACCAAGATGACTTCATAAGATCATCTTGCCTCAGCCACCTGACTGTTAGGACCCCAGCTGTGCACCATGCCCTGCTCTTTTGTTAATTTTTGGGGCTTTAAAAAAAAATGAATCCTCTGTGGATTATAATGTGCATATTAATTATCACAGTGTTTCTTTTGTTTAATTCGTTACATTTTTATTCCTCCTCTCCAAGTGAGTGTGGTGTGTGTGTGTGTGTGTGTGTGTGTGTGTGTGTGTGAGTACACACGTGCGCACGCTGGGGGGTTTAGAGGACAACTTATGAGAGTTGTTTCTCTCCTTTCTATCATGTGGGGTCTCAGATAACCAACTGAGGTTGTCAGGCCAGGGGCAAACACCCTTACCTGCTAAGCCATCTCACCAACCATAATCCATATTAGTCTTGACTTAATTTACCCCAATATAGTTTCATTTTTTCCTTTTAAAAATTTAGTTTTTCAAAAACTAGTTTATGTGTATGGGTGCTTGGCCTGCATGTGTCTGCGCATCATGCGTAGGCAGAGCCTGCAGAGACCAGAAGAGGATGTCATATCCTCTGAAACGGGAGAAGAGTGTGAGCATCCAAGCAGATGCTGGGAATCAAACCTGGGTCCCCTGGGAGAGCAGCCAGTGCTCTTAACCACTGAGCATTTCCCTCCTCCTTGACACTCTTGGTGTCTTCATGTTATAATTCACACAATAATTCAGTATACTAGTTTCTCTTTATGTCCGCTTTTTAAAGTAGAACTTTTAAAAAAGAAAAAATAAGGAAACGATGTAGTCTTTTATATTTACCCACATATTGACATTTAGCTGCTGTTATTAGTTTATTCCTGGGGAATCGGATTACCATCTGGTGACATTTCCTTGTAGTCTGAAGGACTTTCTTAAAATTTTATATTGCAGGTCTGTGCTTTATGAATTTTGCCACTTTTTTTCCTGAGCATGCCTTTATTCTGTGTTGATTTCAAAGAGACAGTTTCACTGGGCATGGAAGTCTTGGGTGATGCGTTTTCCTTTCAGCACTGTGAGCGTCTCTCCCGTGTCTGATAAGAAGTCGCCATTACTCTCCAGCTGCTCCCTATGTGGGAGTCATTATTTAGGAGCTGTGCCTTTAAAGATTTTTGTCAAGCCTTTATCTTTCAGGGCTTTGTATTGTACATTGCTGTTCGGTTTTCTTCAGTCTCCGTTCTGTGTATTAGCAAATTTCTATTCACTTATTCTGTCATCCGAACACTCCTATCAAGCCTGCTTACAGTTTCCATGTACTGACTGAGAATTCCTGTTTATTTAGCCATTTACTTGTTAATAGACAAGGTCTCCTGTAGCCCAGGCTGGACTTGAACTTAGTCTTCCTGCTTTTCTCTCTTTAGTGTTTCTTACCAGTGTCTGCACCACATCAGCTGTGTTTTCAGTCTTTACATAATCATTTTTGGGGCCGAAGAGACGGCTCCATGGTTCAGAGTTGTGGCTGCTCTTCCAGAGTACACAGGTCCCAGCACACACGCAGCTCATAACCTTCTGTAACTCCAGTTCCTGAGTGTCTAGCAGCCTCACACAGACATACATGCAGGCAAAGCATCAATATACATAAAAATAAAATAAGTGAAAGCAGACACTGCCTCAAAAGAAGTTTAAAAATATCATTTACATAACTTCTTTGATCATAAGAGTCCTGTGCAGAGGTCTGCATGTTTGCCAGTTTGGAATGGGTTTGTCTTTTTTTGTTTCTTCTGTGTTTGATTGTGCTTTTCTATTTTTTGCATGTCTCATAGCAAATACTGTTTGATGTAGGAATGCATATAGTACATAAATTAGAAGCACAAAGAGAATGCTGACATCATACTCAGAGAATAGAAGTAACTTAAAAACTTTCTAGCAATCAATTATTATTGGTGGTATTGTTAGCCTAAATTTTCTCATGTAATATAGAATAAAGCAATTGGATAGTTATCGAATCTCTAATCTTATCATCCCTTGTGTTCTTGAGAACTAGAGTTCTTAGCACATGATTTAACATAGAAATATCCAAAGGAAAAACATAGTCATAAATTTGAATGATTGAATGTGAATCATCAGTAGGAAGCCAAGAGGTCTCTGTGAGTGTGGGTGGGAGGTGCTGGGCATGGTGCTGGCTTGTTGGCAGTGGGCATCCTTGACTCCAGATGGTAATCTTGAAATCAGTATTCCAGTAAACAAGAAACTTTCATCGCATAATGAGGACAGGTTGTATACCTTTACATGGGTTCAGGCATCAAGGGAACTATTAATGTCTTCTAGGTCATGTGACAACAAGGGAGCAAGCAAAGTCTTCTAGGTCATGTGACAAGGACTTGGGCCAAATATGGAGTAATTCGAATTTCAGAAAGGATTTAAAAACTACAGCAGGTTTATATGCTTAAATTCATAAATTCTCATTCAGTATCTAAGAAACTAAGTCATTATCTTAGTTAGGATTTCTGTTGCTGTGATAAGCACCATGACAAAAACAACTTGGTGAGAGCTGGGTTTATTTGGTTTATATTTACACATCATAGTTCATCATCAAGTGAAGGCAGACCCAGGGCCAGGGCAGGAATTCACGGCAGTACCATGGAGGCAGTGCTGAAGCAGAAGCCATGGAGAGTGCAGCTTCCTGGCTTGGTGCTGGCTTTCATAGACACCTTGGTGTGTCACTTTTCAGTGTACGGCCTGCGTATGAGGATAGGGTGAGTGGTAATGGTCTTTCTTCTTAGATGCTTGCATGATGGTTACAAGGATATTTGCCTTATAATAAATGATAAATTCACTTTTTGTGGCTTTCTATTTGTATATTTCATATAATAAAGAGCCTTAAAAATAAATGAGGGGCCAGTTAAGGTAAAACAGTTTTCTTTTGTGTAAATGAACCACCTTTTTATTTTTTTCATTTTTTTTATTCGATATATTTTTTATTTACATTTCAAATGATTTCCCCTTTTCTGGTCCCCCACTCCCCGAAAGTCACATAAGCCCCCTTCCCTCCCCCTGTTCTCTCACCCACCCCTTCCCACTTCCCTGTTCTGGTTTTGCCTTATACTGCTACACTAAGTCTTTGCACTCCTCCGTTCTTCTTGTACCTCATTTGATGTGTGGATTATGCTTTGGGTATTCCAGTTTTCCAGGCTAATATACACTTATTAGTGAGTGCATACCATGATTGATCTTTTGAGACTGGGTTACCTCACTTAGTATGATGTTCTCCAGCTCCATCCATTTGCCTAAGAATTTCATGAATTGATTGTTTCTAATGGCTGAATAGTACTCCATTGTGTATATATACCACATTTTTTGCATCCATTCTTCTGTTGAGAGATACCTGGGTTCTTTCCAGCTTCTGGCTATAATAAATAGGGCTGCTATGAACATAGTGGAGCATATATCCTTATTACATGCTGGGGAATCCTCTGGGTATCTGCCCAAATGGTGCTGGTTCAACTGGTGGTCAGCATGCAGAAGAATGCAAATTGATCCATCCTTGTCTCCTTGTACTAAGCTCAACTCCAAATGGATCAAGGACCTCCACATAAAGCCAGACACTCTGAAGCTAATAGAAAAGAAACTGGGGAAGACCCTTGAGGACATCGGTACAGGGGGAAAGTTCCTGAACAGAACACCAATAGCGTATGCTCTAAGATCAAGATTTGACAAATGGGACCTCATAAAATTACAAAGTTTCTGTAAAGCAAAGGGCACCATCAAAAGGACAAATCGGCAACCAACAAATTGGGAAAAGATCTTCACCAACCCTACATCAGATAGAGGGCTAATATCCAATATATACAAAGAACTCAAGAAGTTAGATCCCAGAAAACCAAATAACCCTATTAAAAAATGGGGTACAGAGTTAAACAAAGAATTCTCACCTGAAGAACTTCAGATAGCTGAGAAACATCTTAAAAAATGCTCAACTTCACTAGTCATCAGGGAAATGCAAATCAAAACAACCCTGAGATTTCACCTTACACCAGTCAGAATGGCTAAGATTAAAAACTCATAAGACAGCAGGTGTTGGTGAGGATGTGGAGAAAGAGGAACACTCCTCCATTGCTGGTGGGGTTGCAAATTGGTACAACCACTCTGGAAATCAGTTTGGCGGTTCCTCAGAAAACTGGGCATGTCACTTCCGAAAGATCCTGCTATACCTTTTTTATTTTTTATCTATCTTCCATTGATGGACATCTGGGTTTTTTCCAGTTTCTGGCTATTACAAATAAAGCTGCTATGAACACAGTGGAGCATGTGCCCTTGTGGGATGGTGGAACATCTTTTGGGTATTTGCCCAGGAAAGGTATAGAAGCGTCTTCAGGTAGAAGTATTTCCGATTTTCTGAGAAAACTGCCAGAATGATTTCCATAGTGGTTGTACAAGTTTACAATCCCACTAGCAATGGAGGAGTGTTTCTCTTTCTCCACATCCTCACCAGCATGTGCTGTTGCTTGAATTTTTGATCTTACCCATTCTGATGGGTGTAAAGTGGAATTTCAGAGTCAATTTGATTTGTATTTCCCTGTTGACCAAGAATGTTGAACATTTCTTTGAGTGCTTCTCAGACATTTGAGATTCCTCTGTTGAGAATTTTCTGTTTAGCTCTGTTCCCCACTTTTTGTTTGTTTGTTTTTTGAGACAGGTTTCTCTGTGTAGCCCTGGCTGTCTTGGAACTGACTCTGTAGACCAAGCTGGCCTTGAACTCAGAGATCTGCCTGCCTCTGCCTCCCAAGTGCTGGGATTAAAAGTATGTGCCACCACTGCCCGGCTCTATTCCCCATTTTTAATTGGGTTATTTGGTTTGTTGGAGTCTAACTTCTTGAGTTCTTTTTATTTTTTGATATTAGCCCTCTGTTGGATGTAGGGTTAGTAAAGATCTTTTCCTAATCTATAGAAAATGCCATCCTAAGTGAGGTAATCCAGGCACAAAAGGACATGCATGGCAGGAGCCTAGAGTAACAACTATCCTCTAAGAGCCTCCACCCAGCAGCAGACTGAAACAAGTGCAGAGACCCACAGCCAAACATTGAACAGAGCCCAGGGAGTCTTATGGAAGAGTTGGGGTGGGGGGACTGAAGGCCCTGAAGAAGATAGGAACTCCACAGGAAGACCAACAGAGTCAACAAACCTGGACCCTTGGAGGCTCTCAGAGACTGAGCCATCCACCAAAGTGTATCCACTGGCTGTACTGAGCCCCAGCATATATGTAGCAGATGTTCAGCTCAGTCTCTATGGGGGTCCAACAGCTGAAGCAGGAGCTGTTGCCTGTATCTGTGGAATACCTTCTCCAACTTGGCTGCTTGGCCTGGCCTCGTGGGAGAGGATGTGCCTAAGCCTGCAGAGATTTGATGGGCCAGGGCAGGAGGTGGAGAATACCCAGGGGCACCACTCAAAGGATAAAGGGAGAGGGATGGCTGATGGCCTCTGTGAGGGAGCCACTAGAATGGAGGACAGTCATCAGGATGTAAAGAGAATAAATAAATTAATGGAGGGGGAAATGTAGAACAGAGCAGTATGCAGAAAGGGCCAGCTCCCAGGGCCCACTCAGCTTGCTGGGCTGTTAGGCTGGGCTCTCCTTTCTACTTGGAACTCTTTCCCAAGTTTGTCGAGGAAATGCGCTTCTGCCTGCCTTAGCAGGTAGGTGGGAAGAAGCTACCGGGAAGGATGCGTAAGTCATCTCAGCAGAAGATGATGGTGGCCTTGCTAGTGATATTTATTATCTCAGGATGTCTTGATCTGCTTTTTTTTAAGTATAGAATAGAGTTTATTCAGGGCAAAGGATGGGAGTTAGAGAGTCAGAGAGAGAGAGAGAGAGAGAGAGAGAGAGAGAGAGAGAGAGAGAGAGAGAGAGAGAAGAGAAGAGAAGTGGAGGCCAGCCGTGACCACCTGGGGGGGGGAGGGGAGGAGAGCCCTAGAGGGTCAGAGAGGTGAGAGTGCCAAGAGGCTAGAGCGATGAGCGAGAACGATGAGAGAGCTTGATCTGCTTCTGTCCCAGTCTGTGGGGACCAAGATGTGCCCGGAAGACTGAGTTGTCTGCTGTCTCACGATGAAAGAGTGGCATGAATGATAGCATATTGGGCCGTTTTCCATAATGCGCAGGGAAACCTGACCCCGTCTTCTGGGCTGATTATGTTCTCTGTCTAGGAAGAGTCAAATGAACAAAGCACTGTGTTTAGAAAACACTCTTCAGAAGCGTGCCCTGGTGATGTACGTGCAGACCCACTTCGCCACTAGGTAGTCAGACCAGCATCTCTCTCATCAGCTGACCAGCTTCTGAGCAGTGTGTTTGCCTAAGGCAGAGACCGGCCAGCAGAACTCCCAGCTCTCCCTAGTCGCCTAGCCTCTAGGTCTGGTCCAAGCACTGTGTCTATGCTCTCCAGCCTCTGGATGAGCTTAGCCTTTGCTTGTTGGAATTAGCTCTGTTCTCAAGTTTGTGTCTGGTCTGTCATCATGACAGGGCTGTCTTTCAACTTTCTAGGCACTGGAACTATACTGGGCCTGGGTTCGATCCCAGTTTTTCTGTTTCCTGGCTCAGTGGCTATGGGCGTATTTCCCCCATCTTCACATCTAAAAGTGTACATGAGAAGATTTTTGATGTAGCATATAAGGAAGATCGCTGTGATTCTGCAGTGTTTATTATTAAATCAAGCAGCATAGTGTCTACTTCTGGCTTTCACCCAGTAAATGTTTACGTGTACAGTGGAGGGCAGGTGGTAGGTGGTGGGAGTTGGCAAATGGTAGGGAGATGCAAGAATGATGGTTTTGAGGAGCAGGTCAGGGCTTTGGGGTGCTTTCCCCTGCCCCATCAGGGGGAGGCACTTGTTCCTTTTCTCAAGTGAGGAAAAGTGGAGAGAGTTGATAGTGGCGTTCTTCCTTCTGTGTCTGTCTGGCGTCTGGCCCTTTCCTCCCGGTCCGTGTCTCCACATGCCTCACACCTCGCAGTCCCTCCCTGCCCTCCCCCTTCTCATGACCACCTCGACTTGGCCCTTTTCTTCCTCTCTAATTGTAAATGACTCACCTTCCCCAGCTTCTATCTGGGACAGCTCACAGGGGATCCCACAGGCGCTGCGCTTCCTCAGCCCACATTCTGCTTCTTTCTTTCCCCCACGGAAAACACAGAGCGTTTACTCAACAGTTTAATGTCACGGTCCTTTTTCTACTGGTTAGTAACTGGGTGTCCGTAGGCTGCTTGTGGGTAGAGTTGGTCTTGGGACCCAAGGCCACCCTCAGGTTTCTACCCCTTCCCGTCCTGAGGCCTTTTGTTACCTACCCCCTCTGTACTGCTCAAATCCTTAGGGCCGTTGGGCCATGGTTTCCCAATGCCTAAAGGCCTTAATATTCTTTCAAGTGTTCTCTTAGATTTCTTTTTTTCCATTGTCTTAGATTTGGGGTATTGTACTGTGTTAATCTGGAAATGCATTGTCTGTTTTCCATGGTTTCCCAATGCCTAAAGGCCTTAATATTCTTTCAAGTGTTCTCTTAGATTTCTTTTTTTCCATTGTCTTAGATTTGGGGTATTGTACTGTGTTAATCTGGAAATGCATTGTCTGTTTTCCGCTTGCTTAATTGCACTGTGCACTTTTGTCCCTGCACCTGAACTTTTAGCATGAGTGTATGGGCTTCCCTTGGGCGGCCCCCTTCCCTCTCTCCTTCCCCAAGGCGCCGGGTGAGTAGGATGGTGACAAGTACCTTTTTGTGGCTTTGCTGTTCAGAACTGATGAGTATTTAGAATTGTTAGGATTCTTGCCTTCTAGACTGTCTTGCTTCTTTACTACCATGGTCTTCTAAAGTGAATACTCAAATGTCTTGGTGTTCAGTGATGCTCTGTAACTGGCTGGGCCCACCTCACAGCTCAGACTGTGGAGGCCCAGCCCGTGTTCCACTTATATGGGTCTGAGCAGGCACTTGTCGTGGTAGAGGAAATATAATGTTCTGGAACTTACTCTGATCCTTGCATTTTGCATTACAGGCTTATAAAAGCTTATAAAACTTGGTCATTGCCCAGTTCAGTCTTTGGTTTGTCCTGATCCTTCTTCATCAGTTCAGAGTAGTCCCCAGATGCCCATGCTGAGGTATCATAGTGAAGAGTCACTTCTTAAACCCCGTGTTAGGATCAACACGTTCAGTGTTAGGATTGTCTGGGACTCACCCTCTTCCCCCTGCACACCAGTCTCTCAGGAGATGCCACCATTACCTTCCCAGAGAGAGCACAAGGACCAGAAAAGTCCTTATTCAACTCATATGACATCAGTTATCTTTTATTTAATTATGCCTGTGTTTGTGCTTACATCTAGACATGTGTATACCCTCTTAGCCATCTCACTGGCCCCGGCTGTTGTCTTTTATCAACCTGGAGGCAGGAATTGATGCAGAGGCTGTGGGGAAGTTCGGTCTACTGCATGTTCATGGCTTGCTCGGACTGATTTCTTAGAGCACCTGGGACCAGCTCAAGGGTTTCACTGCTCATAGTATCCTCAGCCCTCCTACATCAAACATCAATCATCAGTCCTCAATCAAGGAAATGCCCCACAGGTCATCCACAAGCCAGTGAATGGGAGCCTTTTTCAGAGTTCCTCCTCCAGCATGACTGTAGCTGACACCGACATAGAGCTAGCCATCATGGAAGATTATAGCCTTGATGATGGGTGGCATTTAAAAACACTTCCTCCATGCATTTAGCTCACTTTCTCTTTTCATAGCAAACCAGTGAGCTATAAAGTAGATAAGAAAATGGAGACAGAGGTTCCCCTGACAGAAGATTTAAACCCATGAGGTTTAGCTCCAGAGTCAGTACTGTTTCATTTCTCATAATTTAGGTTTACAGATAAACTTAAGAGTTCCTAAACAAATACATGGAAAGGCAGTTCCACATGATAGATTCACATGGTTAGTTTGTTAAAAGTATTATTACTCTAAGGAATCCAAGAGCCCATTGGATTCTTTTGGGCTTCTGGGATTAAATTGAAGCTCATTAAGATTGCTTAGTGGATAAGAGCAGTTGCTGCTCTTGCAAAGTGCTCAGGCTCAGTTCCCAACACCCACATTCAGAGAACCAAGGGCCCTTTGCTGGCCTCTGTGCATAAGGCATGCAAAGAAATTCACTTTCATACATTCAGACAAAACACTCGTAAAATACAGATAAATCCTTGAGAAAATTGTACATCGTTAAGATACAATTATGTTCATGGGAGAGAAGATTTGTTTTCTGCTCCCTGATGAGTTTCCTGTGGAGGCAGGTTTTAATGAATGTTGATGTCCTTTGACTGTTCCCAAAGGTTGGAAGGAAGGAGGATTTAAGATAGGACGCATTTTCCTGTGTTTCCTGCTCCTCAGAGATTTGGAGTCTGGTAGTGTGAAGCAGAGCTTAGAGAAGGCCGAGTTGTCTGTCTGCAGCCCTCTGTCTGTCTGCAACCCTCTGTGCGCACTTTGCTCTCTTTTTACTGTGGGCTTTCTTTACATGTCTGTTGAATGGATTCCTTTATGTCCCTGTGATATGTGAGATGTACCTGGCCCACGTGATATGAACTCTTAGAAGCCACCCTCTGTGTCTGGTTTGATGTGTTCCTGTTACCTCCTGCTGCCTGGCCAGCTGACCAGTTATACACTTTACTTCTCATTTGTCATGAGGAAGCCTCCATTGGTGGAGTCATCCAAAAATGTTGTTAAGCCTACTACAGCTCTCATTAGATTGAGACGAGACATCCAGAAGCCGGGTGCGTGCACACATCCCAGTGTGCCGTGGCTGTCACACCCTCCATTGCTATATCTAGGCTGCAGCTGGCTTGCTCTGTAGAGTCCTTTGCTAATGAGGCCAAGGTTGTGGGTTTGATCCCTGGCCCCTGACTACAGAAGCCATCTGTCTTCACAAATGCATGTCACTGGATCTGAGGCGAGGAGTGTATTCAGAGGGAGACGCCAGGCTTTGCTCTGGGAAACTTGAGTGTCCTTTGGTACCAGGAAGCATGCAGTTTTCATTCCTGATCTGGAGATCTACTTCTGATGTCACACATTTTCAGAGCAGAGGATACCAAGGTTTATAGACATGAAGGAGAAGCAAGATTCTCACGCTGGGAACTAAGGGCTATTGACCTTCAGAAAATAGATGATACATTTTTGTGTTTCTGTCGTTTTAAATGTTAACAGTATCCTCATGGGGGTGGGGGTGGGGGCATCTTTCTATGGGGGAATCTGCTTTGCCTAGTCCCTGGTGGCCACAAAGATTAACAGGGAAAGGGGTTTCAGAAAGCAGGTTCCTGTTTACTCTTCTCTTTCCTGAGGGTCTCCTGGCTGGCTAGCCATCAGCTGGTGTCCTGCCAGCTCTGTGAGGCTGTTGAGACCAGGAAAAATAAGTATCAAAAAAACAAAACAAAAACAAACAACAAACAACAAACAACAACAACAACAAAACCCAGACTTTGCTCTCAAGGTGTTGAGTTTATCTGGTGAACTAGCCTGTGACGAGAGCTACTAGGAGCATTTGCAGCTGTGCTGGGAACCCCCAGGAAGCAACCCTTGTCTCTTCCAAAGGAAGTTAAGAAACACCCAAGCTAAACCTTGGCTTTGGTCCCTCGGACTCTGGATACCAAGAGAAACTTGTGGAGGAACAGGGACAGAAGGTGTTTTCTAAACTGCCTGCAGGTTTTTCCCTCCTCCCAACTTGACACCTCCCTGTCTGTGTCTCTAAAACTTGCTAGCTTTAGAATCATGGCAGGCGTGTGCTGTGGCATAGGTGGAAAGCCTGCTTGGCCTCTGTGCTACCCAGAGCAGTCTAGAGTGTTAAGCGGGTATGTTGTTGCACTGTCTGCCAACCTAAGATCAGTGAGGAGGAGGGAGCAAGAGGCAGGCAGAAAGCACTTCTTGCACGGATTCGGTCTTCTGGCTCCTGGTGGTTAAGCAGATACCTAGCCAGCTGCTGTGAGGAACTTGGGATACAGCAAAGCAGGGATGGATACCCTGTTCACTAGAGCATCCTCAGGGATGGCTGGAACCTGACAGGAAACTGCTCAATAGGAAAAGGCTCAGCTGGAGAAGCAGCCTGCGTCTCCTGCAGCTCAGCGCCTCTCGGTAGGAGAGAAACTGGACGGAGGCGAACTGCTGCTTTGCTCTGTTGTGCTGACTCATCTTTTTTTGCTTAGAAATTCTTGACCAGAGAGAAATTGAAATTGAGTTTACTCTGGAAGGCCTGGCTCCCTTCCTCACCATCCAGAGGGTCACATTGAATATCTCCTATTTGCAACCAACTTTGAGTTTTTACGGCAACTGACTTTATATTACTGTTCTGAGCCAAACTGAAAGTCAGTAGATAATTTAGGGGTTAAGAGCACAAACTGCTCTTGCAGAGGACCTGGGTTCAGTTCCCAGGACCCACATGACAGCTTACTGTTCCACAGTATCTGATGCCCTCTCCTGACCTCTATGGCACTTATATACATGCAGGCAAAACACACATATACATAATAAACACATTAACTAAATAATACTGCATGGTGAAGGAGTTCTTCTTTTTCTACCCATCTCTTAAGAAATGAAGGGATAAATAAAGAAAACATATTGAATTTGACATTTTTAGGTCATCAGAGCCTGAAAGGTTCTCAAATCCTCTCATCCATCTCAGCCTCGGTTTTCTGTTATGAGCTGATGTTGGAGCTCTGGTTCTTTTCAGAATATATCTCCCTCTTGTTAGATAGGACTCAGGAGATAATATCAAAGAGCTGTAACTGTTCAGAGTTGTAAAACAAAGTTTATGTCATTGTAAGCTTATGCTAACAATGTGGATTTGGAGCTTAGAAGTGGAAAAAAGCTGCTTCAGAGCTACAGAGGGAGATCTGTACAGAGGGAGGATCTGTACAGAGGGGGATCTGTACTGAGGGGGTCTGTACTGAGGGGATCTGTACAAAAGGGGGATCTGTACAGAGGGGGATCTGTACAGAGGGGATCTGAACAGAGGGAGATCTATATAGAGGGAGATCTGTACTGAGGGAGATCTGTACAGAGGGGGATCTGTACAGAGGGGGATCTGTACAGAGGGGATCTGTACAGAGGGAGATCTGTACAGAGGGAGGATCTGTACAGAGGGGGATCTGTACTGAGGGGATCTGTACAAAGGGAGATCTGTACTGAGGAGGATCTGTACTGAGGAGGATCTGTACAGAGGGAGAGCTGTACTGAGGAGGATCTGTACAGAGGGAGATCTGTACAGAGCGGCCCGTGGCAATGATGGAGCTTCAAGACAGAGATCTTAATATAAGAACCAAAGCATCAAGACTGTTGGGGGAAGATACTTCTAGATATTGACATGGAACATTCTGAAAAAAAAATAGCATAGGAGATAATTTTAAGGAATTGACAAGTAGGGTTGCATAAGTTTAAAGGCTTCTTTAGAGCAAAGGAAGCAATCAACAGAGCTAAGACAAACTACAGATTGGAGGGTCTATCTAGGCCAAATGAACATTAGACGGTGGACTAATAGCTAGAATACATAAAGAACTGTAAAAAATAGTGACCCCCTCCCAATCATACTGTCAGTTAATGTGCTATTGAACTGAGTAAACAGGTCTTAAAACACTGATGACCAATCAATGTTTGAGAAAGACATTGGTATCTTTAGCTATCAAGGAAATGCAAATTAAAACTTCTTTAGATTACATCTCACCTTACTGAGAATGGCTGTCATCAAGATAACAGAGGACAACAAATGCTGGTGAGGTTTATTGATTGTTGGTGAAAATCAGTGTGGAGGTCCGTGAGCAACCTAAAGACAGAACTGCCATATGACTCAGCTATCCCGTTCCTGGATATGTACCCGAAGAACTCTTAAGTCAGCAAACCAGAGATAATTCCATGTCCATGTTCATTGCTGCTATATGCACAATAGCCAAGATATGTAACCAGTCTAGATCTCCTTCAGCAGAATAATATATAATGAAAATATATAGATATACACGTGAATACATACATACGTACAGCAGAATGTATTCAGCTGTGAAGAATAGCAAGGTGACATTTGAGGGAGAGAGACTGTGCTTGTGTGTGTGTGTGTGTAAAGGGGGGGAGGGGGAGGGGGGAGAAGCAGAGATGAAAGTAGAAAGGGGATTCTGAGAGGGGAAAGAAGGGAAGCACCATTTGGCGAGGGACAGTATCAGCCAGCGGAGGATGGAGAGACCGGGAGGAGGGAAGCAGGGCAGTGAGGAGGAGGAACAATGACATCGCTTTATGAAAAAGCCATAGCGAACCCATCATTTATGTTAACTTAAACGTTAATTTAAAAAATTAAAAATAAAAAGAGGGAGGGCCAACTGCCGGAGAGCTGGAACCTTTCAGTTGTACAGACCACAGTGGGGCTGGCACTGACTAGTTGGAAATCTAGCCTGGGGGCCACAGAGAGCCCAGAGGTGAGATGCTAGAGGACAACAAAAGCAGATAGAAGGGGAAGAGAGAAGGAGTTTGACCAAGCCTGGGCCAAGGGGCATGGCCAGCTCTGCGTCGGGCTGGGCACAGGAATGGTACACGGATCGAAGGCGGTGCTGCCTGGCCAGCTGAGCACACAGCTGGTCCTCAGGACTGCAACTCTTTCTCCTGTTGGAGCTGCTCCACCCCGAGGGAACCACACCCAGCACAGGAAGCGAAGTGCTGGAGACAACCCCAGTTCTGACACCTTGCTGGAGCGCTGCTGCTTGGTCCTGGTGAAAAACCTTACCATAATGAATTCTGACATCATCGCGCCATCTCAGTCAAGGGCATTGAAATGGAATAAATGTCCTCCTGTGAGGCGTCTGTGGAAACCCTCAGAAGCAGGGGAATTCCTTGGCGTTCTGCTTATCACTTAAATCCTTAGAGTGGAAACTTTAAGCAACAGTTTGTTCTAGATATTTAATAGGCCTCAGCATTTTAGGGACAAACTAAAAGTTTAGAAATATGAAAGCAATCGTGTAAATTTTGTTCATTTTCCTCATACTGGACAATTTCATGGCATTTAGAATGGAATTCTTACAGGCTAATTACCTTTTTCTTCCTTGCTATCATGATTAAAAATTAGCTTGTTTTTTCTGTTCGATGGCAAACAGGAAGTGATTGGGTAATATGTGACTTTAAAATGTTTGTTATATACTATTTGGTGAGAATTGAAGAGCTTGGTATTTAGGGTGCTTGTGGCTATTTCTAATATTTAAAATGTGCCACCCCTTCCCTGCTGCTCTGGGATGCCACACTCATTGGCTAGCCCACAGCCTCAGGCCTGTTTCACTCTGCAGCTGCTCTGGACTCTTTGTTTATGAGCAGAATTCTTCTGAGCTGAGGAGAGCTTAATTCTGAATCCTGAACCCAGTCAGGGTTCAAGCTGGGAAGACCTGGAGACAGCTTGCACTCTTCCTCAGGAGCCTGTACCTCTTACAGATTTCCCATCATCAGGCTCAGCCTCCTACCTGAAGATTTGTGCATTCCTCCAGCAGAGGGCCTCCGTCTTGCATGGGAGAAACCACCGCCAGCCAGAAAGGGGAACTGGGTTTCTCTGAGGGCAGAACATCAGGCACAGGGCTCTTCACCTGGCTTAATGGATTTGCTTTCCAGTTTGAACCGGTTCCTAAGGAGCATCTTATTAGCTGTCGCCACTAGAGCATAGAATTTATGCTATTTGTGTGTGTGAAGTAATTTGATTATCAGTGCACAAAATAGACCATTGTTCCTTCCTCTCATGCCATTTCTGCTTTAGAGGTCATATTTTTCTTTTGTCCGAGGTGGCAGCAGCATGGCGGAAAGCTCCCAGCTTGCTCTCTTGCCAGACCGAGAGCCTGAGCAAACCCTTTCACTTCTATGTAAGCGCGACTGTGTCGGATCATTTCTGGCTAGAAAATTCTGTGCTTCCATAAGTCTATAAATAGTTCATTCTGCAAAGAGGACATGGGAGACGCCCCAAATGACCAGGTCCTATTTGTAGCCTTCCCACAGTTACAATATTTAGCTTTGATGTGCTGTTCAAGGTCTAATTTCCACAATGGCAAAGCAGTTCTTTCTGTGGTCCTCCAGGGTCTGCAGTGACGTCACCTCAAGCATGCCAGTGTTTCATGAGTTCGGAGTGCTGCCCTTTATGTACTCAGTGGGCACTTAGTTGGTGATATGGAGATAGAATCGGCTGTCACAGTCATTGCCATCCCTTTTTAGCTGTGGCTGTTTCCTCCCCTCATGTTACTCCAGAGCACTGAGCGTCAGCCCAGAGCGATGTACGTTGTTTCCCACGACCATGAATCCCATACAAATGAGTGAAGGGGCAGGTAGTTTAGACTGCATGCCCCAGGGCCTACTCCCTAATTTTTGTTCATGTCTCCAGTGGACTTTCTTAGTGCTGCTTAGAGTCCTGAGCACAGCCTTCTCTTTCTATGCCACCACAAAGCTTCTGACCTGGTAGCATCTCATCTGTGAAGGTGTGAGGGCTGGGAGAGTAGTTACATACTGAGCCAATCAGCCAGTATCTTAAAGTTCTGGACTTGTTGTTGTGAATGAGAATTCGGAGAAGCCTTCACCCCTGTGGTGCTAGCATCTTACAGAAACACATTTTTATCTCAAACTTTTGCCCGATTTAAAATGCAACCCAGATAAGAGCCAGATACTTTCCTTGATCATCTGTCACAGCCTCCGGAGGCTGGCTGACAGTCTTGCACCTGCTGACCCGTTCTATGGCTTTTTGGAAAGCTGAGATGTGTTCTAATGAGAGTGTTATAAATATCACTGAGTTCTGTCATAGATGGTGGCAGCGCTCAGTGTAAAGGAAATGGCTGGGAGGTGTTCCCAGTCAAAGAGGCCAGACCCAGTATTCTGAGAGAACAAGTATGGCCTGGATATATTGGCCAGGATGTTCTAAAGAGTGCTGTGCCGAGTGAAGTGCTTTGTTAGCCTTGTCTTTGTGGAGAATGTAGGATGATGAATGGAACGTGTTCTGATCAGACAGGAAGTCCAGGCACCAGTCAGCACACAGTGACTCACCAGAGTGCCTTTGTCCCCTGCTTCTGTTTGTCAGTTCAGGGTTGTAGGGTCCATGTGATGGACTTACAGGCAGTGATTTCTGTTTTGAAAGATGAGAGGTGGTTAAGTAAGGCTGTCTCTCCTTTTTCGTACCTTTTCTCCTTCTGCTCGTCAATTTCCAGCAAGAAGCCTTCTCTCCACTGCATGCAGTGCCTTGCTGAGTTGAGTCCCTAACTGCTCAGTGTCATCATATCCCTTTTTAATGAAAGTACAGATTCCAGTACCACTCTGGGATGCGGGACGCTGTGAGTTTGAAAATACACTCTTGTAAGGTTATCTTGCCTTTTTCTCTTCACCTCAGAACTGATTTTTAGGTTTTTATCTCCTTGAGGAAATTAGATTAGGTTTAAAACGCACACACACAAAATTATCAGTGTTAGGTCAGTTGCTCAAAGACAGACTGGTGTGTGTAGAATAATCATTTGCTTGAATTTCAGCCGACGTTTTTAT
The DNA here is from genome assembly GCF_947179515.1 of Apodemus sylvaticus. NCBI lineage: Eukaryota > Metazoa > Chordata > Mammalia > Rodentia > Muridae > Apodemus > Apodemus sylvaticus. Next base: position 22,122,083 of record NC_067477.1, read on the forward strand.
ATAGACAAAATGCATTGAAATCTGTGTGTAAAACACTCAATATTAATACCGTGCCAGATGGAAACCTTGTCCAATTCTGTGTTACCCAGGAACTTGACAAGAGGAGTCGGGAGATTCAGGGAGCTTCTCAGAGCTGTGGAGACGAGAACAACACAAAACCTACGAATGGTGAGTGAGTCTGACCGGAGGCTGCCAGGGCATTTGGCTTCCACGCATGTTTACGTGACATGTGTCCGCATAGACTCCGTATGTAGGTCAGTTCACCTGTGGTAAGGGTGTGTTTCAGTGTTTCAACATATTTAATATTTAGTTTTAGAACACTAATCACAAGGAAACCCCAAACTCATTAGTAGTCTATGCCCACTCTTCCATTACCCTAGTTCTTGACAGTCACCACTTAATTTCTTTTCTGTGGATTTGCCTATTTTGAGCATTTAACATAAATGGAGTTATACAGTTTAGTCTTTGTGACTGGGTCCTTTCTTTTAGCATCAATTTGTTTAGATTCTTCTTCCATATTGCCTCAGTATTTTCTTTTCGTTACCAAATAATATTCTATTTTATGAGCCTGGCACATTTTGCTCACCCAATTTCTATTCATTCGATAGGTTTTTGGGTTGCTATGACTGATGCTTCTGTGGGAACATTTGTGTGCAGGCTTTTGAGTGAGCATGTCTTCTTTATTCCTCTGTACTTAGGAGAACTACCGAGCCATATGAAAACTCTGTTTTAAATAGTTTGAGGAGATTCTGTTTCCCAAAGCAGCTACCCCAATTTACATTTCCACCAGCACTTTTAAGGACTCTGCTTTCTCCACAGCCTAACTAGCACTTGTTATCTTTGTGTTTGTAGACATCTCAGTAGGTACCTAGTGAGTCCATGGTAGGACATGCAGTGAGATCCTCAAGAACTGATTGTTTGGATAATGATATGACCACAAAACTTAAAAGAGAATTACAATGGATAGTCTTTCTCATATAAACTCTAGCATTTAATCATCAACTCCATGAAGTCCTGGTGCTCACTGTACTAATAAATGTCATATATTACAATTAATATAGCAACCCTATATAAATCTAGTTTCTTTTGTCTTTTATTAGCCATGTGTGTCCTTAATTGTTGTTGGGACATTAATGTTCATTTGGACAAGGCTGAGAGATTCATTTCATGGGAAATGCACAGAGAGTTTCATTTGGGAATCGCCAAAGTTTTAGGATATATATATATACTCCTTGAATCTATGTGGTAGCTGGAATTACCCTTGGACATTTCAACCATGAGCTAGTGTTGTTAACGTGTGTTGTTAGTGTGTTAAGAAGGGAAACATTATCCATTTTGTCATTCTGAATCAAAGTGTGCCTTTGCTCTCTGTGGGATATTCAAGTGATTTAAACCATTTCTAATATATATATATATATATATATATATATATATATATATATATATATATATATATATGTATTATAGTGTAGATATGATATATGGGGCCAGGCAGCTAAACAGAAGGCTTTTCTAGAATATGTTGTTGAACTAGATAAGTAACATTACACACACACACACACACATACACACACACACACACACACAATCAAAACTTTACCAGGCCTTTAGCATTTTATATTGGTTTACTTATTTGTCTTATATTCAGACAAAACATTTCAATTGTTTTAAGGTCCTTCAAGGCACAAGAATCTGCAATTATTATATGAAAATTTTTGCTAGATATATTTTCTCTCAAATTTACTTATTCTTAGACTCCTATAAGGTTTTTCAACTGGTCAGTGTGGATTGCTTTAAAAGTACACTGAGAAGAGCAGTGTTTCAAAATGGAGCATTTTTATTGGCCTAGAAGGAAAGAGAGAGAGAGACAGAGAATGAACGTGAATCTTCTATTAGGCCTCCTTGAATCTATGTGGTAGCTGGAATTACCCTTGGACATTTCAACCATGAGCTAGTGTTGTTAACGTGTGTTGTTAGTGTGTTAAGAAGGGAAACATTACCCACTTTGACATTCTGAATCAAAGTGTGCCTTTGCTCTCTGTGGGATATTCAAGTGATTTAAACCATTTCTAATTCATTGAGTGCCTTCCTAAAGGGGTGCCTGAGAATTATGAGGAGCTGTGGTTTGTCAATGATCTACATCCCTAACTCCATTGAGGGATGCTGAGCCAATCCATGTCCTCGTCTGCAAGATCCACCATTCATTCCCACGGAGCAGGTCTGCAGTAGGCCAAGGAATCTAGTTGATAACTATGATTCCTTCTACTTTTAGTAACAATTGCAAGATGGTAAAGCTGCTTTGTGAACTTGATTTTATGAGAGCATAGCAGAAAGGGATATAAAAGTATTTTCATAGCATTCTTCTCCTAGACTTTAGGGGAGTTTAAACAAATTTTCAAACACACACTTAAACATGAATGTTCATATAATACCATTTCTAACAGCCCAAGACTGAAAACAAGCTGAATGAATGAACAGAAGGGAGTGTGTCCATCTTGTTCAGCAATAAAAGGGTGGATGCTAATAAAAACAGAGCAACAAACATGGAGGACTCTTGTCAATTCTGTACCACACTGTAGAAGTCAACCACAGAAGACCCACGTTGTACCCATTTCTGAGGTCTTCTCAACCAGTACATCCATAAAGGCAGGAAATGCTTTGGTTGTTCTCAGGGTTTGAGACTGGCAAATGAGAAGCTGCGGCTTTAAAAGGTCTAGAGTTTCATTTGGGGTGACGAGGTATCCTGGAAGTAGATAGTTATAAGGACTCACAACCCTATGGATATACCAAATGCCATAGGATCCTGCCCTTTAAGACAGTCTCATAGTAGATGGGAGATGGGAGAAGTGAGCGGGGTTCTATATTCAGTTTTCTTTTTTAACATTTATATCACGGCCATGTAAGTGCAGGGTGGTTCTGACAGCTGAAGCTTTCAGCAGAAGCCATTAGCTCATATGAGTGCAGTGAGATCAAAATGACACAGTACTGGAGGGCCCAGGGAAGCAGCTCAGGTACTGTTTAGGTCCTAGAAATTGTGTTCTTATGAGATCTTTACAGATAACTCAGTTGGGGATGCTCTAGATGCATTTATTTTCACTGTTTTATGGACATTTAAAGGCAGTAGGTTCTACATGGGGATAATCAAGAAAATGTGCTTTTACCCACTGGTTCTCAGAAGCTACCAAGCTCATGATTTGGTTGCATTTAAGTTTCCTTGGAGAGTTTTAGGAAGTTTCATATGGATGAAGCCTAACAAAGTTCTCTTCTGAACGCCTTTCTTTTAAAACCTCGTTCTCAGGGAGCAGCAGCACTGTATCTTCCAAAAAACACGAAAGCTAATGGAAAGCCCCATTGCTTGGAGTCTTATTTTGCAGCTCTGAGTGACTGTGGATTGAATATCCTGGGATGCAGAGATTCTGTTTGAAAATGGAGGGGGTGGGAAGACAAGATGCTCACACGCACACCACACGGAGGGAGAAAGGGAAGCATTGTCAATCTTCCTTTATCAACGAGATCCTTCTTTGTATACACATCTCAGTTAGATAATGTTCTAGGCAGTGGTTGTATTGCAGAGGATTCAGAAAAGCATTTTAACCTGCACCGACTAGAAGGAAAAGGTCTGAGTATTTCTGGATTTTCACAAGGAGGAGGAAGATGCCCACCAGCTTTGAAGAAAGCTCTTTCTCATCAGAAGCTGCATTTTGCCTTCCTGCTATACAAAGCTAGCTTCTGAGCTTCTGAGCTGGGAGGTCTGGATGGACGAAAAGTAGGGCATCCCACTCCCCAAGTGCTGCATCCTGTGGTGGTGTTATGAGAGCAGGGATGCTGGTCCTGTGAGTGTCTGCAGTGTCACAGATGGCTGTGCTGAGCTATTTTTTTCCTCCTTCAGAGATATTGTCATTATAGTTGATTCCTGGCTTTTCTCCGGGTTTGAACTATAGCAAGCATCTGCTACAGGGTGACAAAAACACCTGCAGTTCACCCAAGAGCTCTTAGGAAAGGCTTAGCTACTTGTTTAGTTATTTTTGGTCTTAAACCTATTCAATGTGTATGTAGACAGGGCAGCATGGGCTAGAGAATGGCTCAGTGGTTAAGTGCAGGTACTGCTCTTGCAGAGGCCTGGAATTCAATTCTCAGCACCCACCCATGTCACATGGCTTACAACCCCTGTAATTATAGCTCCATGGGGATTAAAGCCTCCTGGCTTCACCTGCACGCATGTATACTTGCCCCCAACACACCTATTCATAATTAAAATAAACATAAATCCTTTTAAAAAAGTGTTCAAATGCCTTGGCATATTATATTTTCTTTTGCCATAAATGGGTATGATTTTCCTATAGAAGTAAACATTTAATTCTGAGTCTTTTAAAATCTGAGTATTGCAATAACTTTTCACACATAGTGAAAGCTGATAGATGATCATGATAGAGTAGATAATCGAAAACAGATTAATAATCATGCTGTTCTTCCTTTGTGTTCCCAGACAATAGCCAGGCAGTTGGCAGAAATCTTGTTACGGGGCATGTGTGAGCAGAGCTACTGGAACCCTCTGGAGGAGCCTCCTGACCAGTCACCTCTGGATGACCCTCTCCGGAAAGGAGCAAACACTAAAACCTACACACTCCCTCGCAGAGCCCGTGTCTACTCAGGAGAGAAGTATGGGACTTGATGTCCTTAGCTGGGGACCCTGAGAGGGGAAGGGAATGTGGGGATGTTTAAGGGCAGGAAGGAAGCACAGGCCGGCTTTCGCCTGTGTGAAGTCAGGCGAGCAGAGGGACCTCTCAGCACAGGTCTCCATCACGAGCAGCCACTCTCCTCAGCACTGTCTCCATCCTCAGCTGTCTGCTGCTGCGTCACTTCCTGGGACTCTCTCTGCTTCTCACAGGGGCCCCAGCCACGCAGCAGGCAGAGCCAGTGGGCATTCATTCCGATAGTAATCCCAGTAATCCCCCCATCGTTTCAAAAGTCTCGTTCTAAGGCAGACCATGTATAAGGACAACGAATAATTTGCCAGCAGTTGGGAGGAGATGTCTCTTTAGAATGTCTTTATTTTTGCAAGACTTAAATTTGGGATTTGGCTTCCTTAGAGGAAAGGGGTCAGAGGGCTACTGCCTTCTTAAGCCTGAGTCCTCCCTGTCAGGAGGATGGGGAATGGAGAGGAAGGGCTGGGAGGAGCTCATTCATTTCCACACTGCCCCTCAGAGCCCTTAGGTCCCCCTGCCTATTGCCCACAGACAAGGCCTGATGGCCTTTCCAGATTTCCACAAAGAGAAAAGGGACTTGTTGGGGGACCTCTGCAGTGTTGTCACATTGCCAGGGTGCTACGGGCAGCCGCCAGCAGCTGCTTTGGAGCACACTGTGCGATCGGCTGCCTGCCTTCTGGCTTCATATGTGGCGTCTGTAATCCCTGCTGCATCTTCTGGGAGCCCAGTTTTCCTGGGTCAGCTACTTCTTGCTCCTACGCTGACCTCGGTGTCTCTTCCCCTACGCTGACCCCGGCGTCTCTTCCCCTCACAGTCATCTTACACAGTTTGCATTTCTTAGGCAGATTTGGACAAGGAACTCCGTTCCTGGTTTTTCCTGAGACTTATCTAATTTAGTTTTTCCAGCCATGCTAAACAACTTTGCCTGAGTTACAAGCCATGCGTCCACCTCGGCCCTTGTCTGGATTCCAGAAGCACCTGCTCTGGCAGTCCCCTGACTCACCGCGAAGCCTGGACTCCCTCGGGAGGGCTATCCAGAAGCAGACTTAAGATTCAAATTTTAAGTGATTTTTATATCTTCAAAACAAAGTCTAGGTTCATTTCCCACTTTAGAAACTTCTGAATGTGCATAATTTTACCAAGTGCACAAAGGATTTCTGTCACTATCCTTCTCATCCAGTGTCACCTGGGTGGAGCTCTATCCCAGCATGACCTTACCTCAGAGACAGAAACACTCATATTTCACTGGTCTCTTTGGCGTTTCCTAAATCCTTGCCGATCCTCTGATACCACTCTGACGTCAGCTTTCCGTGGGTATGAGGAGGATTCTGGGAGGTGGCCCACACCATGTTACAAGCTTAACTTCACACAGATACACAAGATCTGTTTGATCTCTACCTGTAACTCACTGACTTAGAGTGTAGATTCAATGGCTTCCAGTAGATGCAGAGTTATGAATGCACCACAGCATCTCACTGCTGGAGAAGTAAGACGCAGGACTCGTAGCTGTCACACCTTCTCCCAGCCCCTTAAGTTCCTATGCGGTTTTGGATCCACTTGCTCATTTCTGCCAGGAATACGTTTTAAAAGCACTGGGATTTTGATAGGAATTGCCTTGAACTCACAACTTGTAAAACAACGCAAATAATACTTTTAGGCACATAACAATACAGCGTTGAATCTTCTGGTCTGTGAGCAGCAGATGGTTATTTATGTATGCTTTTAAAATCACTTCAACAATGGCTCTTAGTTTTCAGGGTTTATGGTTTGTGTTTCTTTTGTTAAACATATTCCTAATTTTTTGGTTATGTACAGGCACATTTCTTTTTTTCCTTTGCTTTGGAAGGGGGTGTGTGCTGTTTTTAGTTCGTTTGTTTGTTTGTTTGCTTGCTTGCTTGCTTACTTGTTTTTTTTTTGGTTTTTTGAGACAGGGTTTCTCTGTGTAGCCCTGGCTGTCCTGGAACTCACTCTGTAGACCAGGCTGGCCTGGAACTCAGAAATCCGCCTGTCTCTGCCTCCCAAGTGCTGGGATTAAAGGTGTGCACCACCACTGGCCGGCTTGTTTTTAGTTTTGATTGTAACGGATACAATCTAGAACATTTGGGAAGAGCGAGCCTTAACTGAGGAGTTACCCAGATGAGCCTGATCTGTGGGCACATTGACTTGACAGCTAATTTATATAGGAGGGCTCAGCCCCCTGCGGGCAGTGTCATCCCTACGCAGGCGGCCATGGCTGTGTAAGAAAGTGAGCCAAGCACAGCCACTGAGAGGAGAGTGAGCTGAGAACGCAGGCGGTGTCCCTCCATGGCTCCTGTCTCCAGGCTCCTCCCATGGGCCCGCCTTGACTTCCTTAGTGTTGGAGTGTGGCCTGGGAGTTGTAAGACGAAGTAAGTTGCTTTAGATCATGGTTTTCATCACAGCAGCAGAGAGGCAAACTAGGGCAGGGTGCTGGGGGCAGAGCCCAGAGCAGCAGTGTAGTCAGTCTGGTGCACCAGGTCCGGTTGGCCTTACCCTGCGCTCTTGGGTGTGTGGCCTTCTGCTGGAGCATGGTTAGCATACCAGGGCCCACACCCTTAAAGAAACTGTCTTTTCCCCAGCAGCTATCCTTACACATTTCTCTTACGGAAAGGGGGTAAAGCTGATGTAGACCCTCCCACATCAGTTAGTCACAATGTGGCCTCTTCTGTTCATTCTTAATTATATTTTATAACTATTCACTGCAAGAATATGGAAGAAGCCTTGGTTTTGTATTTCAGTGTTGCATATTACAACCTTGCTGGATTTGTGAATTCTCTTTTTTTGATTCTTTCGACTATTCTGTCATCTGTAAATAGATAATTTTACTTATTCCTTTCAAAGCCATATACTTTTGATTTCATTTTCTTTCTTAGATGTATGACTTCTCCATTAGTGGATAGAAGTGATAAGAGAAAGCATCCTTTTCCTTTTCCAATTGATATTAAGACACGGAAAGTAGCCAGTGCCTTCCAGATTGATTATGGTGTTTGCTGTAGGCTTTTGTAGATGCTCTACATGGGTTGAAAACAATCCCTCCTGCTCCTGGGCTGCTGTCTTTATCATGGAGTATTGAATTTTGTCTGGTGCCTTTTCTGCATTTGTTCAGTTAATTGTGGGGGTTTGTCCTTGATTGAAGGACATTTCATTCACTGATTTTTACATGTTGAACCAGCCTTGCGTTCCTGAGATAAAGTCCATTAGGTCCTAGGGTACAGTGTTTTCAAACTTGTTTGGGGTTCTGTATCTTTGTTGGAAAATTTTACATTTGCACTCTTAAAAGATATTGTCCCATGGTTTTCTTATAAATCCTTTCTCTTCTGAGGCATCTGGATAATTTTAGTCACATAAAAAGAGTTGGGGATTATTTCTTTCCCTTTTATTTTAAAAAAGAACTCGAGGATTTGGTACTAATTGTCTTGAAATATCACACAGGGTTTGCTGCAGAGCATCTGCCCAGGCGTTTCTCGTGTATGGCTTTTCTTGAAGCTCCCGTTTTCCTCGTGAATCTGTCTTCCTGGGTTATATCCTTCTATAAGGTTGGCTGTCTCGTCAGAGTTTTGAGTTTTCACCATATACCTTCCTGGTCAGCCATGTTTCTTTCTCCCATGGAGTTCAGTGTTACGCTCCGTCTCTTCTTTGGCTCTTTTCTGCTGTTGGGGGACGGGAGCAGGCTCCCTGAAAACCTGTCATTTGTTTACCTCCTTGAAGAACCAACTTTCTGTTTTATTTGTTTAATCTGTTGTGAGTCTGTCTTATGTTTCATTAATTTCCACACTAATCAACTTTCAGCCTTCTGAGTTTGTATGCCCACACCCTCTTTCTTAGTTGGTATTTTAGTAGAGACAGACACACACCAGGCTTCTGTTGTATAGTGATCCCTTACTCCCGTAGTGGGGCCGAGCGTCTAACACAGCAGTGGTGAGGCAGGCTGCCACTACCTCTAGCTAGCTCATTAGGAGCTGGTGGGCGGGGTCTGCACATGATGCTCCAACTGTATTTTGGCCAATGGCCCCAACTCTCCTTCTCTGTTCAGACTTATAGTTGAGGTTAGAACTTGTTAAACTTTTTCATTTGTAAATGCCTCACTCGAGACGTGTTTATGCAACTTTGGGGTGCATATAATTTCACCCTTTATTACAGTTGAAAGCAAATTGATATACTAATCAGATGGATGTACTAATATTTTTACATAAAGAATAAAATCTTAGTTGAATTTTTGATTCTACAGGACATAGAGCTTCTTTAGCATTTTTCAGAGTTAATCAGTATTTTGGCTTCATAATTGTCAGTTCTGAGAATGCCACTTTGTATAAATACATAGTATTAAATGGTTGAAATATGTCTGGGGCCTTCTCAAAAATTATTGAAAATTCTGTCCCAACCTCAAACCAAAATTCCTTGAGCAGGTTTATTGCTACTTAAGTTAGCAACTCAGACTATAGTTTTAAAAACAAACACTCTAGCACAACAACATAGACTAATTTTTACTTATGTGCTGAGAAATGATGGTTAAAAAACATTAAAAGTCTTTACTTGTGAAATTAAACCATTATGTTTCTAGAAGAGCATAGACCTTTGTATGTATGGTATAAAATATTTGAAATGTATGTTAACAGCATATGTGTTATGTTCAGAACAAAGTCTGCAGTAGGGTTCTTGATGCCAGGAACTTTGTGTTTGTGTTTGATTTGAATTAACTTTGGTCACTGCACTCAGAAACATTTTACTGTTGTCAGACTTTCTATAGCCCTCCAATTTAGTGTTATGAGTCTCTGAGACATACCATAGCCTAAAAAGCTGTGGTTCAGGTCTCTCGCATTCTTCTAGCTCCAGCAAACCAAAGTGACCATTCAGAGTGGTAGCCAGGTGGGCTGCCCTAAAGAGCAAGGCCCCCAAAATCTCTGCCCTCCACTGAACCCCAGTGAGAAAGGGAGGCCATACTCCTCCTCTGCCTGGTCACTTGACACTAAAAGGAAATAAGGCTGAACATCCTGTCACGAGAGGGGCATGGTGGCCTCTGCCCTTCTGGATCTTTTGTGAGGACGCCCACCTTGGCATACTTAGTTTTAGGGTGAGCTTAACTGCTGGGGTACTAAGTGGAGGAAAGGCAAGCAGTGACTGTCAGGGCGGAGAGCACTGTATATGACAGACAGCATCAGACATAGCCCAACACTCAAGCCTTCTCTGTCCCTCTCCCAGGTACCTACTGCCCGGTGATTAGTCAGCTGTGTTTGTTTTGTTTTACTTTTACTTATTGTGTGTGCAAATGTGTGTGTGCCTGCAGAGCACACCTTGAAGGAGTCTGTGCTCCCCTTCTACCATGTGGGTTCTAGGGCTCACTCTCCTGTCCTCCAGCATGGTGGCAAGTGCCTTTACCTACTCAATCATGTCCCCAACCTTTTGTCTGGTTTTGTCAAGTTGTTTGTCTGGCGTGGTGACACACCTGTAAATACTTATTCAGGAGACTGAGGTGGGAGAGTTAGACACCAGTCCCCCCACCCCGACAGCAGTATAGTGAGACTCCATTTCACAATAAAGGAGCCATTGAGTCGTCTTCAACAATGGTCAATCGTGTATTCATTTATGGAAACTCTTGTAGGATGTTCCACATGAACAATCCACACAGAATTTTCCATGTCTCAGTAGTTTATTTTCAGTGTTACATGCTATTCTGTTTTATAAATGTCAGTGTGCCAGCCTGTTCCCTTATGGCCACTGGAGCTATTTCCTGTTCTGTTTGGGACTAATAGAGGCTGTGGTACATGTCCCTCCGTATATATTCACGTGTCTTTCAGCTAGGTATATTTTTCCTTTCATCCTTGTAAAAACTGTGTTTGATGGCTTGGATACTTACATGCATATTAGACTAGAAAATTAGCACAAATGAAGCAGGAGATTTAAAATCCACCATCATGCCTGCAAGTGGCTAGTGAGAAGGTATTGAATGAGCATCCTTGAATACAGGTCTTGGGATGACCTCCCCGGTAGACAAAGGAGAAGGAGGAGGCGATCTCTGTTGGGTGATGCTTTGGGTCTGGATCTCCCAGTGGATTGTGCAGAGGTTTTGGGAAGACAAAGAACATGACACAGGTCAGGGTGACTTTTTCTGGCAGAACTCTTTGGTCTCAACACATTCCCCTTAAAGTCACTGTGCAGAGAGGCCTGCCCCCTCCCCAGGGATTCAGGGACTCTGTCCCCTCCCTAGGGATGTTGAGATGACAAGCCACATGGGACTTTCTAATTCCTCAACAGCCCCCGGACTGGCCTGACTGACCAAGTCCCTTTGCTTTGTCATAGGGGATCACTAATCCACATGAATTGACAAAGGGGGAGAGTTTCAGGGAGGCCCAGGACTCCTCAGGCTGCCCCTGGTCAAGCTGCTCTCAATGACTAATTGAAATCCACCTCCTCCTCTGGGGCCCTCAGCTGGGTCACGGAATTGAACCAGCTTCCTGTTGGTTGTTAGCTCAGTGCCACTCTTGTAGTCACACAGAGTCACAATAACTCCTCAGGGACCACTGCTTTTACACAGCCTCTTCCACCCCAGGTGACAAGAAAGCTAAGATGCAGTTGGATAGGTTGACTTGTTTTCTTGTTCTTGTTTGTTTTTGCTTGTTCTAAGAAGTATACATGGGGGGAGGGGATAGTTTTTGGGGAAAAAAAAAAGCGTACCTGCAGCCCTAGAAAAAAGGTAACTGTCAGTGCCTTGAGGGCCCTCTTTCCTTGAGTCCTACACAACTACAAGATACACTGATGAGTTCATCCAAACTGAAGAAATGGGTGTTTGCCTGAGGGTCATCCCTGGAGCTGGCGGCAGGGTTAGGTTGAGCTTGCAAACCTTCCACCCTCAGCCTCTGCCTGTGCCTGCTGGATCTTGGGAGAGTCTCATGGTCTGATGGTTCCCTTTGCCCCTTACCCTATCCTTGATACAACTCCCAGGACAGCTAGCCCTCCATCTTCTTACTCTCCAGAACTGAGGCCAGGGTACAACAGGGTCTCCCCCTGCAATACTTGGGCCTCAGAGAAGAAAATGTCACAAATGGAAGGGCCTGACAGTTTTGACTGCCCACCTGAGCTCTACCTGGGATGAGCAAAAAAGAGAAGTGACCAGAAATGGCTCCCAAGAAGGCTCAGCTGCTCTGAGGGAACATTCCAGCATGGTTTTCAGGCCTGTATCTCTGTGTCTTCCACCATTTGTCCCCAGCCCTGGAGCTTCCCAGAGCCTATCTCCATCTGTCATACAGGGAGGGCCCAGGAAGCGGAATTAGATGCAGTTAATGCGATGTTTGTTAGCAACTCTGGTAAGAAATAACACAACCTAGCATTTAAGTAGACTAGATGGCTCAAATGGAATTTGGAGATTATCCATGGACTGAACTGGCTGGTGTTAAGTCATAATTAGCCCGGCTTGGGCTTTCTCTTTTCAATTAGTCTGAACAATACAGGACTAGCTAGCCATTAGAAAAATGGTTCAGGCTGCTCGTTTATTTACAAGGTCCCCAATTGCATGTGAGTATGGCCAGGATAGCAGGGAATAATCACAAGTGTTGTGTTTGCTGAAAACCCAGGATACCAGAAGCTGACTCCCCACAGAAGTTCCGGCTCTAGGCCCAGAATCCCACTGTCCATTCCAAGGCTAGCCTCGCTGAAGCCCTGCGTGGCCCTAGAAATCCCCACAGCAGGGTTCTGCAGGAGGGTCGAGCACTGGATTGCCTATTACTTCTGGTATTCTCTGCTGTAGCAGAAAGAGAACAAGGATTTATAGTTATCTGTAAAATGTGGGGTTTTACCTTTTTATTTTATTTTTTTTTAACTTGAGGAGAGGAAATCTCAATTAAGTGATTGTTATGTTGTTCCTAGGAAGGTATAAATTCAGTCAGTTCTTATTTAGTCATCTTAAAAATAAGCAGTGATTTGTTTTTGTTTTAGCCAAGTTTATTTTTATTTATCATAAACTCCTTTTCAATTCTCAGGGGAAATGTTGTTTGGCCCAAAATTCTACTCCCAAGTCCAGCACTCTAGAGTGGGGTGGTGGTGGTGGGGTTGCTACATGGTCGCAATCATGCTTACAGAACCAAGGCCTAGGATATAGAGGGTGGGGGCTGGGATGTATTTGGGATTTTATTGTTTCCTAATCCTCAGCAACACTGATCTTAAGAGCGTTTTCTTTTTACCTAAGAATTTAGATTTAGCCAAATACCATGAGATAGATTAACAAGACAGCTCGTGCATGCTGCCCCAATCAGTATGAGCCCTGCGTTTAAGTTAAGATAGCTCACAGATTCCTTCAGTATTAGGACGGTGGCTCGGTCCCTGCAGCTGTTACCAACCTCCTATTTCATCAGAATGACAAAATAAGATGCAGTAATTAGCAGGAGTCAGGTAAGGCGAGTGACTTTGTGAAGGGCGCCCTATTGCGTCTGTGGTCATGTTGTATTGATTTCACTTTCTGCCTCTGTAATGGTACATATGTTGTTTGGGTTTTTATTGTTCTATCTCATCCGTCTGCTTGCCATTAAAATGTGTAGATGAGACGTGTTAATTCCACAGATTGCTGTTGAAATGAGCAAACTAATTCAAGTGCCCAAATTACACAGTGTTTTTCATGGAGTCTGTATAAAAATCGAGATGCTTTTAGCATTGTGCTTTACTTGTAGTGGTGTGTCTCTTGTTATTTCAAAACTGCCGTATACCAAAGTTGGTTTTCTTTATGCAGCATTTTTTGTCCTCAAGAAAATACTGAAGAGGCGCTGCTGTTACTGCTCATTAGTGAATCTATGGTAAGTGGAATGTGATTTTCATTGCTTTCTCCCCAGTCCCAAGAACCCCTTTCTTGTTGTGGGTATTCCTTCATTATGATGATTTTTGGTCTAGAGGAAAATTTCCAGAAAGAATGCCTACGCGAAGGGAAAAGTAGCACTGATTTAAAAAGAAAGCTGTCTCTGAACCCCCAGACAGCCAGCGTTTCTTAGTCACCGTGAGTTCTGCAACAGTAGAGAGGGCTCTTGGTTTATCTTCTATCTGCCAAGTATGGTTGGGTATCAGCACTCTCACGTATAAGGGACCTATGGTGAAAATCCAGGGAGAGTACACTGGGCATCGCCTCAGTGTGGGGCATGAAGACAGCGCCGAGGTAGATCACTTTTGAACATATCCACCTCTACTTTCCTGGCAGGAGCTGGATGGAACTTTCTAGTGTTCTCACCCTGCTCTCTCTACCACCTCCTGATCAGAACCCTACAAACTCTCAGGCTGTGGGAATGCTCTCTGCCACCTAGGTCTGCTTTAGTCTGGGGTGTTCTGGCCAGACCATCAGGATTCTCTGAAAGTCACTCTCAGTGTTTGGCTGGGATATTGACCTATGGTCTAAACTATGTGCTTGTTGTCTCTTGGGCTTCTGCTCTGTGTGGCACGAGGGAGCCTTGGGATACCTCAGTGAAGTAGTTAGAACTACCACAGGCAAAGGTATGTGCCTAGCACTTGAGCAGAAGCACAGATTGCTAGAGGCCCCAGGGATTTCCTGTCTAATTCCCTCTTTCTACAGATGAAGATTGAGGCCAGAGTAAGAAGGGTACACCTGGTTAGTGCTTGGTTTTCCGCCCGTGTGTAAATTATATGGCTCCCTCCTCAGAGATTTTAGCCCACCCGGCAGCCCATAGAGAAAAATTAGTCATCAGGAAAGGCAGAGAAGTCCCACCCTCAACGTGGTGCTGAATTGGAAAAATGCTGAGGTGACTGGATAGAGGGCCGGGAGAGGAATGCCAGGAGGACGTGGCCAGCACAACACAGGCTAGGGCTTCAGCATGCGCAACCCTCTTGCCTCAGGTTAAAGCTTGGCATTCTCTTGTTCTGCAAACTGACCAAAAGATGTTTACAGGGGCAGACTGCTTGGGTTACCACTGCTTTCTACCGGGCCACTGCTGACGTCATTGGGCTCACTTCTCTCTGGGAAGCTGGTTGTGCCGGGTTCATCTTTCCTTGACCATCAGCTTGTAACTTGGGATGGTGTCATTTATATTCTTTGCTCTGCCTTGGCAGTGCCAGAGAAGGCACAGAGGGGATAATGCTGGCAGTGGCTCAGTGATCATTTTTTTTTCAAGTGAGCAAGACTTACCTGCTGTGTCACTGGTTTGTGAGGGCAGCTCCTGTTGGCCTCCCCACTGTACTGGATGCTTTATTTCTTCCATGCAGATGTGATTGGTTGTGGTGCCCAACCCCTTTGGTGGACTACTGAATGATTATGAGATTGGATGCTCCAAATTGGAATTTGAGAGATATGACCACATGTCTACAGCACTTGCCTCTAGTGTGGTATGGGTGCTGTAGAGTGGTATCTTCAGCTAACCCACTCCTTCATATAAGTAGTACACAATGGTATTCAGTGTCGAAACCCTTAGAGGCAGTCAGGTTTGCCTCCATGGTATCCAGTTTCTAGAACCATCTCTTCTCTTCAGGGACAGTGAAATCCTGTGATGTCACAGCCTCCCAACTACAGCACTGGCTGTCTCTAAACCTCTTCTACATGCAGTTGCCCTAGGGGGCTTTCTCTCTCAGTGTCCTTTGGAACTTTGATTTTTCATTGAGGGGGAACAGATAATTCATGTACTCAATTTCAAAACCAAAATAGGAGCTGCCTTGTTCTTTGGATGTCTGGAAAAATGATATTCTTTCTTAGCTCTGACTCTAACTTAGAAGCATCAGTTTCTCTACCATCTTTCCACCTACAAGGAGTCATTTGAAAGTGCACCAATTCTCACTGCATAGCAAATTACACTGCTACTGGAGGCAGAGGCTTTTAGCAGTGTGTCTGTGTAACCTCATCCAAGTCAGGACTCTGGGTATCTAGAGGTTATAGCTTTCCTCTGCTGTCTGGAAAGAAGACACATTAGGAATAACTTAAAAACCTCTCCTACATAGTATCTGTGCAGTTTGTTTTGTTTTCTTCCAGGCGTTGGTCTGAGTAGAGTAGTCATTTGCTGATTTATAGCAAATGAATAAGCAGAGACCATTTACAGCAGGCCCTCTTTCCTTCTGAGTGTCTTTTGCTGGCTCAAAAGGAGCTGCGTAAAGAAAACTTAGAATGAACTCTTCAAAAGCAGGCTTGTGTTCCTAAGAGATGACTCACTTTGTAGGAAGTGGCCTGTTCTACATAGTCTCATTTGGCTTTGACATTTAAGAGCCAGGAGTTTTCAAGTGAGTAAGTTCTGATGGGTGACGGAGACTAAATGACTTGGACTTGGGCGCAGACACAAATAAGGCATTTTGCCTCATTAGCAAGAGGGAAGGTGTGTGTGTGGCCTTTCTGAATGCCAGGCAGGAAGATAAACATCAGCCTGGGGGACAAGTGACCCCCAGAACCTCAGTACCATTCTCAAATGGAATCCATGCATGCCTTGTTGCTCCTCAGACAGGCACGGTGGGGACTATTCATTAGCAGAGCTGGGGGGGGGGGGGGGGGGAAGCAAGCAGGACTCTAACTTCAGTGATTTAGAGTGCTTGTTAGGGAAGAAAGAGGCAATGAGACAGCTGCCCAGACTCTAGTCTGTGTGGTGTGTCTGGAGCAATCTATGGTGAGATTAAGTTTCGGAACAGGGAAAGCATGTTGGAGTGAGGAGCTTTCTGGATAGATGGCCTGGGAGAGCTTGGCTGTTCTCATGGGTCTCTGTACTAAGCAGTGGACACAGGACATTGGCCAGTGTTCTCTTGAGTCCTCTGTGGCAAAGTGAAAATTGCTCACTTCTTGTCTTGTAAATCTGTTCTGCACTTCAAATCTGTTCTGTGCTTCCACTTAGAAGATTGAATTAGTCTTTGAGCTCTGTTCCCATGGAGATGTCATGCAGGGATCTGAGTGTCAGTGACTGAGGAAAGTTTGATCACCTCTGCGGGACTTAATGATACAATTCGAGGACCCGAGGTGCCAGGCTGGGGATACTCTCCCCTTCTCAGCACAGGGCAGAAGCCAGATCACAGAAAGATAAGGGGGTGGGGTGGGGCTCACTTGAAGAATCCTATAGCTAGGCAGTCCTTCAGAGAAGCTTACATGTGGCCTCCAGTGCTGAGTCAAACCGTAATCTATGTCTGTGGTGCTCTGGGGATTTTGGATGTATGACTTTAGGTGACACGTCTGTTATTTACTCCTGCCCTGTGAGGCAGGAGAGCCTAGGTGGCCTCTATGCCACATGACCATGGCGGAGTGTAGGCTAGCTAACCATCTGCGTCTCTTTTCTATGTCACCTTCAGGCCAACCGAGATGCTGTGCTGAGCAGGATTCCCGAACACAAGAGTGACCGTCTCATCAGTCTGCAAAGCGCATCTGTGGTCTATGACTTACTGACCATTGCTCTTGGAAGAAGAGGCCAGTATGAGATGCTGTCAGAGGTACAGCTGCTAAGTCTGGTTGCTTTCCAGGTTGTTAGAGGGGGGAAATGATTTGAGGAGGGACCTGGTTCTTTATCCCCTTCTGCCAGGGGCATACGTCATTGGACCAGTTAGTGATCTTTGCTCTCCTGTGTGCCTGGGCTAAGCAGTCAGTCTGTGATGACAAGCTTCTTTCCCTCAGCAGATCAAACCTCCAGGCGGTGTGTGGGAGGAGGACAGCAGTTCCCAAAGTAGTCTCTTTCCCACATAATTTCTATCATAACCAAAGCTTCTCCAGTGCTGCTTTCTTCGGGAAACAGTTTCCTTTAAACTATGACCGTAACTTCTGATGGCATGCAGTTTGGGTCACAACTAACCTGAGGTTGGCTGGTAGAAACCACTGCATGTCAGAAAGGCACTATCTATGCTTTTAGAGTGCCGTGCCTGCTCGGAAGTGGACTGGTAGATTCCAGAGTTTGGGAAGGGGCTGTGACGTTCTTACCCCCTCTACCAGGAAGCACTCAGGACAGACATGTGATGTTTTGGTTTCATGTGGGGTTAGTCCATCTGAGTCAGGGTTATGAATTATTAAGCTCCTGCCCAGAATACCAAATTTCACGTTAGTAAGGCTAAATAAGTAAGACCAACTTATCTTTCCTTTAGCAATATAGAGAAAGAGAAACAGAAACAACCTATTTTGTTAAAATAAACTTTTCTGTGTTATTTATCTTTCTCGTTCTAAATTTATACCCATTGCAACAGCCTCTGGGCACGAGGACAGAGAGTGAAACACAGTAACAGATTGGCTGAAATCAGATCAGAGCGAGACTCACCCTCCAGCCTGGGGTGCCTCACCACATTAGGCAGAGCCCCGGGGAACGGATGAGCTGCGGGGCTTAATTCTGTTTTTAGTCTTTGGTTTGGTGACTATACAGTGCAGTGGCTACGCAGCCTCTGAAAAGCCCAAACCCCACAAGGCCATGAAATAATGCCATGGCCCAGGTGCCCACGCATGCATAGCCTGCCCTGCTGGGACCTAGTTCTGGCCTAGGTTTGGGCCAGGCTGTTGTCACGCAGCCTTGCAGTCCCCTCTGTGGGCCCCTACTTCCTGGGCCTGTACATCCCTTAGAGACTTTGGGACTTGGCATCATTGCTGTGTTTTGCCTTAGATATATAAATCAATTAATAGAATTATACATTTTATTTTTTCATTATATATGTATATTGTTACCTATTCAGTACCAAGGGCTGTGTGTTTTGGGAATACAGTTGTGAGAGAGGTGTGTCTTCTGCACAGTGCAGGCTCCAGTCTAGAGGGAAACAGCCAACAATGTGCACACATGGCTGACCTGGGAAGACCCAACATCCTGTGATAATACCTACACCTGTGACAATAGCCTGCATCCTGTGAGAAAGGCTTTGGGCTCAGGGCCTCAGCCTTTCCTGCATTTTCCGGGTAGCTGGGACTTTCTTCTCAAATGTGATAAGTGTCCTGTCTCAAATCTTCTGATGGACACAGGATGATGCCATATGAGAATGAAGGCTCCACGGTACTTCAGGGGGACCCCGTCCAGCACTCTGAGGGCGTAGCCAGTACATCCTCTACTAAGCAAGAGCCGTCCTGCCATCTCAGATAACACCTCAAAGTGACCAGCTTATACATCTCTTCATTTATTGGAGGTTTTCTTGAATCGATCTGGCTTGTTTTTCTGTTCTCATTTACTATGTTCTAAGTTTTCTAGATTTTCAGTTAAAACAGGAACGGAACATTTTGAGTTGAGGTGAAGTTTACATATCAAAGTTAGTAGTGTGAAGTATGTAACTCAGTGTTGTTCATGCATCTTTAACAGTGTGTGTCTGTATAGTCAGCTCTGTAGCACCATAATGAGACCTCTGGCCTTGGCTGCCCAGTGAAGCAGAGGGATATTGATCCCACAGTCTTGGAGGTTCACAGCCCATGACACAACCTCTGTGGAGAGACCCACTGCTTGGCTTGCATCTGTGAGACTCACCAGCTAGCATCTGTGAGAGCCTTTGAGAACGAGGAAGAGGTTGCATGTCAAATTAGGAGTGGAAAGATTTTTTTTTTTTTTGATAACTCACAAGGCACATGAGAACTCCGTCATGGCCCCGATAGCTTGAGGCCCACAGCCTCGCAGTCACTCACAGCCTCTCCCCAAGGGACCATCCTAGACTCTAAGCCTTCCACTGCACTGAACCCTTACGGATACCAGAGTCACAGCAGCAACTCTCGCCTTTGGTTCCCAAACATTTCGTCCTAAAAGGATGGCCAGGTCTAGGGAGATGACTCTGCATGCTTGCTGCCCTTGCAGAGACCAGAGTTCCCTGCCCAGCGCCGACAACCGGTGGCTCACCGCTGTTTTAAAGGTTGCACGCATTACATGTTGTTTCAACATTTCACTCTGTCTTATGGATGCTGTTTGGAGGCTTTGGAGCTAAGTGCTTGGTTGGTTCTGCCTTCTGTTGCTGATGTGAGTAGCGTTGCTACGTGGGGCGGATCTGCTCCTAATGTTCTCTAAACTACTTCCACTCTTCTGTTGAGAAACCCCCAGAGCCCCCTCTCCCCTTTCTGTTTTCCTTTCTTCCTACAATGAACTTCACTTCACTGTTTCTTTTTTTGTCAGAAGCAACAGCTCTGCATGTTCCTTGAAGAATCAAACAGTACATATAAATAAAAAATAATAATAATAATAATAGTCACTTAGAGTCAGAAACTCTGAGCTAGCTATTCTTTGGCATCTTAAAGACATCTTTAATTTATCTGTACAAAGAATGGCCTGTGACAGTGAGATGCTGTGTGTGTGTGTGT
The DNA here is from genome assembly GCF_947179515.1 of Apodemus sylvaticus. NCBI lineage: Eukaryota > Metazoa > Chordata > Mammalia > Rodentia > Muridae > Apodemus > Apodemus sylvaticus. Next base: position 22,141,994 of record NC_067477.1, read on the forward strand.
GTGTGTGTGTGTGTGTTACATGCACTGGGATTCTGTCATCCATATTTTATGGTGGATAAATTCCTATCCTCTTCTCATATTGGCATGCTGCCCATCCTGTCTTTTACCCTGAAACTCAGGCCACCCGTTCAGCATGCCCTGTGCACACTCACAGCAGTCAGAGAGAGGACTTTGTATTGAGCTCTGGATGGACCTGTCACTTCACAGTTGTGTCACCCTTCATAATCATTAACCTATGTCTCTATTTCTTTTCTGTAAAATGAGTATAATGCTATGTATGTTCAGAGTTAGGTGTGTGTGTGTGTGTGTGTGTGTGTGTGTGTGTGTGTATGTGTGTGAGCATGTGTGTTATGTGGCTATATGTGCAGTGCATGCATGTGAGTATACAGTTACACTCATGCAGACACTGAAACAGGATATCCGGTGTCTTCTGTTGTGCTCCAGGTTATTGTCATAAGAAGGGTCTCTCAATGAACACAGATATCACGGTTTCAGCTAGACTGGCTGGGCATTAAGATCTTGGGGTGCTAATGTTAAGGTTACAGGTACACACAGCCATGCCTGGCTTTTTACACGAGTTCTGGGCATTCAAACCTAGAGCCTCGTTGCAAACCAAGTGCCACTCCCCGCTGAGCCATTTCCTCGGGTAGTTATTAATCTCGTGAATGAAGGCCAATGTGCAGAGCCCATTAAGTGCCAGCTGAGTGCTTAGGTGTTGCTGACACTCTCGCTGCCAGGGCAGGGCAGTGACAAGGTCTGTGTGATGTACCTATAAAGCTCACATAGAAAGATAAAGATGGTGAAACTAGAGAAGACAGCAGAGCAAAGCAATATGTTCCTGGCTAGCAAGGGCGGCTTCCCGGTGAGGGCTTTGGCTGTGCTGGTTTGAAGGGATGAGGCGCTGATGTCTGAGTGGGACCATCAAGGCCTGCTGGGATTGAGTGCAGTAGGCCTCCTCCTTACTGGCAGTTTTGTCCTGCAGTTTCAGTTTTCTGTGGCCAACATTAGTCTAAAATATTAAATGGAAAATTTTTAAAATAAGCAATTCAGAGGTCCAGTTGCTTGGCATCCTGACCAGCTTCATGAAATCTTGCCCCATCCTGCTTGGAAAGGAGAAGGCAAAGAGGCCATGGGCGCCGTGGCCCTCAGCCTGCTAGTTAGTTAGTTAGATAGTTAGTTAGTTAGTTAGTTAGTAGCCTCCTCATTTATCAGATGGACTGTCAGGTATGCCAGGTATGTTCAATGCTAGCTCCCACACTTCATGGCGTATAGAAGGAAACAGCTGTGTCGGGCTTGGTGTTGGCCCTCTCTAATGGATCTAGTCACACACCCTGACTGATCTCTGAGCTAGCCGTGCATGCCTCAGAAACACTAGCATCTTCCTGTGTGTGGGCAAGGCCGTTTGTGCCCAGAGAGTACCATAGCACCAGGATGTTGGATAAAAGTTTTGTCCTTGAGCTTCCCTCCTGTCCCCAACCAGCCTCATGTCCACAGAGCAGGTTTCCTTCCCTTTGGCTCCTCTCTTTGGCAAGTCTCAGCCCACAGGTACCAGGAAAAGAAAAGGAAGTGGCCCTGCTGTGTGTGCTAGCCCGCCCCATCCCCTTTCCTGTCACTGGCACCCTTAGGCAGCAGGTGTGTCATGAAGGCGTGGTAGAGACCCAGTCTTTGAAAATTCCATAGCAGGGCCGGGCCGGGGACATTGTTCTCTCGCTGCGCCATTCTTTGCCAGTGCTTATTCAAGATAGAGGGCCACTCTCTGCGCTCAGCGTCAGCTTGCCCTGGCATGTGCCCACAGCAGCATTTCTTTTCTCCAGTGCCCTGTTTACCCTACTCGTGGGTATGAAGAATGGCACAGCAGAAAGAAACCTGAGATTTCTCATGCATGGCCTTTCTCTGACAAATGATATGAGCATAGTGTTTCCCATCACTCCAGTGCTATGAGTTTTTGTGGGCCTTTTTAAGGACTAATTGTGAACCCTGCTGAAAAGTTTGTGTAGGAAGGAACACTTCTTTCTTCCCCTTCAATTTAAACAGCAACCCTCGTTGGCATGACAACCCCTCTATTAAAAGTACGACCAGGAGCCCTGCTTCCTCTGTTTTTCAGAATGAACCCAAGCTGCTAAGGAGGCTTGTTTCTCAAGTGTGACTATTAACAATTCCATTTGGAAAGAATATTATAGGGTCTTTCTGGAGATGGCGTGCGTTCCCCCTACATAAACATGGCAGCTTTAACAACTGAAGGGATATTTTTATCGTTCCATTGAACTATATTCATTTGTTTATGGTAAATCTGTAGAGCTGTGGGTAGTATGGCTAATAACTGTACCAAAGGGACATTTGTACCTCCCAAACTGAGCACTTCTGTTCTTAGGAGGCACTGTGAGAGTGCTGCCCACCTCTAGCCCTGCTGAGAGGGTCATCATCGGCTGGGAAGCGCCTCACCTTGCCCTAGGTGCCCCAGCAAGGCAGTGACGTGTGACCGTGCCACAGCCACCTGTGTGGGCTGTGGAGGGAAACTCTCCTGGAAGAATGATGGGTGTGTCTTCCCCAGACTTTTACCAAGGTTGTAAGCACCACTGATTGCGTATTAGGATCTTGCTTGGGGCAGGGCTGCTAGACAGATCTGGTCCAGTATTTTGAACCAGCCCGGTAGAATCATCCATGCTATTTTTGTAACACAGCCTACCCCAAAGAATCTCAGTCCCCAGTGCTGGGTTCTCTTTGTGAAGCCTGCTTTGTGAAGCACACCTTCCCTCTTTATACTCTTGGGAGGAGCAGAAGCGGTCAAAACCCTTATGTGGTACAGCTCAGGGAGACACTTTTCCAGGTGTTCACTGCCTCGTGTCTTATTTACATTTTTTTCTTTAAAAAATTAGTATGCTGCCTTGATCTTTGAAAAATACAGTTCATAAATATTCAATGACATTCACACTGTTGTACAACTGTCATCATTAATCCAAACTTTCCACTACCTCAAATAAAACTGTACATAGTTAGCAGTAGTTCCCTATCCCCACTCCTACACACACACACACACACACACACACACACACACACACACACACACACACACAAACACACACAGCTCTGGCAACTCTAATCTCCCTTCCTGTGAATTTGCCTATTTCAGGTACCTAGTATTAAACAAATCATGTGGCATGTGCCTGACTGAGCTAATCTTTTTAAGATTCAACCTTGTTATGATAGTATGTCTGACAGCATGTTATCAGGGCCACATCCCTTTTTGTCGAATAATGTTCCCCTGTGCACACCTGTCACATTGTGTTTATCCACTCTTTCATGGATGGCTGCATGAGTCGTCCTCACCCTTTGGCTGTGGGGAGTGTGCCGTGAGCACTACTGCCCAGCCTAACAAACAGATGATGTCATCCATTCCCCTTTAGGCCTGGCTTGTCCACTTAGCTTTGTATGTCAGCCTTGTTGCAATAGTGTCTGGACAGGGTGAAAGCAGAACTCCAGCAGCGATGAGTTCCTCTTCTTATTCTGTAGAGAAGGAGCTGCCATGTCATATGGAAATTCTTGTTGAACTTTTGGAGGAACTGCTAATTGTTTCTCACAGAGACCCTCCCATTTCACTCTCTCCAGTCCTCCTGCTCCCCAGCATCTATTACTCTGATTACTGCTGCCCTGTTGGGGCCGAGTGGTATTTCATTGTGGGTTTGACTTGCATTTTCCTAATGCCCAGAGCACCTCTCCACATCCTTTGTTAATTTGTATGTCTTCTTTGGAAAGATGATTATTTAAGCCTTGTGCTCATTTTTAAATTGTTAATTTTTAATTGTTATAGTTTTATTTAAATACATAATAAACTTATCAGATATATAATTCAGATATTTCTCTATTCTGTTTTTACTTCCTTAATTATGTCCTTTAATGTAAAGAAGTTTTGATTCTAACTAAACCCAGTATATTTTCTTCTGTTGCTTATTCCCTTGGTGTCTCTCTGAGGAGCCACTGATTCAATGACAAATTCAAAAGCATGACGGTGTACCCCCAAGTCTTCTCCTCCGGGCTTGGCTCCCATACTCGGAGTTGATGAGCCTCTCTGGGTGAACTCTGTATATATGTGGCATATGTGTTAGATTGTTTTTCTGTTGCTGTGATAAAACTCTGATAGAAGCAGCTCATGGGAGATGGGTTTTCAGCTCAAAGTGTCTGTGTATAGCATAATAGTGGTGACGTCACAAAAGCAGGAGCTTGAGGGCAATGAGTTAATGCAGAGGCCGGGGAGATGGCTCAGAAGTTAAAATGCTTGCCAAGTAAATGTGAGGATCAGAGTTCAGACCACCAGAAATCCACAAATGCCAGCTGTGTACAGCAGCCCACCTATAATTTCAGCCTTGGAAGGTTAACATGACATTCCCAAAGAAAGATGGCCAGCAAGACTAGCTATAGTCCTTGCATTGATGATTCCTGACCACAGGCCTCCTTATGTGTGCACACTCACATACATTTCACCTATACATATACTAACCACACACACACACACACACACACACACACACACACGCACGTGCACGCATGCACGCACGCCACCACCACCACCACCACCACACAACACCACACCACACCCTACTACCACCACACCACACCACACCACATCACACTGGAAAAATTGAAAAACAAAAACAGATTAATGTTGCCTTTGTCTGGCATCTGGAGTTTGTAATATATTCAACTGGTTCCCACAAGCCAGAGCAGCCCCTCTCTTCTGCTCTGCACACAGGGCTTTGTGCATGGGCTTAGCCAAGCTTCAGTCTGTGCCGCAGCTTTCCATGGCAAATGTCCTGTGGCCCCGACATCTCCTGTGCTCTAGGGTCTGCAGTGCTTCACATCCAAGAGTTCACACAGCAGCCTCTCAGGGCCTTTACATGGGGATAACAGTCCTACCACACAGCAGCTCCTCCATGACCCCCTCAATCTTACATCTTTTGTACCCTCAAAACCAGTGTCACGTGGTCACCATTTCCCAGTTCTGCTGCACGTTCAAGATGTCGCCTCTGATGGGTAAGGTTTTGCCCTCAGAATATTTTTCTTAGTGTCTCAGTGCAGTGAGGGAGTGTTCTCTATGATGGTGCTGATCTCTTTAGCAGTTATACCACCAGTCTGAATACCATTCTGCCTTGACTGTTTCTCTGCCCAACAAATCAGAACATTGGCATCCAGCTCTACACTCAGGTACTTAGGACATGGTCAGACTGAAGCTAGATACTTAGCCAAAGTACCATACAAATGGCTCCTAGCCCAGTTCCCAGTAGAGTGCATGTTATCCTCTGAAATGTCATGATCTAGGCCTCTACTGTCTGAATTTCTTTCAACATTCTTGTTTTTCCAAGTTCTTACCAGAATGGCCCAATAAGTTTTGCTTCCAGCATGCAATTGCTTTGTACCCCAAGGTATCAAAAGCTGCCACTTTCTATCCACAAAACTGTTCAGAGATCTAAAGGCCACATGCATGGTCAGGTTTTTCACAGCAAAGTACTTTCAGTACTAATTCCTGTTTTAAGTTGGTTGGTTGGTTGGTTGGTTGGTTGGTTGGTTGGTTGGTTGGTTGGTTTTTCTATTGTTGTGATAAAATATCCTGGCAAAAGCAATTCAAGGGAGAAAAGATGTATGTGGCTTATAATTACAGGTTCTAGTCCTGTAATTATCAAACAGGGCAGTCCCAGCAGCAGGAGCCTGAGAATTGGTCACGTCACATCCACAGTGAAGATCAGAGTGCCGTGCAGTGATGCATGCATGCTAGTGTGCAGCGCCCTTTCTGTAGTACAGTCCATGACCCGAAGGCTCAGGGAAGGATGCCGCCCAGGTGGGTCTTCCCACCTCACTTAATACAGTCCAGGTAACCCCTCACAGACAGTCTCAGGGGCCCTTCTTTCAGGTGATTCTAGGTTGTGTCAATTGACAGTCAGTTGACAAACATCACAAAGGCTATGTGTGGAAATCACATAAGCCAACACCTTTTATCGAAGAGAGTATTCTTTTCCTTGCTGAATAGACTCGCAACTCTTGCAGAAACCATACTGGCCAAGTCTGTGGTCTTTATTTTATTCCAGAGGTCTATATGTAAATAAGTATCAAGTCAGCCTGGGTCCTCGAGCTGTGGTTTAATCACCTTGGCTTCAGTCCCGTCAGATGCTGCCATCTTAGAGTCTTCAGAGTTCGCTGCACTCCTTACGGTCCTTTCTTCGCTTTCTGTGGCTCTCCTCAGGGGACAGCCGCTGATGCTGCCATCTTAGAGTCTTCAGAGTCCGCTGCTGCTGAGCAGGCCCTGGCTTGCTTTGTACTTGTGCCTCACTTAAGCCTTTGCTGCTCGTTTCCTTTGTACACAGTCTGCCACTGTCCTCGTGCCACCAGGGCGCCAACTCTGGCCCCCTACCTTCTGCAGCCCTCACATCCATATCAGGGGAGCTGCAGCACAGTCTGAGGGTTAGAGCCTGGCACCCCAGGCAGGCCAGAGAGCCAATAACAAAGATCCAAAGGGGAGAAGCAGCTGAGGGGGAGGAGGAGGACACAGGAACTTAGTGCTTTCTGTAAGGCCAACAAAGAACAACCGCATTGGCAACGTGGCAGAGGGAGTTGGAACCAGGGCTCCTATACTGGGCACTTAGTCAAGCTAACGCAGAGAATTGAGAAGGTTGCTGCCTGGGACCACTGAAGAGAACCCACTTTCAGCCAGGTGTGGAGGTGCAGGAGACCCAACGCTCAGAAACCAGAGTTTCTGAGTTTGAGCCCAGCCTGGTCTACAGAGCTAGTTCCAGGATAGCCAGGGCTACACAGAGAAACCCTATCTCCAGAAAACACCCTTCACCCTACCTCACCCTCCCCCCCCCAAAAAAAAGAAAGAAAGAAAAAGAAAAAAACTCATTTTCTATTCTCACTATGGCCAGAAGAAATAATGTATTTTTATTTAAGCATTTCCTAAGCAATAAAACTTGGAGATCCTCTGCCTGGAGTAACCTTACTGTTTGAAAGCAACAAGGAATGAGGAGGGGGTGGGGCAAGGATACAGAGGATCCTGTATTTTATTTCTAAAATAAAGAGGAGGAAACTTGAGCAAGCTTTGACATTGTGTTTTCCCACAGATGGGCAGGGAGGCTTTGTTTGTAGTTTGAGTCCTGAGAACATGACCGTTAGACGCTTTTTCCTGGACCCATTCTTCTCTGAACGAGATTGCTCAAACTCCATTTTAATTTGTACTTTCAGTTTTAATTAAATTAGAAATAATAGCATCATGAGACCTGGATTCTGGTTTCAGCTTGACACTAAGTGACCCTAGGCAGATCTTGTTGACTCTCTGAATCTTCATGCCCATGTCTGTAAAGTAAGAACAGAGTCAGGTTGTCCACACACCTTATGATTGGGGTATTCTGCGTGTTCTAAGCAGTGGTCCCAAATGACTAAATAGCTTAGTAAATTGTCATTGATAAAAGAATCAACATGCTAGTCATCTACCTTGTTAATTTTTAATGTTAATATATAACTATAAAGAATTACATTAATGACATTTAATAATATACTCAATAAATAATAATACAAGAAAGACAGTCTTCCTAGGTGAAGGGCCCTGAGGGTCTCTGCAGTGAAAACTGTTCAGAAGGAAAGGCAAAGCGCTCAGGCTGAGACTGTTCTCAGCAGGATGGCTTCAGCTCCAGGCGTCAAACCGAGTGTACAAGGTACCTGATTATTTATTTCTGCCCTTTCTCCCCTGGCTTTTGGATGCTGAGTCTTGTTCTTGAATTCCCAGAATAGGCCCTGGCCTCTCCTGCCTGTGGTATTGTGCAGCTGTCACTGCCACACACCCAGTTGGTGTGATTGAGCTTTACGTACAAGGAAGGTAATTGCTAAATCCCTTTCCCAGGCCAGAGGAGCGGCCTGTTCCCGGAACCCTTCAAATATGGCTTCCCATGAAAAGCCAAAGTAAGAGAAAGGCGAAGCCCTTATTCCAGCAGGAAATAAGTTTGCAAGTAACATACTGACTACGACTCATATGATGAAGCCCTTTAGCCCCCAAGGGATGCACTGCTACATAGCCACGGCATCTGGAAAGTATCACCTGGCCTTTAGAGGGTGTCAGAGTACCTGTAACTTCCTGGAAAGCCAGCATCCTGCTGCTAAGTTCATCTTCACTTCTAGCGATGGAGATGATTCAGAGGTGTCCACAATGTTGTATCTCTCTGGGCTACATCCCCTGACCCCCAGGTTCATCCCCCTTCCTCTGACACTACAAGTAAACAGGGGCCAGATTTCCACTCGGGCTCCTGTCACTCTCCCAGTCCCAGGAACTCTCCTACTTGCGATCAGATGTGATCTGCTGCCATTTCGTGTCACAAGAGCAGCCGCAGCAGCTGTCACGGTTGCAGGGTCGAGGTGCTCGCTCCCTCTGCCAGACACCCTTGGGTGCACTATCTGTCCATGACCAGCTTCTGCCCCACTCAGCTCTGTGGCTGGAGAGGGGTGTTGATTAGCCTGGGCCATCTGTCCTCGGAGCGAGTGTCTTCTCTCCTGCCATGCTGGGTCTGTGTGCTCCAACAGTTTCTCAGCCGTGTCCCTTCCTCCCCCCCCCCCCTGTGTCCTTGCACCTGCTGCCTTCTGAGAAGTCTCTTGTCATCAGGACTTTTCTTTCACTGCTAAATTATGAGTGTTCTTTACTCTATCTCATTAGCATACGTCCTCAAACCTCCTTACAAACATTAAAACTGACCATTTTTACTGTCACATACAGATGGTTGCAGTTTCTTAAAAGGGTTCATCAAACAAGTGGGTAAGCCCCCACCCCAGCTAAGAAGATTATGGCTATCAGGTCTCCAGTCACAGCACAAGTCTCTTCAAGTCTCTTGGGCAGCTTGAGTTCTTAGAGGTGTAGTTCTAGATGTTTCTGAAAACATAAGGCAGCACTTGCTAGATAGTCCAACACTGGGCATGATGGCATCTGGAATTTGGAGCATCTGGAGCTGTTTGGACATGTTCAGAGCTAGAACTGTATAGCAAAAATGCTAAGAACCCACGGGAAGATAGGGCTATCAGCTATGACACGGAACACAGACCTGTGATCTGGAGGTAGCTTAGTTTATCATTATTGGTTTGCATATTCTCTTCTCTTCTCTTCTCTTCTCTTCTCTTCTCTTCTCTTCTCTTCTCTTCTCTTCTCTTCTCTTCTCTTCTCTTCTCTTCTCTTCTCTTCTCTTCTCTTCTCTTCTCTTCTCTCTCTCTCTCTCTCTCTCTCTCTCTCTCTCTCTCTCTCTCTCTCTCTCTCTCTCTCTCTCTCTGCTTTGTTCTTTGGGGGAGGGGTTCTGGTGTCCAAGGAGACCAAAAGAGGGCACCAGAGCCTGTGGAACTAGAGTTACAGATGGTTGTGAGCTGCTGGGAATCAAACTTGGATCCTCTGGAAGAGCAGACTTAACCTCTCACCCTCCAAGCCATCTTCTGTAGCTACTCTCATTGCTTTTTGAGACAGAGTCTCACTATGTACTTTACTGTAGGCTGGCCTCCCACCTCAGCCTCCTGTGTACTGAGATTACAAGCATGCACCAGCACACTTGACTGAAGCTCCTATGGTCTTCATTTTTTTGATTGGTGTGCATGTGTGCGTGCGTGTGTGTTTGCATGTGCGTGTGTGTGTGTGTGTGTGTGTGTGTGTGTGTGTGTGTGTGTGTAGAGCCCAGGGCCTTGCATATGCTAGGTGAGTACACTGCCAGTGAGTTGTATCCCCAGCCCTCATGTGCACATCCTCAACTTTTCCGACTCTCTTTATGGTTCCTCCATGGCTTGTCATGGGATACAGGTTGCTGTAGCCTTGAGAGAGGTGAAGAATGTGAAAGACATCGCAGAGGGAACATATGGCTTGCCTCCATCTTTGTCAAGCTGAGGGCTTTTACACATAGGCTGAAAATGTTCCATTTGGCAGGCTGTCATGGAATCAGTGAAGTGAATTCTGCAAATTGTAAAGGTCTCAGTCTTTAATAGCTTCAGGGATCCACCCTGGAGAGGCTTGGGGAACAGACACCCCATTAGCAGAAAGAGTACTTCTGGAGCCTGGAATCCGTAGGGATCGTGAGCCCTTGCCCCCTGTTCAGTACACAGTGCTGTACACAGCAAGAGTGACAAGCGTGAGGGGCGTGACTGTCATTGGCACCTCGGGCCATCCATTGCTGCGACGATTATGTGCCTCGCTCAGCCGCTGGAACCAGGCTGCTGGATTCACAGCTGGCTCTGTCACCAGCTCACTGGGATGCCATGTGTCACTTAAATCCCTGTGTTTCGGCCTCCTATCCCTCAAGGAGCATGGTAATTGCACCTTCCTGTGCTGGGTAGGGCTGTAAGTATGATCAAAGGAGGCAGTGCTCAAAATAGTGCCTCGCTGCACAGCAAGTGCTAGCGAGAGCCTCGCTGCACGAGTAAGCAAGCCCGAGGTAGCCCAGTCTGTGGTGGGCAGGGCTCTCAGAGGGATTTCGTTTCTAAAATGAAGATGGAAGTGACTACCTACTGTAAATTTGCATTTGGGCTAAGATGACAGGTATTCTGTAATCCGTTCAGGTAGAAAGCATCTGTCTCACCCGTTGCTTTATGGTTCCGCTTTGCACTTTGTCTTTAGTCTGCCCTGAACAGAGTTTTATAACACATTGAGGTAAAATTCAATTGAAGATATTTTCTTTGTGAGTAAGTAGTCATAGTGCTGTTTGATGTTAAGTGTCTTTTTCTCACACTAACCTGTAACGTTGGCCTGCTCTTTCTTCCTTTGTCCCCCACTTTTCTGATCATGGTCTCATTTTATAGTCTTGGCTGGCCTGGAACTCATTATGTAGGCCAGGCTGGCCTCTACCTCACAGAGATCCTCCTGCCTCTGACTCTTGAGCGCTGGGATTAAAGTCGCGCACGCCATCACACCTGGCCGTGCTCCTTCAGCAATCCAGTTCTGTATGATCGTGGGCTTCTTGTTTCTGTCTATCCAGTAGCCACTTTGCTTGATCTTGAGCACTATAATTTAATCCTAATTACTACAACTTCAAAATAGGGTCTTAGAAAAACCAAGATGACTCTACCTTTGATCATTAAAAAAACAAATAACAAAAATGGAGCTGGCCAAATTGCTCAGTGAGTAAAAAAAATACTTGCCATCAGGCCTGATGACCTGAGTCCATGCCTGCGATCGTGTGCACATGCGTGTGTGTGAGTCCTTATATGTATGTGTATGTGTATTGTGTATGTGGCCTGTGAGGAGGCCAGAGGTTAATGCCAGTCATCTTCAGCGGCTCTCCACATTATTTTTGAGACAAGGTCTCCTGCTAAACCAAGAGGCTACTGATGTGGACTAGCTTAGATTAACCGGCAGTGAGCTACAGGGACCCTGGGGTCTGCCTCACAGGAACACCCGGCTTTCGTACATGGCTGCTGGAGACCCAAGCTCAGGTCCTTATGTTTGTACCACAAGCGCTTTTCCAGCTGAGCCACCCCAGTCCCTAGTAATACTAGAGTTGTTCTCTCCTTGCCAGACCCCACCATTTTGTGTGTTACCTCATGTGTTTATGTGTCCTGTGTGTCACCCCCTCCATGAGACTCTTAGTTCCTGCTTCCTGCCCTTCCTTCCCTCTGTCCATTAGCCATGAGAATTCCATCATGTTCCGTTCCAGACCCGGCTTCCCAGCACTGTCGGGAAAGCCAGCACGAGGCGCTCTAGCTGCAAGGCACACCCAGGCTGGTGTAAGGTGACCTGACGTGAGCTCCTGGTCATCTGAGCCTTTTCTCTGCCTTGCTCTGTCTCTCTTAGCAGCCACCTCGCTCCACCTTGATAAAGAAAGCAATGGTCTGGGTGGGCGACCCCCTCAGTCCTCCCTTTCACTTGAAGCCCCTGCCATCACAGGTTGGTCTGACACTGGGGCCTGGTGCTCTGTGTCTTCTGGGGCCTGGCGTGCTCCCCCATGTTCTCTCTGTCTGCTGAGCCCTCCTTGTTGAAGATTGTTCTAGTTGCTGCCACAAGGAAATGAGGCCATGCTGAGGCAGCCTGTCTGCATCCTCTGGCCTTGGCGGTGCCTTCCTTCACTCCTCACCTGCCCGGTCTCAGCTCCTCAGCCCTAAGGCCTACTGGCCTCCAATGTGCTACACACTGTCCTCAAGGAGCCAAGTGCCTTGTTAGCTCCAGTATCTCCTTGACTTGTTTCCAATCTATTGTTCCCTTCCTGAGGCCCTTTCCGAGTTGTGTCATACTTCCAATAGCCTCTCTGCAAGGTCCCCACTTCAATTTCCTTTCTCAATGCTTCTCCTACCTTTCCCTTCAAAAGAAATGTTGCCCATGCTCCTGTAGCTTGCCCTTTCTGGCTCTTACTTGAATATATTGTGAGTTTTGAAGCTCCTAGAATTCATTGTATTCTCTAGCCTCCGTTATGGTCTTCTACCTCGCCTGCCTTAATGGCCCTCTTATATCTCTACGGTGAATATGTCATTCTGCAGGGCCCTGGTTACCTAGGAGGCAGTGTGTGAACTGTATGCACAGTAGGCTGGCCACCACGGGGAGCCAAGAAGCCTGAGTGTGCCCTTCCCCAGTGGCTGACTAGGACACGGGAGTGAAGGCCGCTCAGGAGCAGTTACGGTAGCAGGAGATCTCAGGGTAGAAAGAGGAAGAGTAACTTGGGAAAGCAGCTGTCACCTCAAAGATGGCATGGTTCCAGACCCACCTCCTGTGGATGTTTGTCCAAACTGGATTCACTGGGCTTGTGGTGGCCACACTGAGGGGCACTGTCCACCCCTCTTCCCCATGGCCACACTGAGGGACACTGTCCACTCCTCTTCCCCGTGGCCACACTGAGGGACACTGTCCACTCCTCTTCACTGTGGCCACACTGAGGGGCACTGTCCACTCCTCTTCCCCGTGGCCACACTGAGGGGCACTGTCCACTCCTCTTTCCCGTCTCCATGAGTTCTTTCCTCACCAGCACGGCTCAGCAGCCGTTCTTAGAAAGGCCACTCCTGAAAGCTGTGGTCATACCCACAGAGCCCGTTTCCTCCTGCCCATGGAGAGTTCTAGGCACTGGAGGCTAATGGAGTTGGCGGGGGCTCACCGGGTCTGCTGGTAGCCGTCCTCGTTATGTGAGCATTGTTTTTTCTTTCCAACCAGTGCTTAGAAAGAGCCATGAAGTTTGCCTTTGAGGAGTTCCACCTCTGGTACCAGTTTGCTCTGTCGCTGATGGCTGCTGGAAAGGTGAGTCTCTCTCTGCCCGCCAATCTGTCTACCTGTGTGCTGGTGAAACTCATGAAGGATGTATCTTACCTGCTACCTCGTAAAAGGCTAAGACACCATTTCAAACACTTTTCATAATGGACCGCCACATTTAGGGTCAAAGGTGGACACAGGACTAAGAGGAGGAATTCTTAATTTGCCATCTTTAAAATGGTTAAACTTAAGTCTTGAATCCCTTGTGAGAGTATAAACATGTCCCAGGTGTGTGCATGGGTAGGGTGTCTGGGTGACTGGGGAGAGTCTTTGGGTTGTCCCAACAGTCTGCAGTGTCGAGCAGCAGAGGATACTAGCCAAGACCATGGCTTACTGCTGCTTTTGGGGGAAGCCCGGGGCAGTTTCATACCTGAGTGACAGGGAACATGTCACTCAGTGTCTCAGTTTCTTTTTAGTAAAATGGAGTGGTGTTCCTACTTCAAGAGTTACTAGACATGCATGCTGAAATACACACAAATATTTAGGGTGTCAGTCCTGCCATATGCACACTTGATAAAGGTGCAACCATTAGTAAGCCTGGAACTCAGTGAGTTGTGAAGTCTCACATGGAATACTATTTGTGCTAACTGAGCTCAGAAGTATAGTGTAGTATGCTTTAATTAGTTGTTTGTTTTTATGACAGTGTAACTACTGCAGTCTATTTTTCCTTGTTGTTGCAATGGTTGCCCAGGCAAAGAGTGAGTTAGGCAGGTACCAGGGGCCCATTTCAACTTGCTCTTGGTAAAAGCTCACTCCCTGTCATGCTGAGCCCCAAGCTCTGGCTCTCACAGACCTTGGCCCCTCTGAGAAGGCTATAATGCTTCCATCTGTCAGACCGTGAGTTTTACACAGTTTCTCTGTCCCGTCCCTGTGCAGTCTGCCCGTGCTGTGAAGGTGCTGAAGGAATGTATCAGGCTCAAGCCGGACGATGCCACCATCCCACTCCTGGCCGCCAAGCTTTGCGTGGGGTCCCTGCACTGGGTAAGTGGGGAGCCCCCCCTCCTTCCTTCACGCTCCCATGTCAGGCCTCGCCGGCCTGCCCTAGGGGAGTCTATAGATTTCCAGCATGCTTTGGGTTTTAATGGAAATGTGCTTGAAAAGTAGTAGTGAGAGGCTAGATTAGATTCATGCTCAGAGGGGTACAGCTCACTGTGTGGGGCTTATGGGACTGAGAAGGCCCCAACGCTTTCTAGTCACCTTTGACTTCAAAAATGTACTCTCTGCCTCAACATACTTAAGGACACATAGCATGCATCCTTCATGCAGCTTCCTTCCCACGCATTCTTCAGACTGGCCTCTTCAGACTTGTGTGTGGCAGTAATCTTATCTATCAAGGTTCTAGAACCTCAGCGAATACAGTATTAGAAAACAGAAGGCTCATTGGCGTGCCGAGCTGGAGGCATAGATGATTGTCTTCTGCATTGGAGTTTTCATGTCTTTGATTCAACTTCATATTCAGTTAGTTTTGCAGATGAAGAATAATTTGTCCCAAGGCCCAAGACTCTGCTAACTTGGGGTTTCTTCCCTTATAGCCTCGAGGCCTGTTTTTTCCATGTATTCTCCCCTAACAGGGAGAAGAGCAAGCCTTGTAAAGAAAGTGATGCATTGTGTGGTTCTCTTGAAGGAAGCAGGCATAGATGCACAGCTTTGCTGTGGCATGACGAACTCCTGTGATTGAGAGTTTGGAGCTGTGACCAGAGGGGCCATCAGCATGTATGTTGTCTTGGGACACAAGTGACCACCGCCCTCCTCCCAGTGGCGGCTCTATTTATTACCAGGACAAACAGGTCCCTAAACACCCAAACAAACCTTGGTTAGAGATGGGAGCAACAAATCTTTTCTGGGTGCCATTTCTTACCATTTTATTATTCACATTTTCAAAGGCCTCAGCAATCAAGAGTATAATGAACTCCCGTGTGCTACATCCACCTCAGAGCCACCATTGCCACACTTTTAAAGAAAGAAATCTCTTTCCTAGTGAGTTGTGAAGAGGTCTCATTGAGAGTACAATTTACAGGCACATATTTCCCACAGGAATCTGCTGGTGCAAGGCCCATGTGCTGTGTTCTGTAAAATAGGTCGAGTCGTGAAGTATTTTACAGCTTGTGGCAAAGAGAATTCAAGTTTAAATGCATTCTTTATGTCATGAATAAAGGGAAAGACACAAAGACAAGACATTCCAAGAGCTGTTTTCTTTTTAAACATACTTCATTTGACCTCTGACCCCTGAGGCTATCCCCATTATAGAACCAAGGAGTGAACAATGATGATGGAGAAGAAAGAAACCCAGCAAATATGAAAGCAGCTTTGGAAGAAAAGGCAGTAATCAGAAAGGGAACATTTAAGGAGAGATAACTAGGCGTCCTGTGGGTCATTGAAAGGCCCAGTAATGGGACTTTCAGGGAGTGAGGGGCTAGAAAAGGGGAAATCATTTGAAATGTAAATAAAAAATATATCGAATAAAAAAAAAAAGAAAAGAAATGAGAACTGCCGGGGTGAATCCGGCAAACCAGAAACCTGGCTTCATGGGTTTCTCATGTGCTCATGGGAAGTGATGTTACGAGCTTGACAGGTTGTTTTAAACTTATCTTTCAGTTGGAAGAGGCTGAGAAGTTTGCCAAAACTGTTGTTGACGTGGGAGAGAAAACGTCAGAATTCAAGGCCAAAGGCTACCTCGCTCTGGGGCTCACATATAGTCTGCAAGCCACCGATGGTGAGAGAACACCTCCCACCCCCACCCCCAGCCCAAGACCGCCCTGCAGTGTCTCGTGGTCTCCTCTGTCTGTGGAGGGAACAGAAGCCAGGCCATCCTGGGATCCTGGCCTGGTGATGGGGAGTGTTTGGGGCTCCCCTGAGCTGTGGTCACAGTGGGGCTAGTGGCGCCCAGGTTCCTAGCCAGCAGGTACTGGGAATCTCTCTTGAGAGTAAGAAGAACAAGGCCTCAAGGATGCAACAGTCAGTGCAACAACACTCCCACCCTGGCCCCAGCCCTGCGCCTGGCCAGGTCCTAAGGGAAAGGATGGATATTGGGTCTTAGGTACAGTATAGAATTAGGGACAAAAACCTGCAGGGATCAACCCTTCACTGGCCAGGGACTGTGCACCTCTTCATTCGCACATTTTAATTCACAAATCTGTCCAAATGCAGTGTAGCTAACCCATGGCTCTAGAGTATAATGATTTATATATTTCGGATATGCTAAAAAGTTTTGGTTGATGGGTTTTTTAACTTTAAAATAAATCTTAATAACTTTAAAATAAATCTTAATTATGTTTTATATAGTTAATGAAACTTTTGCAGAAAGTATAAGTTGATGTTATTTTATGATTAATTTTTTAACATTTTTAAAATATAGCATGAATACAAAAAAATCTTAATACAAATATATAACTTAATGACTAGAACAAGGCAAACTGCTCTGAACTGCCACCCAGAGCAAGAGGCAGGATCTTGCCGGCCTCCTGGAGAGTCCCTCACTGCCCTGTCAGTCACAGTAGAACAGAATACTACTGTGACTCCTACATATTAGCCCAAATCTTTCCCTTCTCTACCCTAAAATATTGCATGTTTGACATGTCAATTGCTTTTTAGTACTAGATTACTGGCTACTTTTCCATGTACATATGATATATTGGCCATATTCAGCATGTATTCAAATAACAACTTTTAGAAGGAGATCTTACCCACATAAATTCTTGGTTCACAGTCTACCTTTTAACAGCTTCTAGAACCAGTACACCCTGCTGGGCCTCTTATAGCATTGAAAGTTCTGTTGGGTCAAGTAGAGGTTCTCTATAGATCCATTGGGGTTCTGAGTAGTCCCTGTGGGCAGCCTCCCACTGTTAACGTCTTGGCTGGCAGGAGCTGCCCCTGTGCAGCGATTAGATTAGGGTCTCCTGCAGTGCATCTGCAGACAGATGGTTCCCGACTCTTCCTTACTGTAGTAAAAAGTGCCCTTTTAGTTCTATAAGACTATAAGGGAGCCATTTTTCTTGTTTTACACAGGGAAGTGTTTGCTCTCAGCCAGAAAGCCTCACTCCTGTGAACTGATATTCTTACATCCATGTTGGGTTTTGGCAGCTCCATCTTTTTATGTTGACATCAAGGTATTAGAATCCTGGCCATTAGCAGACATGAATTAAACTAGCATCAAGCCAGAGTCCTTGGCCCAGGGTCATAGCTGCCCAGTACCAAAGAATCTCTGATAGCCATTCACCCATTCATGGTGCTTGAGTCCTGACTGAACCCATCCTGGCAGAGATGGTTCTACATGTCTACCTGGGGAACCAATGTGTTCTTCCTGGAGTTCCAAATGGTCTAATCTCCCACCCTACCCCAGTATACGCCAGGTTTCCTTTTAACAGAATGTGCCTGAAAGTAGTGATAAGGACAGGTCGGATTCAGAATGACACAGCCCCCTGTGTGTATGACACATAGGCCCCAAAGCTCACACTGTTTCCTTGATGTTGTTCCACAGTGATGTCCTGATCATAGACACACAAAGCCTTAGCAATGGGACTGGCTGCCTGTCCTATCAGTGCCTCCTGCAGTAGGCACTCATAGCTCGGTACATACAGCATGGCTTTGGTAGTGGGTTTAGTGTGGGCACACCCCACCCCAGCTTCTCCTGACGCCTACTAACAGAACCCTTTTCTCAGCTTCTTTGCGAGGGATGCAGGAGGTCCTGCAGAGGAAGGCACTTCTCGCATTTCAGAGGTGAGTGGGTGTTCATCTTTTCACTTGCTGTACGTAGTGACAACCGAACATGATGAGAGAGAGAGAGAGAGAGGCAGGGTATTTTTAAAGATTATGTAAACAGTGTTTTGCCTCCGGGAGGATGTCTTGAGCAGCAAACACGAAACATCAAAGCTAGAAGCAGAGTATCGCTCGTTGCCCTGTTGGCTACACTTTTAATCTGTTTATTCATTTGGGTACTTTTTATTCATTCCTGATAAAGTGATTTCAGCTCTAGAAAGATAGACATGTTGTCTAGGGAGATCGTTCCTTTATTAAAGACATTTGTCATCATCTTGAAAAGAGGTCCTTCCCTCCCCACCCCTGGCTTTTTATGCATGTCAAGCTGCAGGATTTTACATTAAGAGTTGAAGAAGCTAGAGATTTGAAAGTCTGTAAAACAGCCCCTTAGCAGCCTTCTCCAACTCTCCGCCCTACCTCATGCCACAATACCTTGTCTCTTGTCTCTGTCTTTGTGCCTCTCATGAACACAGAACAATGCATTATCATTATAAAAGCTGAGTATCCCATGCTCCTGTATATTCCTGGGCAGGCAGGACCAGCAATAACACCATTATAGTATGGGGAAGAGGTGCAGGAGGGAAGAGTCCCCTGAGCGTAGATGGGACCCAGGGTGGAGCCAGGCTCTACTGGCTCTAGCCCTACCGTACTTGGTTCTGCTCATTACAGCTATAATAAATCATCCATACTGAATTGGTCCCTGAAAATACATCCCTCTGAGGGGAAATCTAGAATTTGAATTGATCCTGTTGTTTTAAATACATCAAGTTACACTGATTTCTTAAAACTATATTGCTTCGTTCCTTTGAAAACTTCACGAGCCTTCACTGTACCAGCCACCTTGTTAGATCCTTTCCTCGGAATCACGCCATAGTGTAGGTCTGTCCTGCCGTCCATGTGCGGTTTTTCATGCAGTCATTAATGCTTGACTTTGCTACTTGAAAGTGCCCCTGCCTCTCTCTTTGTCTCCAGGCCGGCTTGTCCATTAAGCCTCCTCTTTGCCACTCCCGTTCCTGATTGGTGACAAGAAGCCCCAGTCCACATCTGCACAGACCCTGTCTCTGGGCTTAGCTTTTGTTATCAGTGTTTCTCAGCCCAGAGCATGCAAGCATTTCCATTTCGGATGAGTCCAGGTTTTACTTTCTCCAGTTCTTACTTGTCAAACCCACATGTGGATGCTTCAGAAAGCGGCCACCACATCTGTTTCACTTTCCTTAAATCAGCACATCTTACTGGTTCTCTAAAAACAGCCACAGTGGTGGTCTGCCTGGGGCTGCCTGTGTAACGGAGGGTTATGTAACAGCTGCTCTGTCAGCCTGAATTCTCTTCTGTTCCTTTTCTGCTTAGGTTTAAATTCAAAGAGATTTAACATGTTTGCTCATAAGGCAGCTAAGGAGCCATAAACCCTCCTAACCTAACAGAGTGCACTGCAGAAGGCTGACCTAAGTTACTGTTTGTGCGAAATGCAGAACAGTCTTCAAATGCATACAGTGATTTTGATTCAAGCAGACACTGGCTGTTTTAAAGAAAAGGCTTTAAGTAAATAAGACAAATTGTATTACTTCTTAAACGCAAATAGATCATTTAAAACCACTTGGGTAAGAAATTTTCTTTCTTTCTTTTTTTTTTTTTTTTTTTTGGTTTCTTTGAGATGGGATTTCTCTGTGTAGCCCTGGTTGTCCTGGAACTCACTCTGTAGACCAGGCTGGCCTTGAACTCAGAAATCTGCCTGCCTCTGCCTCCCAAGTGCTGGGATTACAGGCGTGTGCTACCAACACCCGGCCAGAAATATTTTTCTACTATGCATTTCATTTAAGTTTCCCCCAAATTTTATACTGATATTTGTTTCTGATTTTGTTGTTTGTTTGTTTTGTTTTTTAAAAAGTGTGGTACATTTAGAAGAGGGATAAGGTTGCAGATATAGCCTATAGGAATGAAGTCTTAATTATAACTAGAGCCAGGATTTAGAAAGATTTGTTCTCTGAGGCACTCAAAGGGGCAGTGTCTGAATATATCAGAGGGGTGAAGCAGATATGGAGATATCAGCTGTTCTTACCCATAAGCCACTTCAGCCAGATCATCCATGTTGAACAAAACTATGGTAAAGAAAATGCCATTGTATGCAGTATTGTAAGCTGTAGTTTCACTGAACTCACATCCTATTGAGAAAAGCAGTTCCAAAGATGATGACAGCAAGTGTCATGACTGCACTAGCAACGCTGCTCCTGTGGGACGTGGTGGCATTACATCATCTGTGTTTGCCATTCAGGGTGGCATGGGATATTCAGCCTCAGTTTGCTGTAGCTCCTCCCCTAGTGTGTGTGTGTGTGTGTGTGTGTGTGTGTGTGTGTGTGTGTGTAAAGGATGAGATATTGGGGCCGAGCTGTCCCCAGAATGTAGGACTTTCAGTGAAAACCACCTGGACAAGCTTAAAGTGTGTCACTAGTGAAAGAGCTCTGGTTGAACCATGTGTGCATTCATGAGTTCTGTGTCCATTGTAATCACAAATGAAGGGGGCTGGAAGAGAAATTAGCCAACCAGGGCTGCAGGATGAAGGTCTAAAGGTCAAAGACACATCCTTCCACTCCATTTCTCCTTCTGTCTCTTTTTTCTGGATATTCTTAGGTGCTTATAATAGATACTTCATAAATTGTAGTCATCATTGATATGGGATCTGTGCTTTATAAGCCAGAATCAAAACTGATCAGCATTACCTACATTCCTGGATCAGCTCCAGACACTGTTGGACATGGAATTTAGGAGTCCATTGGATATGCTGAGGTCTAGCTGGGTGGTCTGACTCATCCATGTTCCAACAGCAGCCCAGTGTGGGTGCTATGATCACCCATTACACTGTGATGTTCATTTGGGGTTTCTCCGTGTGAGGTAGGAAGAGCTCCTTACGGAAGGGCACTTGTATTGTTCATCTCCAGGATCCCTAGAGCCTGGTGGCACTTACTCTTCAGATTACGTACTGTAAGTACTACATGATATACAGGGATACATAAATGGATGAATGGGTGGACGTGCATAGGTCAATGGATAGGTGGGCTAGTAGATAGATGATAAGCAAGTGGATGGATGGATGGATGGATGGATGGTGGGTAGAAGGGAGAGTAGGTAGATGGTGAGGTAGCTAGGATGGTGGATAGATGGAAGAGTGTGGCTGGGTGGGTAGAAAGGTAGGTAGGAGGGAAGGAGGGAGGGATGGATATATAGGTAGCCTCCTTTTCATGGGAGAAGAACTGAATTATTTAAGGTGTAGGCACTTTGCCAGTAGAAGCACCGTGAGCATCTTGTGATGGAATTTTTAGTTGTCTCAATTTCCTTTAGCAACCTCGTCAGTGCTCCTGCGTAAGGGTGGATTGTGGAGCTGCAGCTCCATGTAGGCTCGTGCCCAATTACCTGGGCATTGAGCAAGTTAGCAGTGAGCATACCAGAGGGCCCTTGTCCCCAGGAGCTTCGCGGCTTGAGCTATCCCACACAGCTGCAGCAAGGCATGTGGCGCCTACAGAGAGCAACCCCCACTTGCTTTTTCTTGTTTTGTTTGTCATTTCCCACTTACCCCCTTTCTTTAGCTGAAATAGTCAACTTAATTCATTTTGCAAACAAGGCACTTAAACTATGTGTGTTTTAAGGTACACTTCATTCAAAATTGGCAGTTGCGTTGTTGTTATTAGCCTCATTGGAAATTCTTTAGAAGTTACCATAAAGCACCCTGGAAACACCAAAATTGTTAGCACTTCTAGTTTGTTTCTTTTACAGGCCTGTGGTTAGTGATCCATAACCCTTTGTTGAGACCAGGGTGAGGCCTTTGGCCATAGCTAAAAAAAAATCCACACTCTGAATTCACCAGATCATCTGCCAACTCGCTTCATCAGCACTGGATAGAAGCAACCATGATTTAACTTAATTTGTGGAAAAATACAAACTGGGTTGAGAAAAATTATAGTTCTGACAAATTATTTTTGATGGCTGTAGAAACCTGGCTTTATTATCTTTTGAAAGAAGATGAGATAAAAAAAATTACTTTACATAACAAAATGTTTCTTCGTAATCGATTTTATAGTCATTTTCATTGGAAAATTGAGAAAGACAGAAACCATGACATGTTCACCTCCCTTATCAATACCAAAGAAAAACAAATGCGTGGAGAGCCAGTGCTTGTAACCCATTCACACTGGGAGGCAGTGATGGGTCTGCAGCCCCCATCTCTTAAACCCAGGACAGAAAAGTGCAGAAGCTGTGGCTTGCAGCTGGGCTGCTAGTAAGGATTCCCCAGGAGTGAGTTTGTTGTTTGCTTAGTATTAACAAAAGGAGCCACGAGGCTCAGTGGGTAAAATGCTCGCTGCACGAGCATGGCGTCCTGAGTTTGATTCCTAGCACCCACATAAAAGCTGGGTGTGATGGTGTGGGTCTAATTCCAGTGCTGAGGAGGTGGAGAAAGGTGGATCCCCGTGGCTCACTGGCCAGTCAGTCTAGTCATGACTCTGAGCCTCATGGGCAGGGAGAGACCAGGCCAAGAGAGACGGAGGGAAGGGAGAAAGCGTAAAGACCAATCAGACAGGTACTTCTGTCCTCCGGAAGTACACACAGGCAAGCGTACCTGCACACGCACACACACACACACACACACAAATAATAACAATACTTTTGTACCTAAATTAAATGGTTTAGAAAAGGGTAAACCCCAGCCCTGCACATACAGCATTTGCCCAAACGATGCCCAAGGTCATGGAGTCGGCATGTTTTCTGGACTGTGCATATTAGAAATCTTTTTTCTTTTCCCATGGAAGACTAACAGTTAACTAAAAGGCCTCATGTCTATAGAAAAGTTTGCAAGTTGGCCACAGATGACTCTGTAATGATTTAGCTTTCTGTTTCCTCTTGAATTTGCCTTCTCCGGGTAGAAGTGCCTCCTCTGATCACTGAATGTTGTCAGAGCAGAGAGGGTTGTTTGCTCTCCAGGACCCGCAGTTTGCAGTTAGTCTGTTCCATGATCCTCTTTTACCTAAGAAAGTTTGTTTTTTTTTTCTTCCTACTTGTCTGTTAAGTGCAGAAGTAGGTCCTGTAAGCTATCACATTTTGGATTGCTTCTGATGAAATACAATTAACTGCCACATAAATGCCAAAAAAAGATGATATTTGCAGTCGCTTAGGCAGCCAAGACAGCCTCTTCGCATCCCACGGCAAGGCCAGGTAATGCTGCAAAGCCTGATGTCCCGCCACACTCTTACACAACACAGCTACAGGAGCATAGTTGGTAAACTGCATGGGATGTGGTAGAGCTCTCAGAACGAACAGTGTCGTTCTCGTCTCCTGGTTCACAAAAACCCAAGTCTCATTTTCTAAGCAGAACTGATCTTTGATTTTCATATGTTTTTTTCTGAAATCTAGAAATTTGGATGAGTAGTGTTAAGGTCACACCAAACTTAAACAAAGTAGCCATTGTCTGGTCAAGAGTTTATACTGAAAAAGGGTGAATACTTCTTCAGTCGATTAGACCTGCACACTTGATTTTTACTGTGACCCAGTGCTACACTTGGGCTTCCTCTGTCAACCTTGGAGCCTGTGGATTCCTTGTCTCTAGGGTCCTCCACGGTCTGGGAACCAAGATGGCCATTTTAGGTGCTGGACAAAAGCCAAAACTTATTCCCGTAATATATCTGTGTATGGTAGTCAGAATGTGGGGGAAGGGTTAAGAAAATGATATACAATTCAGCTGAAAATGTGGCTTTGACACCAAAATGCAGATGTGAAGACAGTTTTTGATAGGCTAAGCAAGTGTGGCCTAATGTTCTAATAGTGGTGAATACTTTTTCAGGGCCCACAGCCTGTCACCTACAGATCACCAAGCAGCTTTCTACCTGGCCCTGCAGCTCGCCATCTCCAGACAGGTCAGTGTTTACAGTGTGCCCTAAGCCTGCTGTGCGATGTCCCTTCCAACTCCTTCAGCTAGAGGTGTCATAAGACTTACCTGAGGCTGCCTTGGAAGCCGGACACTGCTCTCACAAGAAGCTAACTCCCAGAAAAGACCTTGGGGCTCAAGTCTGTTTGAACATGTGCTGTGAAGACAGAAGGCCCAGGCTGCACTCATGAGAGTGAATACACAAGTCTAGAGGACCCAGCCTGAGGCCCGCTGTCCATGTGAGTGCAGAACAGCATGTACTGACCCAAGAGGTCGCTGAAGAGCCTTTGGCCTTTGCTAACAGGAACGGAGTAGTGGGAACCAGTGCTGAGCTTCATGGTGGGGACTTAGCCACTGGCTGGAGCCTGATTGTCACAGGGGTATTCATGCATAACTGGAAAAGGCCGGAAGGTATCAACCAGAGCACCAAATCCTTTAAAAGTACATAGATGATGTGAACACTCACACTTTGCATCTCCTTGCTAGAAGACCAAGTCTCACTAGCCCTCATCTTCCCAGAGGCATCTTGAGCTGCCTTTCACATTCTAGTTCCCCTTCCCCTACTCCACTACTTGTTCTTGAAATGCAGCCATAAGCTTACCAGTCCACCAGCTGCAAGATGCTGGTGGTGACCCCAGCACGTTCCTGAGTGCAGACTGGAAGAGTGAATCTGATGTTGGCTCTGGAGATATGTCATTCTCTATAGGCTGGGCTGAGGTATGCATTATCCTTCCCAGTTGCCTCAGAATAGTGTTCAGAAGTGGTCCCATTGGCAACCTGGGAACAGAGGCCAAGACACCTACCTAGAAAGGTCTGTCATTGGTGGAGTGTGGCTTACGGCCGGCCTGGCCAGGAACTGCTGCTGGAGTCAAGATGTGCTGACACTGACCATCTATTTCCTTGAACCTCCTCATGAAACCATCTTCCTTATATAGTATCAGTCCTTTTCACATGAGGTTGCAGGAAGGGAAGACCCATGCCTGCCATTGTCGCTGCCTTGCCTTGACATTGGAAACACTTCTTGGTATGTGTTTGACACCCAGAAGGACTTTTTGAGTGAAGGAGCCAGCTCTGAACCCCTCAATGCAATCCCCTCTAGAGACATCATCTTGAGCCCCACCTCTGCCTCTGAACATTTGACCATCCCTGTAAGCTAGCACAATGAGGATTGCTGCCTTTGTCTCCCTACTTAAGGCTCACTGTCAACCACATAGAAGGTTGACACCCTAGAAAGTGGATAGGTAGATGGAGTCCTCTGGGTACAACCTGTCTACAAGGATTGTAGGCATATAATGTTGAAGCGCCAAGGCTCTAAATGAGTGTGTCCTTGTTGACTGGGACAGAGGTTGTGACACTTCTAGAGAGGGATCTGAACAGCCAGAGTCACCCCCTTTTCATCACTCAGTAGGGTGATGTGCTCAAGTCATCTTCTCAGCTCTAATGACCATGATTCCAGGGTTCCAAAGAAAACCTCATAGCCAGCACTAAAGGCATAGGTCCATGTAGAACTGAACTCAGAGTGGAGTCTTTGAGTCACAGATTCTCCTAAAGGCCAAGGTGCCTGAAGTTTTGGGAAGAGGTAGGAGAGTTAAAGGATAGAGTTAGAGGCCACATAGGCGTCCCCTGGGCAGGTTTGTCAGAATGCCTCTATCCCTAGCTCTATTTTGAAATCCAACTTCAGATTCTCCTTTCTATTAAACCTGTGAGATAAGTTTTCAAATACCTACTGAACATGTAACCCTGGGCTTCATGCTTTTCAAGAACATGTTGTGAGGCTGGGAAGATGGTGCAGTGGGTAAGGCGCTGCTCTTTCCCTGGCACTCATGTAACGTCTGTAACCACAACACTGTGGGGCAGCAACAGGTGGATCCTGGGAGCTCTAGGTTCAGTGAGAGACTGCCTCAAAAAACAAAAGTGCAAAGTGGTGGAGAAGATATCCCATGCCAAGCCCTGGCCTCAACCTGTACATCCAAAGGCAACACACGTGTGTATGAGACACACACACACACACACACACAAGAGCATGCTGAGCAGCTGTTGCACTGGTGATCAAGGTTGCATCTGCACCTGATTGAATTTGGATACATCTGCTTTGCAAGTGGTCCAGTGATTTGTTTCTTGCAGCCAGTTACTTCGGGCTGTAGTTTGGAAAGGTGTGGGGTTTTGTTTGTTTGTTTGCATATTTCCTTCATGTCCCGTGGAGATCCAAACATCTGGTCCTTAGAAAGCTCTGCTAAAGGTTTCATGGCTTATGGTGTATTTTAATTGCAGTAATGCTCTGAAAGGGAGAGTGGTTCAGCTAAGGCAGTTTGGTTCCATTAAGAATCCCTGGGAGCTTGTCTGTGTCTCCATTTACAGAGAGATCATCTTAGACATAATCAAAAGTATGTCTGTTCTGTGGGCATCAAAGTTTATTTAGAGAGAAGATGGAAACAGCAGAGGAGTGGGGTCTCTCCTGTTCCCTCGCTGGTCCTGTTTCTGCTGAAGAGGATGAGCTCTCGTTTGGCCAGTATCCTGTCATGAGGACTCCTGTGTGGGTGCAGCATGATATAAAACAGCTCACAGCAGGCTTGGTGTACCCAGGGCCTCTTTGTGTGACTGTTTAAACAGGCTTTGGGGTTTTGTTTTAAATCAGATACCAGAAGCTCTAGGATACGTTCGCCAAGCTCTCCAACTCCAAGGTGATGATGCCAACTCCCTACACCTCCTGGCTCTCCTGTTGTCAGCCCAGAAGCATTACCACGATGCTCTCAACATCATCGACATGGCCCTGAGTGAATACCCAGAAAATTTTATGTAAGTAATCCTGCCATTGATCTTACCTTGCTCTGGAATTACTGAATGAACTTCACTCTCCTCCTCTCTGGACTGTCGAATATGAGACCTTCATGGAAACTCAAGGAAGGCAGAGGAACTGTTACTCCTATTCCCCCCTCCCCCTGTCACCCGGGTGCTTAAAACCAAGCTGTGTCCTAGCCATCCTAACACAGCTCCGGTACCCCACCTGTTCTTCCCCACTGTGTTCCCTGAAGCACACACGGTTGTACCAAGATGGTAGGTGAATGTTTTGATAGTTTTCAAGAAAAGTAGTAAGTAAATAATAATTCCCATCACTTGGCTGTGACGAAACTGTTAGACTGTAATCTGGATTAGGATGCTTAATTCTCTGAGCCTAGGTTTAGTATCTAGGAGATACAATTTCTTGAATAAGTTAATCAATACTTACACATACTATAAGAATCATCATCACAGCAGCCACAGGCTTGAGCCTACCTAACCGTCATCACATCTGTCCTCTGAGTCACATTTTTTATTGAGCCCACAAATGTGAGATTCATAGACTCCACTCCTGGTGGTTAGGCCTTGTGGAGAACATTGTCTTCTGGGCTCCCGGGTTACCATTTTATCATCGCTGGGGCTTGCTTACCAGTACACAGTGGCCAGAAATAGTAACCACTTCTGCGGGCTGGAAGGTTCTATGTGTCTACATGGCTGCAGATCCAGTGACAGGGTAGGCACAGCTTGAGGTGGGTGGGAGGATGAGAAGGAGGCCTTGCTTTCTCCGTTTAAGTGGTTCACCTCTGGTTTGGTCGTCCCGCCTCCTCCCTTCCTGGTGGTTTTATTTATTTATTTATTTATTTATTTATTTATTTATTTATTTATTTATTGCCTTTTTTTTTTCTGGATTTGGTTTTTTCGAGACAGGGTTTCTCTGTGTAGCTCTGGCTGTCCTGGAACTCACTCTGTAGACCAGGCTGGCCTCAAACTCAGAATCCACCTGCCTCTGCTTCCCAGAGTGCTGGGATTACAGGCGTGCGCCACCACCGCCCAGCTCCTGGTGGTTTTAACCAGTGCTGATTTCCACTGCAGATACATCTTTGTCTTTAAGGAAAGGGTGCTTCTCTTCTCCCCGTCTCCGTAGAATCCAGGAAACCTGCAACTCGAGAGTTCTTTTGTAGGCTCAGCTGTTTGCAGAGTGAACTACAGAGCTTTGCTGCAGTTCTGCTTCCTGGACATCTCAAACTTGCTCATGTGACACCTGTGCATTTCTGTATTTTATCCCACAATGTTTGTCCCTATAGAATCACGGTGATTAGATTATGTTTTAAAGTACTTTGTCCTTTCTCCATCCTGATAAAGTGGCAGCAACATGATGCAGTTGGACTTGCTCTCTCATCAGTATTTACAAAGTGCCCTTCTAGGACTCCTCCCTCCAGCACACATGTGCCCACGCATGTGTGCACAGTCACCCCCTCATGCGCTATGACTCTCCAGCATGTGGGTCCTGCTTCAGTAGCCACAGCAGCACCCGAGAGGAACTTCCTAGACTACCAGCCTCCCTGCACAGTAAGCAGTCAGCAGTAATGGCTAATGCGGCAGTGCCTCTACTGTCAGCATCTGCCAGCCTGAGAAATAAGGAGCAGTGGTGGAGCTAGGTGCACAGTGTAAGCCTGTTCTTGTAATGCTAAGCTACAAACTGGAAAAATCAGAGGATGAGGCGCCATGTCTGAGATCAGCTCAGGACTTGTCTGCTTTTCTAGCATTTTTAGTTCTTCTTTTGTGATGGGAAACTTCTTTCTAAGAATACCTACTAAAAGTTGAGAGCAGATGTAGTCTGTGGATTCCACAGTTCCATGATTACCTAAGTAGAACCTGTTAGCACCAACCGAAGCAAGAATGACAGGCAGTCTTCTCCCAGTCCCCAGTCCTTTAGTCCTAGTCCTAAAGCCTAGGATTGCCTCTAGTTTCTTTTATTCCTAGCCCCATATGATAACAAACTTAGTTGATATTATGTTCCGACTTGTTCCCTAGGAATGAAACTCCTCCCATTAGGGTCAGCGCTGCCTGTCTTGTTGAACAGTTGCCAGGTAAGATAGCTGAAGATTCTCATAGAAGCAGCTGATCCTCCAGCATTACCCTGTCTGAATTAGTCTGTTTTCCATTACTATAACAAAAAGTCTGAAGCTGAGTAAACATTTGTAAAGAAAAGAGATTTATCTGTATATTTATCTAGAGGTCCAAGGGCTTGGGTTAGATTCTGCTCAGTGTTGATGAGGGTCTCCTTGACTGTATCTGGTATATCACATGGTAGATGGACACGGAGGGAACACATACACAACTGAGAGATCACAGCGTGAACAGAAATCAGTAGAGCAGGAATGGTTCAGCCTTGCACTTTTATAGCAGTCTATTCACATGAAGGTTAACTAGGGTTCTCAGAAATTACACCAGTTGCCTGGCAGTGGTGGTGCACACCTTTAATCCCAGCACTTGGGAGGCAGGTGGATCTCTGAGTTTGAGCCTGGTCTACAAAGCGAGATCTAGGACAGCCAGGGCTACACAGAGAAACTGTCTTTAAAAAAGAAGGAGGAAGAGGAGGAGGAAGAGGAGAAGGAAAATTATTATTACATCAGTTACTTCCAAGAGCAGTGTCCCCAATGACATAATGGCTTTGTACTAAACCCCACCTCTTTTTTTTATTCGATATATTTTTTATTTACATTTCAAATGATTTCCCCTTTTCTAGCCCCCCACTCCCCAAAAGTCCAGTAAGCCCCCTTCATTTCCCCTGTCCTCCCACCCACCCCTTCCCACTTCCCCGTTCTGGTTTTGCTGAATACTGCTTCACTGAGTCTTTCCAGAACAAGGGGCCACTCTTCCTTTCTTCTTGTACCTCATTTGATGTGTAGATTATGTTTTGGGTATTCCAGTTTTCTAGGTTAATATCCACTTATTAGTGAGTGCATACCATGATTCACCTCCACCTCTTAAAGGTTCTACCACTTTCCAACATCACCACACTGAAGACCAAGCTTCCAACATTTAAACCTTTGTGGGACACTCATGCCTAAAACATATGCCATATGCTTTGGTTTGGAAGTGTGTACCCCAAAGACCCATATTTCGAGGCTTACTCCCCAAAATGGTGCTTTGAGAAGGTACCTTGGATCTTTAAATGGCAATATCTTGCTCACTTTTCTATTGCTGTGACAAAACACCATTATCAAGACGACTTATAAAAGAAAATGATTACTGGGCACTCACAGTTTCAGAGAGTGAGTTCGTGGCCATCCTGGCAGGGAGCATGGCAGGCAAGCATGGTGCTGGAGCAGTATCTAAGAGCTTTCTCCTGGATCCCCAAGCCTAAGGCCAGGAGAGGGCTAACTGGGAATGGCTTGTGCTTTTGAAATCTCAAAGCCTGCCCACAGTGACACACCTTCTCCAGTGATCCTTCCCAAACAGTTCCACCAACTGGGCACCATGCATTTGAAACTATTCATCTATGGGGACCGGTGACGGTTTGATAGGAATGGCTCCCATAGACTCATGTGTGCAAATGCTTGGTCATAGGGAGTGGCACTGTTAGGAGGTGTGGCTTTGTTGGAGGAAGTGTGTCACTGTGGAGCCCAGCCTTGAGGTCATATATGCTCAAGCTATGCCCAGTGTGGTACACAGTCTCCTGCTGCCTGCTGATCAAGATGTAGAACGATCATCTCCTTCCCCAGCACCATGTCTGCCTGCATGCCACCGTGTTTTCCTCCATGATGATAATAGACTTTGAAACTGTAAGCCAGCCCCAATTAAATATCTTCCTTGATGAGAGTTTCTGCGTGTCTCTTCACAGCAGTGGAGACCCTAACTAAGACTGGGCCATTCTAATTCAAAGCTCCATATGTGGTATCTGATAGAAGTTTCTAGGTTATTGGTTATTGTTACTAACCACCTGTGGCTTATAGATAAAAGAAATGTACTGTACCCCTAGGCCTTAGAGAGTTGTAGGCTCTGCTAGAGACATCATTAGACCTTAGTTTGTCTTCTCTCTACTTTCCTTTTCTTTATGACTCACAAGCTGAGTTTGCGCCACTCTGAGTTCCTGCCAAGATGTTCTGTCCTGGTTAGAGGCCAAAAGTGATGCAGCCACTTGAATTTAAGCTGGAACCTCTAGAACCAAGTTGGCTCTTTCTATGCATAAGGTAATTACTGTAGGTCTTTCAGTGCTGCATCAAAGTGGACGACACAGCATCCTCGTTCTCCACGGAATTATAAAGGATTTTAGTACCTTGAAAAAGCTTGACAGGGACCAAAAACGTCTTAGCTAAGAGGTGCCATCTCAGCCACTTTTTCATTCAGAACAGAACTATAAGTGAATAAAGATTTGGATTCTTAGAACCAGAAATCTTTTTTTTTTTTTTGAGGCAGATTCCTAGATAGCCAAGGCTAGCCCAAACTTACCTTGAGGCTGAGGATGATCTTCAACTCCTGGTCCTCCTGCCTCCACTTTCTGAATGCCAGAATTACAGGTGTGTGCCATCATGCCCAGTTAATGACGTGTTCAGGATGGAACCCCAGGGCTTCATGTGTGCTAGGCAAATATTCCACCAACAAAGTCACATGAGTCACATCCCTAGCCCGGAAATCTTTGTTAAAGAAACTCCCCCAAAAGTAAGGTTTGGAGAAGCTGGTGTTCTTGGCTTAGTTCTGGAAGGGAAGGAATATAGATTATTTTTATAAAAGCCGGGTTTCAGTCCCAGGAGCTGGACAAACCTGGCTCCAAACCTCAAACCTTCTACTCTGAATAAGTCACGTAGTTGCTTTGTCTCATCTTTTCATCCACAAAATGTGGATGATGAATGCCCATCTCAGAGGGTGTTGTAAGAATGGAGATAGCTAATCTAGTTATAAGGCATGGTACCTGGTAACTGCTCAGTCAATACAAGTAATTCATATTACCACACCACTCCAGTGACTTCAAACATATTTTAGAACCCTTTAAAATTGTCATTAAATAATGAGTAGAAACTAAAGAATGTCTATTGTATTTCAGAGGATAGCACAGAACATGAATATTCATTATTTAAGAACACTGATGGTGCCTGTGGCTTCATTTGTTCTCATGCAAATATTCACAAATATTTCCCATGTAATACAATGGCCAAGTCTCATTTCTAGCCAATCCTGTTGCTAGTCACCTGAGGGGTTAATTACTGTCCTGACTTCTGTCCTGACTGTTGTCTCCTAGTCCCCTACTGTCTGTTTGTGCTTGTAAATAACGAAGATTTTTAGCTTAAAATGTTTTGTGTATTTTAAAACATAACCCAGATACTACTTGCTTTCAGTGCTTAAAATTATGCTGCTGAGGTTTGGTCTTGTTGCATATTTATCCAGTCTACTCTAAATAGATATGGTTGCTCTTTTCAGGGGCTGTGATAGAAATGCTGCTGGAAATATTCCCTGTAAGTCTCCTAGTACCTATGTTCAAGGATTTTTATAGATTTTATAGAAGATTGAAAGGTCAGAGGTCATAGGATATGTGGTTTGATTTTTTTTTTTTTTTTTTTTTTTTTTGAGACAGGGTTTTCCTATGTAGCCCTGGCTGGTCTGGAGCTATGTAGACTTGACTAGTCTTGAATTCACAGAGCTCTGTCTGCCTCTACCTCCCAAGTGCTGGTATTATAGGTGAGCATGTGATACCACACCTGGCAGGTATGTGTATTTTTAACCTTATCAAATAATTCCAAAGCACTGACAGGCTATGTTCCTTCTGGCCCAAGAGCCCCTATGACTCCTGCACCAATATTGCCAGACTTCTTTTTGGTACTGTGGCTATAGGCTAATAATCGCGTTTCAAGTTAAGTGGCTTGTCTCTCCTTACCAGTGAGGTCAGCCTTTTTTTCATTTGTACATTGGTCGTTTAGTTTTCCCCTTTTATAAAGGATATATAGAAGTCTTTGCTCACTTTTGAATTGTGTTGTCTTTATAATTTATGGGAGGGGGCGGTATGTGCATGTTTTTCATGCATGTCTGCCAGGGCTCTACCACTTAGGTATATCCCCAGTCCTCTTTTTGTTTGCTTTGAAGTTTGAGACCTCACTAAGTTGCCCTGAACTCACTGTGTAGTCCAGGCAGGCCTTGAACTTGTGATCTTCTTCCTTTAGCTTCCTGAGTACCTGGGTCACAAGCCCACACCACCAGACCTTGTTCCAATGAACAGTACTTTCTGTGCATAAGGAGCCTTTCCTCCCCCAAGATTAGGAAGGTGGTCTCCTAAATTAGCCTCTAGAAGTCACGTAACATTT